>NC_043009.1:33664121-33956621 GCF_006345805.1 Octopus sinensis
GTCGCTGATTAGCTCCATGAGGCCATTGCCTTAAGATAGCTATTTGACACACAAACTGTGTTCATTATAACAAGGGAGGTCAGCGACAGCTTTTAGTCTTATATCTATAAGACTGCCATATTAATATGGCGATAACAATTAATTATATATATATATATATATATATATATATATACATACATACATACATAGGCGGGCTTTTTTCAGTATCCGCCTACCAAGTCCATTCACGAGGCTTTCATCGGCCCGAGGCTATAGTAGAAGACACTTGCCCAAGGTTCCACGCAGTGGGACTGAACACGGAACCATCTGGTCGGTAAGCAAGCTACTTACCACACACATAAACAAATAAAAGAAAAAAGAATATATATACACATAGACGCAGGAGTGGCTGTGTGGTAAGTAGTTTGCTTACCACCCACATAGTTTCGGGTTCAGTCCCACTTCACCTTGGGCAAGTGTCACCTTTGCACTTTGGGCAAGTGTCACCTTGGCACCTTGGGCAAGTGTCTTCTACTGTAGCCTCGGGCCTACCAAAGCCTTGTGAGTGGATTTGGTAGACGGAAACTGAAAGAAGCTCGTCGTATATATGTATGTATGTTTGTCTGTTTGTCCCACAACATCGCTTGACAACCTATGCTGGTGTGTTTACGTTTCCCCGTAACTTAGCGGTTCGGCCAAAGAAACTGATAGAATACGTACTAGGCTTACAAAGAATAAGTCCTGGGGTCGATTTTTTCGACTAAAGGCAGTGCTCCAGCATGGCCGCAGTCAAATGACTGAAACAAGTAAAAGAGTAATATATATATATATATATATATATATACAGTGGGGTGGGTATATTTTCCTGTGGTAACCGATTTCCGTTTTGCTCGCTACTCCCGTATTGTTTCGACTTGTTACTAATATAGGAAACAGCCTTAACATATTCCCGTTTTACTGTTTCGCCTCGAAGAAAACAGTAAATAGTTGCTCCGACAAATGTTCCCGCCTCAAGGTTGAGACGATATGCAAAAATCCCCGAATGTTTAAGGAACAGTGTCGTATGTCCATCAACCACATCAGAACACTACAGTTAACTCGGTTTATTTCTGATTAATCAAAGTAATCACTTATGTAAAATTATGATATAGTTTTAAATTGGGCGAATAAAGTTTCAAGTTTCAATATAGCGATCTTCTCTCTGTTGTTCACTCGACAATGTAACCACATATATACGACCATTTAAGACGATTCACTTGAGGATTCCACCAACATCCTGCTACTGTCATACAACTCCCGCATTTTTATCATTCTTTTTTCTTCTTCTGCTTCTTCGCAACTACTACTGCTGCTTAAACAATCAAAATCAAGGTACTATTTAAGAAGAGTGGTCCTGGTGCGCGCTAGCTCGTCGTGACCAGTCGATCCTACAACGACTACCTAGCAAAGTAAATAAAACACAAAATAAATAATTTTTTTAACACAAAGTAAATAATCTTTTTAAACAAAGTAAATAAAACACAAAGTAAGGATCGACTAGTCACGACTAGCTAGCGCAGATGCACGAGTACGCGAGTGCGCGCACCGGGACCACTCTTCTTAAATAGTACCCAAAATCAAGACCACATATCAATATTAGACTACTACTACCAGGTACCTGCTACCAAGAACTCACTTCAGTAAAAAAAAAAAATTAAGAAAGACAGAGACACAGAAAAAAAGGAAAATGTCCCTTGCATTTGAAAACAATGGAAATGTTTTTAAAAAAGCATTTCATTTAATATCTTTCCACATTTTAATTGCTTTTCGTCACTAAGACTGAAATCGGTACTAAAATGTTCTTCGTGATAAAATTATTTTAGCATTTTCTACCTAGTCTTATTTTTCTTTATATATATATATATACTAGCAGTATCGCCCGGCGTTGCTCCGGTTTGTAAGGGAAATAACTATATAAGCATTTTTAGAGATGTAAAGTATAATAGCCATCTCAATATGGCTAACCACTAAGGGGGGGGGGTGTTACTGTAGTTTTTTACGTTCTGAGATTTAATAATAAATTTTTAGAGAGTTACTTCCCTTATATATGCCAAAAATGCATTAAAAATGGGAAAAATTGATGGTAAATTTTTTTTAAATCGTAGACTCATCGTAGACGCGCGCTAATACCCAGAAGGGTTCGATATGAATCACGACTATAAGATACCCGGTTTTGGTTAAACTGCACCGCAAAATGTGGGAGTATTTAGGAATCTAAATCGTAGGAGACAGACACACAACTTGACTTTTATATATAAAGACTAGCAGTATCGCCCGGCGTTGCTCGGGTTTGTAAGGGAAATAACTATATAAGCATTTTTAGAGAGTTATAGCCAAAAAATAGCAAAAAAATGCATCAAAAGTGGAAAAAAAATGATGGTAAATTTTTTTTTAAATTGTTGACTCATCGTAGACATTTTTAGAGAGTTACTTCCCTTATATAATAGCGAAAAAATGCATTAAAATGGAAAAAAAATGATGGTAAATTTTTTTTTAAATCGTAGACTCATAGAAGACGTGCGCTAATACCCAGAAGGGTCGATATGAATCACGACTATAAGATACCCGGTTTTGATTAAACTGCACCGCAAAATGTGGGAGTATTTAGGAATCTAAATCGTAGGAGACAGACACACAACTTGACTTTTATATATAAAGACTAGCAGTATCGCCCGGCGTTGCTCGGATTTGTAAGGGAAATAACTATATAAGCATTTTTAGAGAGTTATAGCCAAAAAATAGCAAAAAAATGCATTAAAAATGGAAAAAAAATGATGGTAATTTTTTTTTAAATCGTTGACTCATCGTAGACGCACGCTAATACCCAGAAGAGCTCGATATGAATCACGACTATAAGATAACCGGTTTTGGTTAAACTGCACCGCAAAATGTGGGAGTATTTAGGAATCTAAATCGTAGGAGACAGACACACAACTTCACTTTTATATATAAAGATAAAGATATGTATGTATGTATATAGTTTGTGTGTCTGTGTGTGTGTAGACATTTATGTTTTTTATAGAAATCCACATTCAATGTCCGATTAACATCAAATTTTATAGACATACTCCATAAGGTCAGAGCTAGGTCATGGCGAAGAAATTACCCCGTGACCTGCATGCATGACAGGAGGCATAGACATAAAGTTACCTTATATGCACATGTGTTGCTGAACTTTTATTCACACCTTAATTGCTCCGTTTTACACGTTAATGTGTTATTTTGGTGAGAGAGAGCAAAATGACTCATGCACCATGTTTTGCACCTCTAGCTACCCTTTTGACACATTTTTGGCTCAGTAAATGAAGCTCTTACCCTTTCTCTCCCAGGGTTCAATATAATGCTACCTTTAAAAAACCAATTGCCAAACATTTAGTCATTACATCGTTACACTTTTTACTTTGAAGAAAGACAGCAAAAGAACCCATGTTCCATACGTTTTGCAAGTTCCAATGCATAACATTGAGCAATAGGCTTTCTTAGTCGAGGGCCATAGTGGTGGTTTATTGTAAAAAATAACGTCAAAGCTTTTGAAGCCCTATTACTGCTTGCAATAGCTTCTCCATTAACCATACCCACGCCTTAGTTGCTGTGTATGATGTTACTTAGGGGGTAGAGACAACAAGGTGCGCATCATCACCCTATTGACACTCTTTTGGCTATTATGAAATTATAAATGGTGGAGATTCGGGGTATTGAACCTGGATCCTATAATGATGTTTGACAATAAAGTAAACGGGAAAAACCGTTTTCATGCTGCACTGTAAGGGTGAAGTCCATTGTTGAATGGGGGACGCTATAATTATTAACCCCAGAAACTATGACGAATTGGCTACACCCTGGAAAAACTTTATAAATAGACATAATTTGAACCCCCCCTCCCCCATGGAAGAGTTTTGTTCTATTCGATTCTGGAAGCAGTAATTGCCTGTTTTAGTTTATGCACTTTGTACTTTGTGTTAGACATTTGTGGAAATATTTTATGCTCCAGAAATTCGCCAGAACTTTTTGCTTGTCAGTTAAAAAATGTTTGTGTCATATCGAAATCCAATGTTCTACATCCCAAGGTTCGAAACTCAAGGTTGAACACCGAATTGATAGACAGATTTCATGAAGTCATGGTTCAAAATCCATTGTTGAAATCCGACGTTTGAAAACCGAATGTTTACAAAACTGGAAATCTGGATTTTATGAAACCCAATATTTTTGGAAAGCCACTTTTGAAAAACCAAGATATGGAGTCCGATCTTCTGAATTGTGTATATATGTTACCCTTGTAACTTTTGACTGCACGTTTGGTGTAGCCTTGGCTGTTTGCTTGTATATATATTTGCTGTAAGCTGTTTTTATGTTGATGATTAATAATAGTTTTACAAAAAATTCATAGTGTGGTGTTGTTTTAAATTCACCCTGTGCACGTTGATTCTGTGAATTTGGGTTACGGCCACAAGGTCATAACATGGCACACTTAATTAAGCAAAAGTCATCCTTTGCCAGGGCTCAGTGCACTACTATGTTACAAACTTCCGTTTAGTGAACTTGTATTTAATGATTCTGCAAAGAAAGAGGCTTGGAAATGTCATTACGAAAGGCTGCTAAACATGGAGAATGAATGGGAGAAGGAGAGTCTGTGAAATGTTAACCCAACTGAGGGACCAGCTATCTGAATTGACTGTAGCTTAGTAGATAAAGCAATTAAGGGCATGAAAACAGGGAAAGCTCCCAGCTCATTAGGAATCACTACTGAGATGTTTAAAATATCTGGCAGTGTAGGCTGTGGTCTAGTCACCCGTATAGTTAATTAGGTTGCCCATGAGGAAGCTATACCCAACGATTGGTGTAGCAATATTATAGATAGATAAACAAATAGAGAGATAGGTCAAAAAATTTTTTAAAACAGGTCAGTGGTTAGCTCTGTTAGGTTGCTCGGAAAGTCCATGCAATTCTTTTCTGAGAGTTTGTGAGGGACCTATATTTTATGGCGAGAAATGTATCCTAGCTTCACTAGGTGTTCATGGGCCATACTTTTAGAAACTTCCAACTCCTCTGCAAGTTCTCTAGTCATGATATTTGAGTTTTCTTCGATTTTTGCCTTCAAAACCTCTTCATCCAATTTTGAAGGCCTTCCACTGCGGTTGTCATCTTTCAGCCTAAACTCCGCAGCTTTAAATTTCACAAACCTGACTCTTCTTTGAGCCACTTCTTCACTAGAGTTTTCACTTCCTTGTCATTAAACATTGGAAAATATGAAGTGAAAACAGTTTGGGGTCAAAAACATGTCTGGAGTATTTTCTTTGAACTTTAAATATAGTTTGGTATAGTGAGAGAAAAAGAGAGGGAGTGTAGTTGTCTATTGTCTAAAGAAGATTTTTTTCCCTGTGGGTTTCTGCTGTATTTGCCAGCTTAAAAGCATTTATTGAATAGGTTTTATGTCCACTTGTGTGTGTGTGGTGTTAAAGAAGGCAAAATATAAAACAAAAATAATGGTGTTCAGTAGTTGGTTCAATACACTGGCCACAGGAATTTCTGTCCAGGAAAGTTGTACATCATCTCTTTCTTTCTCTCACATACCCACTCTCTCTTATCATTACTCCCATCAACTCTCCTACATTTCTTTGTCTCACTTTCTCTCCCTCTCTTTTTCTTTCTGTCTGTCTCTCTCTCTTTCTCTTCGCCCTGTCCCTATGCCTACTATTACTCTCACCCCAGCACAATGAAGTGTCATTTAATAGTGAGAAAGGGGGTCAAAGTGTGACACACTGACACAGAAATTAGTTTTTGCATTTATTATATTAGATATATTCTTTTATGTATTTTAGCCAGGTGGATATGGTCATGCTGGATAACGACCATTAGAAAGAATAACTGAGAAGATTTATTTCATTAACAAACCTTCATCGACCGTTCACAAAACGAAAACGTCAAAGTTCCTCTGGCAGACGACACATTTCAATACTGGCATACGCAATATCCATTTCACAGCATTTTGTTTGTTTACCTTTCATTATCCAGATTTCATTTTCAAAACTTTTCACTGTTGTTCATACATTTTTTTTCATCACTGTTAAAGTTGTCCCTAATTTTGTAAATATCTTTTGAGGATTATACTACTTCTTAAAACACACCAAAAATGTCTTCAGAAGACTCTACAGACGCTGGAATTTCTTCAAATCCATTTGCCGTGTTCATCCTTATATTATTTGGAATCGTTCTTTTAGTCTATCTGCTTTCGAATCCCATCAAACAAGCCTTAGACACTTGCAGACTGAAGTTCCTATCCTTTGTATTGGCAAGGTACTGGCGCATGGTACTGGAAAATCCCCGTTTTCGGATACAGAGGTTCCTGGAAATTGCTAAAAATTGGCATTGTGAACTACCCCCCCAACTTCTTCAATTTTTACTTTTTTACCCCAACACTAACCCTAACCGTAACCCTAAAACCCTAACCCTAAAACCGTAACCGTAAGTACAGACATGTTTTGAAATTTTTGTCTGAATCATGACGTCCGTATTTTTCCTCATATTTAGGAAAAAATAATACCTAAAAAATGAATTTTACACAGATTTTTGGAAATGTTTTTCAGAATCATAATCTCCGTATTTTTCGGCATATTTTGAAAAAAAATTGTGAAAAAAAGGTTAAAAATGAAGGAAATGGGGGTGGTAATTTAGAAATGTTGATTTTTGATACTTTTTTTTACAGATTCGTATTCCCCGTAGCCGAAAAGGGAGTTTGTGGAATGTTACCTTTAATTAATTATTTGTTAATATTCTACACATCTAATTAACTTTTAAATACACTAAACATAAGAAAATGTGTTAATATTTTTAGATAAATTATATATTTATCAAACATTATGTTGACTGAAAATTGCTATTTTTAAATCTCACAATGAGAGATATTCAGCAACTGTACTTTGTAGTAAAGATTGTTTGTCAACATAACATGGCAGTCCTGGTTTAGGACGAATGTTGCTGTAATTTAGCCCCAGGAGACAACGTCTCCAGCTGGCTATACGACACGATCTGTGTCCTTATCTTCCCTTGTTCGAAAATATAAGGACACAGATCATGTTGTATAGCCAACTGGAGATTATGTTGACTGTATGGTCAAGCTTGGAACACCTTTATGCTGGTTCCATTTAAAATAATATATTAATGAAATTATTGTATACAGTGCTCAGGTGCACCACAATTTGTCAGGTGCACCACAACATGTCAAGGTGCACCACAACTTTACAGACAATTATTAAAAGAGTTTTTTCGTTAATTCATTCACTCTAAATTTGTCTAACCATAGTATACAAGTGCAGAAGATACTCTCGTCTAAACTCTTTGGCATTTGCTGTTTCATTAAATTATGTTACCCAAAATCCCAAAGAATATTCTTCTTCCTCGTGTTGTATTTACTGCCTGACCATCTAACTCTGACCCCTCTCTCTCTGCCTCACTCTCTCTCTATCTCTCTCTCTCTCTCAGCCTCACTGTCTCTCTCTTCAATTTACGACTGCTGTTTCATTAAATTGTTTCCCAAAATCCCAAAATACATTTTTCAATTCTTTCTTGTGATTTTGACATTTACTGTTTCATTAAATTATGTTACCCAAAATCCCAAAGAAATATTCTTCTTCCTTGTGTTGTATTTATTGCTTGACCACCTAACTCTGACCCCTCTTTCTCAACCTCACTGACTCTCTCTCTCTCTCTCTCTTCGATTTACCACCTGATTCGCCAACATTTCCCCCCTAATCCTAACTCTATATAAACCAATGCATGCTCTGTTTCCCCTACTCGATTTTCAATTCCTCTGCAGAAAGAATATGAATTTCAGAAGATGCTCAGATAAGAAAATTAGTCTTTTCAACCTCGTTCATATACTCCTGTTGGTACTATTTAAGAAGAGTTGTCCCGGTGCGCGCACTCGTGTACTTGTGTATCCGCGCTAGCTAGTCGTGACTAGTCAATCCTTATTTTGTGTTTTTGTGTTTTATTTACTTTGTTTAAAAAAATTATTTACTTTGTGCAAAAAAAATTGGATCTTTTCCTTTTGAACGGCACTTTGTAACATAATTTCTAGGAAACTAAAAAGTTTTAAACTCCGTATACTGGTAGAATGTGTTTATAAAACATCATTTTCTCTTGGCTTTATTGAGAAAATTCTAAAGGTTGTAACATATTTCATCTAAAATTTCTTGCATTTCGGCAATTTTAACCAATCAATTACCTCCATTGACGTAAATAACATTCTGTGCAAAATGAATATATCCCTCCTTTAAGGAACAGATTGGGTTTATTTACATTTGTGAAGAAAAAAGATACCCTTCCCCAACCCCTAACCCTAAATCTAAAATAGATTGAAATGCAATAGATCAATACTAGGGCCATAATTATGGGTGACATTTTCATTTGACACCGCTATAAAAAAATCCCATTTTCCATAGCAGTGTCGTATGAAATTGTCACCCATAAAAAATTGCAGTAGAGTCCAGTCAAATGGACGACCATGTTGAAGTGGCTACAAATATTACTTGTCAGCACAGCTACTGTGTTGATTTTAAAACTAGCATTTTTTTCTTTGTTATTCAACTATTATTTTATTCAGTTAAAGATGTCTTATTATTTAAACAACAACCATAACTAGGTGAATAGTCACTCCTTTTTGTGTACTACTTTCTTGGTCTTGGTTGTTACTGCTACTTGAAGTAGCTCAAGAGCCAAGATTAGTTTTGTTTGACTAAAATGGCTGCCAGGTTACTGTTCTGTGGTTAGTCAGAACAAAGCTGGTAAAAACCTGTTGAAATGTCTGCTACAAACAGGTTGTTTAACTTCAGTTAGTGAATGTGCCTCTGCAAGGTTGCTTGTCTTCAAAATTCCTCTCAAAACATACTGTACTGTCTTAAAATATGAGACAACCATGCAAGTACAATCATGTAGTTTAATTAGGACTGACTTCTCTGCTGTATTTCTTCATGAAACATTCAAATATCTGCTGTGTGTCAGTCCTTGTTTGTTTGTTTGTATGTGTGTATCTATTATGTAATATAAAATCTTACTGATGAACATGGAAATCCTGTCTATATTTAGTTTGATAGCTTAAATCCCACCATACTTCTGATATCAAGAATGTACTGCCGAATGCAGCTTCATTTGCAAAGCTATTCTACATGGTATTCTGAATATGTAATTGGAATTTTCAAATGTGGTTAAGAAGTTTCTTTCCCAACCAAAAGCACACACACACATACAGTGAGCTTCTTACAGTTTCCATCTACCTCATCCACTCACAAGGCTTTGAATGGCTCAAGGTTAAAGCAGATGAAACTTGCTCAAGTTGTTACACAGCTGGGACCAATTCTGGAATCACATGATTGTGATGCCAGCATCTTCATTGTACAGCTATACCTGCAACTATGTTTGTTAACTTCTTTGCATCTTCAAAAGTATGTGAAATACAAGATCTCTTACTTAAAAAACAGGAATGGTTTAGCGACAGGAAGAGTATCCAGCTGTAAACAATGCCTCAGTCATCATCATCATCATCATTGTCATTGAACGTCTGTTTGCCATGCTGGCATGGGTTGAATGGTTTGACTGAGGACTGGCGAGCCAGAAAGCTGCACCAGGCTCCAATCTGATCTGGCAGAGTTTCTACTGCTGGATGCCCTTCCTAATGCCAACCACTCCGAGAGTGTAGTGGGTGCTTTTACGTTCCACTGGCACGAGAGCCAGTCAGGTGATTCTGGCAACGACCACGTTGACCATCTTGATGTGTTTTTAAGGGATAATATTTTGTCTATTTATGTTTTTATGTATCCTACCAGTTGCAGAGATAAAATGGTTTGGATTAACATGAACTTTCCATGATTGCTGGAGAGAGAACAGGAATCTTATTAAATGTCTCAAGAGATCATAAAGTTTTGGAGTGTCGTGAATGTTTGGACCAGGCTTAGGATATGAGGAAATAGTATTCCAAGTTGAATTGAATCTGTACAGATATTTGTTAAAGTAAAAGTAGTGTAAGGATTATGGTCCCTTACTTAATTTGATTAATGTTTGAAGACTGTTGCTCATTTCTATTTACTTAGAAAAAATATCTTAGTTCATTGTCCCAAATTGATAATTGTCAGTTATTTAATGAACCTAACTTGTTTGCATGGTTAATTATGAGTTTTCTCTTTTGTATTCACGTCACTTCTCTCCCCACCACACTCTCTCTCTCTCTCTCTGCTATGTTGCACCATGCGATGGGCTATAGATGGCCTCTCACAACATTCCCCTCCCCAACGATGGAAAGAAGAGTTGGGTGGGATGAGGAGCAACTGAATTTCCACTGGAACCTCTCAAGGACAGCTTTCTGTGCAGCACAACACAGAATGTCAGTAAATGCAATTTAGTTTGTTTTTCTTTTGGCTTTTCATGTGAAATTTATAAAAGGTCAGACCATGCTATAATGCACATTCTTGTCCTTAAATGATGGTGGTGGGGAATCTATTTTAAAAAAACCATGGAAAAGTATAATGAAAACAATAAAGTAGTTTACTGCAAAGTTGTCATAAATTGGTCGAGAGAGAAGGAAATGGTTCTTTGTATAATTATTTTAAAATATTCTTTACAATATGAATTGGAAAAATAACATCTGCAGTGGTTAAAAT
This sequence comes from Octopus sinensis, assembly GCF_006345805.1. NCBI lineage: Eukaryota > Metazoa > Mollusca > Cephalopoda > Octopoda > Octopodidae > Octopus > Octopus sinensis. The sequence goes on from NC_043009.1 coordinate 33,674,795, forward strand.
TGATAAAGTAATAATGTAATTGGGAGTGAATGACTTGCATTCATAATGACTACCAAGTACAGAAGTGTACCAGCTGTTGTTTTATCTCAAAAGGATATTCAAATTGTCAATGGGTTTTGTTCAGTGTGGTGGTGATGGTGATGGCAGGGTTACTGGATGTTAAACTATGGAGGGCTTGCATTTAAATATACATCATTTTTAGTCATGCAGTCAACAGTACTTTGAATTCTACACCAAATTTCATGAATTAGACCCAAGATTCTTGTGCTTGTTCCATAATAACAACACAAAATGGATGTTCAGCACCAGCTCTTATTGACTATTCTGGTTTTATGAGAGAATTTAATGGTAATCATAAAAACTTGTTTAAATGCAACCACTGAGAAACAAGAACAGTATCGTAATGTTTGGAGCATTTGATATGAAACTCTTCATTGTAATAAAGTATTCTAAAAAAAAACTGCAACTGTTCAGAGAGAAAATACTTTCTTGGCACCTCCTTCTCTGCTTTTCTCTTAATGTTTCCAATTTTTCATTAACAAAGACCATCATTCAGTAATTTAGAGAATAAAGACTCCTTCCTTTTTCTATTTTCTCTTGTTTTCAATTAATGGTCTCTACAAAGGATTATTGAATATGATTAGGGGTGAGTTTCAGGGGTTTCATTGCTGTTGTGTATTTCCCTGATTAGTCCTGTTCAAGACAGAAAATCAGTAGAATCATTACAACCTCAGATAGAATGGTCTGACAATATTTACCCTTCTTCTTTGTGCTCTTCATCATCACCATTGTTTTAACAACCACTTTTCCATACTTGCATGGATCAGATGGAGTTTCTTGAGGCAGTTTTTCTACAGTTGAATGCTCATCCTGTCACCAAACCTCACCTGTTTCCAAGCAAGGTTATATTTCGTCATGGCCAGACAGGCTTTTGCAAGCTATTGGAAATGATTGACACGGCTTATATGACAGTGACTCTCATTTACATCATCATCATTGTTTAATGTCCGCTTACCATGGTGGCATGGGTTGGATGGTTCACCTGGGGTCTGGGAAGCCAGGAGGCTGCACCAGGCTCCAGTCTGATCTGGCAGTGTTTCTACAGCTGGATGCCCTTCCTAATGCCAACCACTCCGAGAGTGTAGTGGATGCTTTTTACGTGCCACTGGCACAGGGGCCAGAGGAGGTTGGCAATGACCACGATTGGTTGGTGCTTTTTACGTGCCACCGGCATGGAATCCCGTCGAGGCGTCACTGGAATCAGCCAATTTTGGATGATGCTTAACTATCACAAAATTTTGAGACAAGGAGATACATACGCACTTACACGCACATATATACTTCTGGTTTCGTAGAAGAAGGACGTGTTTCCTTCGTTCTGGGAAAAAGAAAAAACAAACAATAAAGGGATTGCATAAATCGATGAAATAATCTGCTAGAACTGATAAAAATGTAGAACTTGTTGTCTCATAGCGGTCTACTAGGATATATTAGTTAAAAACCGTAATATATTCCGCTTCAAGCCAAATATAATACATTAAAGTTAATTACGCATGCAAGATACTCCATCAAAAAAGCACATGGTGGCAATTTGTAAGTTTATTTCCAGCCGACTGTATGAAGCAAAAAGAATTGTTTTCTTTTCTTTTTTTAAAGACAACTTCTTCGTATAGGGACACGGATTTGGAATTTTGCCTTTTGCGAATAAGTATCCTTTTCGTTTGATTAATTTCCTGTAATTCAATGTAACTTTCTGAATTAGGACCTCATGTTTGTTTACATTCTGTGAATAATCTTCTTTCAATTTCTGTTGCAGCGCCCACTTCACTTTTATCAATTTCTTGCTATATCTCTTTAAAATTATTCAGAAATCCTTTTCATTTGTTTAAAATTGTTTCATTTTAAACAGATTATTTAGAAATGTAATTGTAAAAAATTATTTAGAAATATAATCATAAAAAGAGAACTTTCGTAGTTACAGATAGGTATATATTTATTTGTTACTTTATTTATATATATATTTACTTATTTATATATATATTTACTTATATTTACTTATTTACTTATTTATATATATATTTACTTTATTTATATATTGTACTATCCAAGTAGAATCTTTTGCATAACTTCTTCTCTTTCATTACTTTCTCTCTCTCTGTCTCTTCACCCACTTCGCTTTTATCAAATTCTCACTATATCTCTTTAAAATTATTAAGAAATCCTTTTCATTTGTTTAAAATTGTTTCATTTAAAAAAAAATTGTCCCGTCACTTAGCGGTTCGGCAAAAGAGGCCGATAGAATAAGTACTGGGCTTACAAAGAATAAGTCCCGGGGTCGATTTGCTCGACTAAAGGCGGTGCTCCAGCATGGCCGCAGTCAAACGACTGAAACAAGTAAAAGAGTAAATATAATCGTAAAATGTTATTTAGAAATATAATCGTAAAATGTTATTTAGAAATATAATCGTAAAATGTTATTTAGAAATATAATCGTAAAATGTTATTTAGAAATATAATCGTAAAATGTTATTTAGAGATATAATCGTAAAAAGAGAACTTTCGTAGTCACAGATAGGTATATATTTATAATTAGTTTAGAAGAGAACTTTCGTAGTTGCAGATAGGTATATATTTATTTGTTACTTTATTTATATATATATATATTTATTTGTTACTTTATTTATATATTCTACTATCCAGGTAGAATCTTTTGCATAACTTCTCTTTCATTACTTTCTCTCTCGCTGTCTCTTCACCTCTCTCTGTCATATCATCTTTCTCCTCTCAGCCTCTCAATCTTCCTAAATATATAGACACGAACATTAGAAATATAGTCGTAATTAGTTTAGAAGAGAACTTTCGTAGTTGCAGATAGGTATATATTTATTTGTTACTTTATTTATATATATATATATATTTATTTATTTGTTACTTTATTTATATATTCTACTATCCAGGTAGAATCTTTTGCATAACTTCATCTTTCTTTTCTTTCTCTCTCTGTCTCTTCACTTCTCTCTATCACACCATCTTTCTTCTCTCAGCTTCTCAATCTTCCTAAATATATAGACGCAAACCATCTCCTGTCACTCTCTCTCACTTTCTTCTTATCTTCTCTCAGCCGCTCAATCTTTTGCATAACTTCCTCTCTTTCATTTCTTCCTCTCTCTGTCTCTTCACTTCTCTCCATCACGCCTCTTTCTCTGTCTCTTCACTTCTCTCTGTCACACCATCTTTCTTCTCTAGCCTCTCAATCTTCCTAAACATATAGACGCGAACATTCTCCTCTCACTCTCTCTTAATCTCTTCTTATCTTCTCTCAGCCGCTCAATCTCTCTAAATGCATAGACACTTTCTTTCTCTATTTCTTCTCTACCCTCTATCACACTGTTAAATTTTAAATATAATTAGATAGATAAATAAATAAAATATTTAAAAAATGTCCAGAACCTGGAGGAGCATGGAATTGGCATTGTTTTTAAGAGCCTGGTACTGTGCTGATGGAGATAACCCAAACAACATAATTACAGCTGCAGTGAAGAGCAATGATTACACCAGGACGGTAGCACAGATAGAGCGAAAGAAGCAGGAGTTTATATGCTCCTATGCACTCATGAGATCCCATATCAGCACTCTTGATGCCATCTTTGACAATGAACAAAGCAAAGATGACAAGGATGGAGGCAGGGATGCAGATGAAAGATGTCACCTCCACTTGGTAGACACCTAGGACAACAAAGAAGATTCAAGCGAGAAACCTGCCCGGGAAGTAAACCCAAGTGCAAGTACCCCTACCAGCATCAAAAGGCAAAACCATGGAGATGAAAGAGCCAAAAAAGAAGTAAAAGAAGGAAAAACTAAAAGAAAAACAAAAGATGAAACAGCCAAAGAAGGAAAAACTAAAACTCAAACAAAAACAAAAGATGAAACAGCCAAGGAAAGAAGCAAACCTGACTATCCATATACCAAAAGGGATAGAAAGAGACAGCACACACGAATGTGTAAATTCTACCTGAAAGGTGTCTGCTGGCATGGAGAGGAAGGTGCAGGCTGCTGTTTTGCACACCAAAGACCCCGCCACATAAACATGAAACAGGGCGGAAACCACCTGCCAAAATTAAAAGGAAAGGACTACGCACCACCTGCCCCAGATGTGGTGCGTTTTACAAACCATCAACATGTTATTGAAAGGGCAGTTGTTGAACAAGAATCTTTTCTGTGCATAGCACAAAAGATTGTACAGCAGCCAACCTGGCTCCACCAAACTCAAAATCACAGATGGGACTATCCACAATACACAAGACCTCCACAGTAAATAGACTAAAGGTGGACACCACTGGCAACAACACACACATCACCTCGATGCTCCTACTGAACATCAGAGGACTGCTAACACTCAGTAACAGGACAAAAATCCCTTTCTTGAGAGACCTTGTTTGTTGCATGCAATCAAGCCTTATGCATAGCACTTACAACAGGCTTCTTTCAGTTTCCGTCTACCAAATCCACTCACAAGGATTTGATCAGCCCAAGGCTAAAGTAGAAGACACTTACCCAATGTTCCACACAGTGGGACTGAACCCGGAACCATGTGGCTGGTTAGCAAGCTACTTACCACACAGCCACTCCTGCGCCTATATTTTTTGGCAATTTTTCTCCTCAACAACAAACTTTCTAAGTCCAGGACTAAGAGGAGTGGAGTGAGTGTGTGCTTCCTTGTCTTGGCATCATGCACTAATTAATTGTCAACAAATACCAACAACATACAAATGTGAAAGCCTGTTAGAACCCAGGGAAAATATCATCCAACTTGGAAAAGTGTAAGGGTTGGTGTAAAGAAGAGCAGCCAAAATTTGAAGCATTTATTATTATTATTATTATTATTATTATTATTATTATTATCATTGTAGGTGCAGGAGTAGCTATGTGGGAAGTAACTTGCTTACCAACCACATGGTTCTGGGTTCATTCGCACTGCGTGGCACCTTGGGCAATTGTCTTCTACTATAGCCTCAAGCTGACCAAAATTTTGTGAGTGGATATGGTAGACAGAAACTGAAAGAAGCCCGTTGTATATATGTGTATATATATGTATGTTTGTATGTGTGTGTATATGTTTGTGTGTCTGTGTTTGTCCCCCCAACAACGCTTGACAACTGATGCTGGTGTGTTTATGTCCCCATAACTTAGCAGTTCGGCAAAAGAGACCGATAGAATAAGTACTAGGCTTCCAAAGAATTAATCTTGGGGTCGATTTGCTCGACTAAAGGCGGTGCTCCAGCATGGCTGCAGTCAAATGACTGAAACAAGTAAAGAGTATTATTATTATTATTATTATTATTATTGTTATTATTTTTATTATTATTATAAGAGAAGTACATTTGACAGAATTGTTGAAGCTTTGAAGATGAAGCCCTATTGGGCCTGATGTTTAAGTTTTGTTTCTGTCACAGAAGGAAATTGGAGTATGTGTGTATATATATATATATCAAAATAGGCAACAAGGATATCAAGAGGTAATGCAGTACGATCGTTTCATGCATTCCACAGGCATATAGCATTATGGCATAATGGTTAAGAGCATGGGCAACTAATCCCAAGATTCTGAGTTCGATTTCAGGCAGTGACCTGAATAATAATAATAATAATAATAATAATAATAATATCAAAAAATAGCTTAGGAATGAGAACCCAGGTTCAAAATTTCCCCAAGACACCTGATGAAACCTGGAGGGTATATCAGCCGAAACATTGTGTTACCAACAAACAAGATGAGGACAAATATCCATCAAATGTAAATAATGTCAATAATGTGCACCAACCATATCCAAGTTTTTGTAAGATTTTGGATTTGCATCTAAAGTTGCTATGAATTCTACAACCGAGACAAGTTGAATAACCTTCACATTCAACACAAAACAGTGTCTTAGTCTACATGGACACAGATGTTCCATACCTAATTTAAAATATACAAATGTTGTCATTCTATCAAAACAGTGTATGCCATATTGAAAACAAATGTATTTCTATGCAGTTTACTCTATTTTTCTCTCTCCTCTCTCTTCTTCTCTCTTCTCTTATTTTCTTTCCTTCCTTATGTTTTCTTCATTATTAACTACATTAATTACATGCATCACTATACATATTAACCTGGATTAGTTAAATGTCATTCACACTTGTCTCCAAATCACTAAGCTACAAGCAGTGATATTGCTATCCTTTCCTGTCAACAAATCATCCACTGATTTTGCACCTTCAAAGAAAAGCAGTTAAGGGTTTATGGAAGAAAGGGCACCTAACAGTAAAGCAGTGCTTCAATATACTGAACTGGATATATCTGATATCATACTAATATGTTTTGAAGCATAAACCCTTTGACACTGCATATACAGCGATTGGTGTGTGCATCTCTGCATATGTTGAAGTGTATGTGTGTGTGTGTTTCTCCACATACATTGTAGTAGTGCACTTGTAGATTATTGTAATTGCAGTGAATGCTTATTTGTCATACAATCTTTATGTAGGACATGCAGTGAACTAGACAGATTTTTTTAAATGTCAGGCAAATATATTCAAAACATACGATGTTAAAGTAAAAAGCATCTGACAAGTTTTATGGGGCAAACTTGATCACCAAATGAAAGTTTCAACAATAACTGTTATGTTTTTATGAAAAATGTAATTTGACTCTTTTTGCTATAAAATTTGTATTTGGCACTTAAATTAACATAGACCTTGATGGAAGGTTTTAATTTACATCTCTTTGAAACAAGAAATTTATATTTTAGAATCAGGAGTAATCTCAGAATGGGCTTGCATCAAAAGGGTTAGTGGGTGATAGGGGTAAATAGATGATGATTCATCAATTATGAGTTGGGTTAGGGTAGTGTTTGTAAGTGTTTGTCATTTGAAACAGGTCACATATTTGTGTTTAGGGTCCTCGGCCCTTTTTTCCCCTATCAGTGTTCATACTCGACAGAGTGTAAGTACCTTGAGAGAGAAGTTGGACCTAAGAAGCATCAGTTGCGGTGTGCAAGAGAGATGTTTGCGCTGGTATGGCCATGTGGTGAGAATGGATGAAGATAGGTGTGTGAAAAAGTGCCACACCCTAGCTGTTGAGGGAACCTGTGGAAGAGGCAGACCCAGGAAAACCTGGGATGAGGTGGTGAAGCACGACCTTTGAACTTTAGGTCTCACCGAGGAAATGACTAGAGACCGAGACCTTTAGAAGTATGCTGTGCGTGAGAAGACTCGGCAGAACAAGTGAGATCATAATCCATGGCCTCAGTCCACTTATGCATACCTTTCCTTCTTGGGACACAAAACTCTACTTACACTTTTCCAAGTTGGATGATATTTTCCCTGGGTTCTAACAGGCTTTTTTGGTTCATATTAGCCAGCTGACAACAGTACACATCAGAATTAATGGTCTGGTTTTGTGGGAAAAGCTCATAATAAATTAGTGCCTTTATGATCTCACCAAACACAAAGCATAGCTTTTTTGGAATGGATATCCATCTTTAGTTGCTGTTTTGGGGGATTCTTACACAAACTCCAGGTTCTTTTTTGCACTACATTTTCGTACACAATCCATTTTTCATCTCCATTCAAAAGTTGTTTCAAAAAAGGCATGCTTCAATTCCGTTTCAAAAGCATATTCCAAATGGAATACCAGTCCATGCAATTCTTTTCTGAGAGTTTGTGAGGGACCCATATTTTATGGCGAGAAATGTATTCTAGATTCACTAGGTGTTCATGAGCCATACTTTTAGAAACTTCCTACTCCTCTGCAAGTTCTCTAGTCATGATATTTGAGTTTCTTCGATTTTTGCCTTCAAAACCTCTTCATCCAATTTTGAAGGCCTTCCACTGCAGTTATCATCTTCCAGCCTAAACTCCGCAGCTTTAAATTTCACAAACCATTTGATTCACCTTCCGCATCATCATCATCCTCATGAACTTCACAAATGCTTTTGCAAGTCTTTGCAGCATTTTCTCCTTTTTTTAAAAAAGAAAAGCATTACAATGCGAATATGAGATTTTTGGTTATCCATTTCAAATGTCAATGAAGGGTAGTCGGAATGAAAGATAAATCTATTTTTAGTCAAAAACAAAGAAGAGATGCACTACCACTTCAAATAACGCCAAACTTTTAACTGTGTTATGTTTCAGGTGTGTCCAATGAAGTGTTAAAAGATTTAGCTTAAAAACAGACAGAACTTGCCGGACAACCTAATATTATCTGGTATTTCAATATTTCAGGGTTAGGAACCCAATCTTCAGGAAATCTATGGAGATGTTGATTGCTAACTTCTCTGGTCTGTAGTGTGTTATGAAGCAGAAAAGTTGCCTATCAACATTTATGTATATCTCTAGCCACATTTCGTTCTTTAGTCGCTACCTTCACTTAATATTATGTATATATATAATACTATATATATATATAATATTTATCGCACACATACTCACACGGCAGTAACTTTCGCCAACCGAATTCAATCACAAAGCTTCGGTCCGCTCGAGGCTATAGCAGAAGACACCTGCCCAAAGTGCCATGCAGTGTATATATATATATAATGTTATATATATATATATATATATATATATATTCGAAGCCTTTAATCCTCAGTCAAGAACCGGATCATCCTTGCAATTTCAGCTGATTAATCTTGAGATTGCTCCAATCTGGCCAGCCCCAAGGAAAAACTAAGCTAAGAGCATTTGATTCCTTGGAAAAAGGATCAAATGTGTATGAAACAAGGACAGAAAAACGGACGATGTTACACGATTATAAATACAAAAAAAAACAAAAAAATAATACGAATATAAATGCAAAAAAACAATAATAATAATAATAATAACAGGACACAACAACAGGTGTCTTTCAACCAGAGATGAATTGAACTCAGCTGGCGTATTGAGTGAGAATTAAGCCTTACAGCAGATGAAAACAACAATGTTACCGTGCCAGTGGTCACGAGAGAAAAAGAGGAGCAAAGGAATTAAGGAGGGGGAGAAGAGAGTGAAAAAGAGGAACAAAGAGATTAAGGAGGGGGAGAAGAAAGAGAGTGTGCAGCCCGAAGAATCAAGGATTGGCAAGAAAAATGAAAGACAGGACAGTGAAGTGCAAAGTAAGAAAGGCAAATATATATATGAATACAAAATGGGACAAGAACGCAAAACATTCAAATAGACGATACAAAAATCACGGACGGGTCATTCGAAGCCTCTAATCTTCAGTCAAGAACCGGATCATCCTCGCAATTTTGGCTGATTAATCTTGAGATTGCTCCGATCTGGCCAGGCCCAAGGAAAAACTAAGCTACGAGCATTAGATTTCTTGGAAAAAGGATCAAATGTATATGAAACAATATATATATGAAGGTTTGTCAAAACGTAATGCCATTTTGTTTAGGACAGGTATAATTACCAACACAGGAACATGTATCATACATCCCTACCTCTCAACATAGTCACTGTTTCTCTCAATAATAATGTTCCACCTTCGAATGAGAGCATGTATCCTTGCCCCATAAAATCCTGTTGACTCTTCTTTGAGCCACTTCTTGAAGTGAAAACAGTTTGGGGTAAAAAACATGTCTGGAGTATTTTCTTTGAACTTTAAATATAGTTTGGTATAGTGAGAGAAAAAGAGAGGGAGTGTAGTTGTCTGTTATCTAAAGAAGATTTTTTTCCCTGTGGGTTTCTGCTGTATTTGCCAGCTTAAAAGCATTTATTGAATAGGTTTTATGTCCACTTGTGTGTGTGTGTTAAAGAAGGCAAAATATAAAACAAAAATAATGGTGTTCAGTAGTTGGTTCAATATACTGGCCACAGGAATTTCTGTCCAGGAAAGTTGTACATCTTCTTCTTTCTCTCACATACCCACTCTCTCTTATCATTACTCCCATCAACTCTCCTACATTTCTTTGTCTCACTTTCTCTCCCTCTCTTTTTCTTTCTGTCTCTCTCTCTCTCTCTCTTTCTCTTCGCCACCGCTCCCCTCCCTCCCCCATGTCCCTATGCCTACTATTACTCTCACCCCAGCACAATGAAGTGTCATTTAATAGTGATAAAGGGGGTCAAAGTGTGACACACTGACACAGAAATTAGTTTTTGCATTTATTATATTAGATATATTCTTTTATGTATTTTAGCCAGGTGGATATGATCATGCTGGAGCACCTATAGATAGATAGACAGACAGACAGATAGATAGATATTAGCTTAAAAGCCACACTCAGTGCAAACTTTTAAGATGGCTTATTGATCATGCTGCTCACAACTAAATACCTTATATAAGAGAAATGTTTTGAAAATTATTTTAGTTGTGTCTCGCCCCTCCTCAATCCCATTTTTATCCACTCCAATGCTTTCGAATGGCAACCCACAACTATTGATTGTTGTTCAGGTGAGGATAACTATTCATGTCTGGTTAACTATTCATGTGAGGTTTATGACCATGAGAAAGAATAACTGAGAAGATTTCTTTCATTAACAAACCTTCTCATAATGAAAACACATTAGCAGATGACACATTTCAATACTGCCATAAGCAATATCCATTTCACAGCATTTTGTTTCTTTACCTTTCATTATCCAGATTTCATTTCAAAACTTTTCACTGTTGTTCATACATTTTTTTTTCATCACTGTTAAAGTTGTCCCTAATTTTGTAAATATCTTTTGAGGATTATACTACTTCTTAAAACACACCAAAAATGTCTTCAGAAGACTCTACAGACGCTGGAATTTCTTCAAATGCATTTGCCGTGTTCATCCTTATATTATTTGGAATCATTCGTTTTGTCTATCTGCTTTCGAATCCCATCAAACAAGCCTTAGATACTTGCAGACTGAAGCTCCTATCCTTTGTATTGGCAAGGTACTGGTGCATGGTACTGGAAAAGTATAAAGAAGAACTGGACAACTTCTTCCAGCCTCTTCACATGAAAAAGAAAGAAATTTCTGAAAATCTCGACGTTTTGGAAATTGGTATCGGAGATGGTACGAATTTCCCTTATTATCCGGAAGGCTGCAATGTACATGCTTTGGACATAGACGATACTTGTGAAGCGGTAGTGCAGAATAACATAAAGAAATATCCGCACCTGATGTTCAAAAAGTTCTACTGTTCTTTCTTGTGATTTCGACATTTACTGTTTCATTAAATTATGTTACCCAAAATCCCAAAGAAATATTCTTCTTCCTTGTGTTGTATTTATTGCTTGACCACCTAACTCTGACCCCTCTTTCTCAGCCTCACTGTGTCTCTCTCTCTCTCTCTTCGATTTACCACCTGATTCGCCAACATTTCCCCCCTAACCCTAACTCTATATAAACCAATGCATGCTCTGTTTCCCCTACTCGATTTTCAATTCCTCTGCAGAAAGAATATGAATTTCAGAAGATGCTCAGATAAGAAAATTAGTCTTTTCAACCTCGTTCATATACTCCTGTTGGTACTATTTAAGAAGAGTTGTCCCGGTGCGCGCACTCATGTACTTGTGTATCCGCGCTAGCTAGTCGTGACTAGTCGATCCTTATTTTGTGTTTTATTTACTTTGTTTAAAAAAATTATTTACTTTGTGCAAAAAAATTGGATCTTTTCCTTTTGAACGGCACTTTGTAACATAATTTCTAGGAAACTAAAAAGTTTTAAACTTCGTATACTGGTAGAATGTGTTTATAAAACATCATTTTCTCTTGGCTTTATTGAGAAAATTCTAAAGGTTGTAACATATTTCATCTAAAATTTCTTGCATTTCGGCAATTTTAACCAATCAATTACCTCCATTGACGTAAATAACATTCTGTGCAAAATGAATATATCCCTCCTTTAAGGAACAGATTGGGTTTATTTACATTTGTGAAGAAAAAAAGATACCCTTCCCCAACCCCTAACCCTAAATCTAAAATAGATTGAAATGCAATAGATCAATACTAGGGCCATAATTATGGGTGACATTTTCATTTGACACCGCTATAAAAAAATCCCATTTTCCATAGCAGTGTCGTATGAAATTGTCACCCATAAAAAATTGCAGTAGAGTCCAGTCAAATGGATGACCATGTTGAAGTGGCTACAAATATTACTTGTCAGCACAGCTACTGTGTTGATTTTAAAACTAGCATTTTTTTCTTTGTTATTCAACTATTATTTTATTCAGTTAAAGATGTCTTATTATTTAAACAACAACCATAACTAGGTGAATAGTCACTCCTTTTTGTGTACTACTTTCTTGGTCTTGGTTGTTACTGCTACTTGAAGTAGCTCAAGAGCCAAGATTAGTTTTGTTTGACTAAAATGGCTGCCAGGTTACTGTTCTGTGGTTAGTCAGAACAAAGCTGGTAAAAACCTGTTGAAATGTCTGCTACAAACAGGTTGTTTAACTAGTTAGTGAATGTGCCTCTGCAAGGTTGCTTGTCTTCAAAATTCCTCTCAAAACATGCTGTACTGTCTTGAAATATGAGACAACCATGCAAGTACAATGATGTAGTTTAATTAGGACTGACTTCTCTGCTGTATTTCTTCATGAAACATTCAAATATCTGCTGTGTGTCTGTCCTTGTTTGTTTGTTTGTATGTGTGTATCTATTATGTAATATAAAATCTTACTGATGAACATGGAAATCCTGTCTATATTTAGTTTGATAGCTTAAATCCCACCATACTTCTGATATCAAGAATGTACTGCCGAATGCAGCTTCATTTGCAAAGCTATTCTACATGGTATTCTGAATATGTAATTGGAATTTTCAAATGTGGTTAAGAAGTTTCTTTCCCAACCAAAAGCACACACACACATACAGTGAGCTTCTTACAGTTTCCATCTACCTCATCCACTCACAAGGCTTTGAATGGCTCAAGGTTAAAGCAGATGAAACTTGCTCAAGTTGTTACACAGCTGGGACCAATTCTGGAATCACATGATTGTGATGCCAGCATCTTCATTGTACAGCTATACCTGCAACTATGTTTGTTAACTTCTTTGCATCTTCAAAAGTATGTGAAATACAAGATCTCTTACTTAAAAAACAGGAATGGTTTAGCGACAGGAAGAGTATCCAGCTGTAAACAATGCCTCAGTCATCATCATCATCATCATTGTCATTGAACGTCTGTTTGCCATGCTGGCATGGGTTGAACGGTTTGACTGAGGACTGGTGAGCCAGAAGGCTGCACCAGGCTCCAATCTGATCTGGCAGAGTTTCTACTGCTGGATGCCCTTCCTAATGCCAACCACTCCAAGAGTGTAGTGGGTGCTTTTACGTTCCACTGGCACGAGAGCCAGTCAGGTGATTCTGGCAACGACCACACTCAAAGGGTGTTTTATACGTACTACGTGCACAGGAGTGAGTCTGGTGGTACTGGAAACGACCATGCTTGAATGTTGTTTTTCACATGCCACCGGTACATGTGCCAGTAAGGCGATGCTGGCAACAATCACTGGCGATGTAGTCTAATGAATGATAGCATAGAATAACAGACAATTGTTGACCATCTTCATGTGTTTTTAAGGGATAATATTTTGTCTATTTATGTTTTTATGTATCCTACCAGTTGCAGAGATAAAATGGTTTGGATTAACATGAACTTTCCATGATTGCTGGAGAGAGAACAGGAATCTTATTAAATGTCTCAAGAGATCATAAAGTTTTGGAGTGTCGTGAATGTTTGGACCAGGCTTAGGATAGGAGGAAATAGTATTCCAAGTTGAATTGAATCTGTACAGATATTTGTTAAAGTAAAAGTAGTGTAGGGGTTATGGTCCCTTACTTAATTTGATTAATGTTTGAAGACTGTTGCTTATTGTAGGTGCAGGAGTAGCTATGTGGTAAGTAACTTGCTTACCAACCACATGGTTCCGGGTTCATTCGCACTGCGTGGCACCTTGGGCAAGTGTCTTCTACTATAGCCTCAAGCTGACCAAAATCTTGTGAGTGGATATGGTAGACAGAAACTGAAAGAAGCCCGTTGTATATATGTGTATATATATGTATGTTTGTATGTGTGTGTATATGTTTGTGTGTCTGTGTTTGTCCCCCCAACAACGCTTGACAACTGATGCTGGTGTGTTTATGTCCCCATAACTTAGCAGTTCGGCAAAAGAGAGCGATAGAATAAGTACTAGGCTTCCAAAGAATAAATCTTGGGGTCGATTTGCTCGACTAAAGGCGGTGCTCCAGCATGGCCACAGTCAAATGACTGAAACAAGTAAAGAGTATTATTACTATTATTATTATTATTATTATTGAGTGAGCGAGCAGAGCATGCCATCAAAGTGACGCTGGGGTAAAATATACGAAGCCCAGTATACCCATCATGACTACCCGTCTGATAAGGGCACACCAGGCACATGCATCACAACCATATGTGCGCGAAATGGTGATCTCATATCAAGATAAACAGCACATGACCTTGCAGGTGGAGCCCAGTTAGAATTTTCTTCAGATTGAGTAACCCATCCCGCTCAAAAGGTCCCTGAATAAGGGTTGTTTAAGGACATTGAACGAAACACCCATGTTTCCAGAGGTGAATTATTCAAACCCCAAAGAATCCTTCTCAACACATGGCTATGATGCTCCCCCACTACTTCTGCTTGTGATCAGAGATGCACATATCGTCAGCCACTAAGGGACATGCTCAACTGGTTAAGGTCAAACAACTGACAAGCAAATCTGTGGTATTGAGCAGAATATTTGCTGTAGCCCATCTTTTATACCAAGACAAAACAATGTACATGATAACACTTCCAATCAGTTAAGATCATTATTATTATTATTATTATTATTATTATTATTATTATTATTATTATTATTTTTATTATTATTATAAGAGAAGTACATTTGAGAGAATTGTTGAAGCTTTGAAGATGAAGTCCTATTGGGCCTGATTTTTAAGTTTTGTTTCTGTCACAGAAGGAAATTGGAGTATGTGTGTATATATATATATATCAAAATAGGCAACAAGGATATCAAGAGGTAATGCAGTACGATCGTTTCATGCATTCCACAGGCATATAGCATTATGGCATAATGGTTAAGAGCATGGGCAACTAATCCCAAGATTCTGAGTTCGATTTCAGGCAGTGACCTGAATAATAATAATAATAATAATAATAATAATAATATCAAAAAATAGCTTAGGAATGAGAACCCAGGTTCAAAATTTCCCCAAGACACCTGATGAAACCTGGAGGGTATATCAGCCGAAACATTGTGTTAACAACAAACAAGATGAGGACAAATATCCATCAAATGTAAATAATGTCAATAATGTGCACCAACCATATCCAAGTTTTTGTAAGATTTTGGATTTGCATCTAAAGTTGCTATGCATTCTACAACTGAGACAAGTTGAATAACCTTCACATTCAACACAAAACAGTGTCTTAGTCTACATGGACACAGATGTTCCATACCTAATTTAAAATATACAAATGTTGTCATTCTATCAAAACAGTGTATGCCATATTGAAAACAAATGTATTTCTATGCAGTTTACTCTATTTTTCTCTCTCCTCTCTCTTCTTCTCTCTTCTCTTATTTTCTTTCCTTCCTTATGTTTTCTTCATTATTAACTACATTAATTACATGCATCATCATCATCATCATCATCATTTAGCGTCCGTTTTCCATGCTAGCATGGGTTGGACGGTTCTACTGGGGTCTGTGAAGCCAGAAGGCTTCATCAGGCCCAGTCAAATCTGGCAGTGTTTCTACGGCTGGATGCCCTTCCTAACGCCAACCACTCCGTGAGTGTAGTGGGTGCTTTTTACGTGCCACCCGCACTGGTGCCAGACAGAGCTGGCAAACGGCCACGAACGGATGGAGCTTTTTATGTGCCACCGGCACGAGGGCCAGGCGAGGCTGGCAACGGATATTAACCTGGATTAGTTAAATGTCATTCACACTTGTCTCCAAATCACTAAGCTACAAGCAGTGATATTGCTATCCTTTCCTGTCAACAAATCATCCACTGATTTTGCACCTTCAAAGAAAAGCAGTTAAGGGTTTATGGAAGAAAAGGCACCTAACAATAAAGCAGTGCTTCAATATACTGAACTGGATATATCTGATATCATACTAATATGTTTTGAAGCATAAACCCTTTGACACTGCATATACAGCGATTGGTGTGTGCATCTCTGCATATGTTGAAGTGTATGTGTGTGTGTGTTTCTCCACATACATTGTAGTAGTGCACTTGTAGATTATTGTAATTGTGTTTAGGGTCCTCGGCCCTTTTTTCCCCTATCAGTGTTCATACTCGACAGAGTGTAAGTACCTTGAGAGAGAAGTTGGACCTAAGAAGCATCAGTTGCGGTGTGCAAGAGAGATGTTTGCGCTGGTATGGCCATGTGGCGAGAATGGATGAAGATAGGTGTGTGAAAAAGTGCCACACCCTAGCTGTTGAGGGAACCTGTGGAAGAGGCAGACCCAGGAAAACCTGGGATGAGGTGGTGAAGCACGACCTTTGAACTTTAGGTCTCACCGAGGAAATGACTAGAGACCGAGACCTTTAGAAGTATGCTGTGTGTGAGAAGACCCGGCAGAACAAGTGAGACCATAATCCATGGCCTCAGTCCACTTATGCATATCTTTCCTTCTTGGGACACAAAACTCTACTTGTGAAGACCTGTTGAGGCAAGTGAAAATCAAAAAATCAAAAATCAAAATCGATCAACATGAATGGAAATTGTAGCTGAGATACCAGTGCCGGTGGCACATAAGAGAACCATCTGAACGTGGACGTTGCCAGCGCCGCCCCGACTGGCTTCCGTGCCGGTGGCACGTAAAAAGCACCATCCGATTGTGGCCGTTGCCAGCCTCACCTGGCCTCCGTGCTAGTGGCACGTAAAAAGCACCATCCGATCGTGGTCATTTGCCTGCCTCTCCTGGCCTCCGTGCCAGTGGCACGTGAAAAGCACCATCCGACCGTGGCCATTTGCCAGCCTCGTCTGGCACGTAAAAAGCCCCCACTACACTCATGGAGTGGTTGGCGTTAGGAAGGGCATCCAGCCGTAGAAACATTGCCAGATCAGACTGGGCCTGGTGCAGCCTTCTGGCTTCCCAGACCCCAGTTGCACCGTCTAACTCATTCCAGCATGGAAAGCGAACGCTAAACGATGATGATTCCCCTTTATTCCTATTCTGCTTTACTGGACACCTATAACCATTCAGTGTTTTAAAAATTCTATTGTGTTTTTATAATTAAATATTAGGAATTGTATAAAAGATAATTGTTAAAATATTTTTTGTGTTGTAGGAGTATAAACAATCTATTGCTAATGTATTTTAACAACAAAATCAAATATAGACTGCTAAGAGACATCTGGATCCTGATTAAGAACTGTAGGATCTTGCAGGCATGAAGTGGATTCGATCCACCATAGCCAACTTTAAATCAAAAATTCAACAGAACTTTTGTCATTGTGGAACAATGGTTTTTCTGTGACAGCAGTTTAACATTTGCCAGATTGCCTTTGGCTAGGCCGAAATAATGTCTTCACCACTTGACCCTTATAACCTCTACTACTTCACCAAAAATCAGAATAGAGATAACAAGACCACCAACTAAATCTATCATTCTCAATGATATGTCTATCCTTCTGGATAGTTAGTTATAAAAGCAAGAGCACCCCAAGCAAAAATCAGTTAGTCACTTTGGTGATGACTCAACGAGTTCAGTCACATGGTGATAACCCAACCAATTCAGTCACTTTGGTGACAACTCATTGAGAATGAAGTCTGACTAGCCAGCTAGAACCTTGGTCAGAGGGAGAAATGAAGTTTACTGTCAGCAACTTTTACAAGTGATTTGTTTATATTTAGAATGACATTGTAGAGTATGTGCAAGGGACTACATTTGGCCGGTTTAGACATAAAACAGAATATTTGGGCCAAATAGGGCCAGTTTTAATGCTAGAACGTTAATCCAGATTGGTCATACACTCATCATCTTTTTGTGATAATCCCGTCATTTCTTCCAACCATAGAATATCTCATACTCAATAATGCAACATCCTCTTGCTTCTTTAGGATGTATCATATGTGATACGAGGGAGAATAGGCTGTTATATCCTACTGGCCAAGATGTCATGTAAAGGCTGCACTATTTGTGCAGGTTCCTGCATGGTGAGCAGGTTTGGTTCTTTGTGGGAGCTGCAGACCTGGATCAAGCAGACAGGGAAGTGCTACTTCTAATAAAGTTGGTGAAATGGAGGGCAAAGTTGGGGGCAGGGGGACAGCCTGAGTGAATGGGCAATTGTACACTTGTTGACCAGAAAATCAAAACTGGAAGTAGCTAGCTATCCTTCCTTATCAAGGTAATTCTGAGCCTGTGGGGTTATTTGATTGACCCCTTAGTAACATTCCCTCCTATTCTAAAGACATTCTAAAGAATTTTGTTTAATGTGTATATTTTAAAATTTTTCTTTCAGTTTCAGTGCAAACCTTCACAGTTCTTGTCTTTGTAATGTCTTCTCATCCATTGTCCTTGTGGCAAATCATTGTTTTATTTCTTTTTGTTTCTTGCAGGGTGGAATTTTCATATACTGGGAACATATTGAATCAACCAACTCTGCAGTTAAGTTTTTACAAGCTTTGCTGCATGGGACATGGAAGTTTCTGTTTGGCAACTGCCACCTGACTCGACGACCCTGGGAAACTATGGAATCAACTGGTTTTTCTACACTAAAATACACTAAGATCTGTGTTGATACCATGCCAATGATAAACACAACACTGGTGGGCAGTGCCACAAAATAATGGTTTCCAATCTGTAATAGATTGTCCTCTTTTTCTCTATTCTTCCAATCTTCTTTCCATCTTTTATCCGTTTTTATCTCTCCTCCTCCTCCCATTCTGTCACTGTCTCCCCTCTTCCTGTCTGTCTTTATTGATTCCTCCTCCTCCTCCCTTTTTGTCATTATCTCCCTTCTCTGCCTGTACTTCACCTCTACTTTTTTTTCAACTTTTACACATCCACAATCTCATTCAAAGCAAATTCTAATATGAAAAGGAAGAGAATAATTAATAATCTCTTATTATAAAAGGCAGATTTTATCTGCCTCCCTTTGTCAGTTATAGAAATCTACAATATAGGATTTCTTCAATTACAATTTACTTAGCATTTTTAAGAGTAGAATGCATTGGGTTTTGCCAGGTCCACTTTTTAAAATTTAAACTCCAATTAAGCAAAATTTACAGAAAACTCACATTCTGGTGTGTATGTCAAATGCTTTTCTTAATGTGTTTTACACCACACGCACACGCACACACACAGTGTGCAACGAATAAAATGAAAGTAATTCACCTTTTGTAGTGAGTGACTCTTTCAGTCTGCCACTTCCTCTTTACACACATAGACACGCAAATATATAAATAAAATTGTAAGCTAACGTGCGTGTGTGTGAGTGTATGTGTGCGTGTGTGTGTGTGTGACGGTGCGTGTGTGTATGTGTGCGTGCGTGTGCGTGAGTGTGTGACTGGAAAGTATTTTAGGACGAATATAAGACCTATATCGGCGATGTTTCGCTTGTCGTAGCACAGGTTTCCGTCGATTTCCGTAAAAAACTTTTATTTTTTTACATAAGTAATGAGAGCGAAAGAGACTAAGAGAAAGCGATTGTATGACGAGGGAAGTTCTTTTGAAGTTACCATGCATGGGACGCATTGATGTACATGTGTGTGTGTGTGTGTGTTTGATGGAGTGTGGGAGACAGACAGTATGTTGTGTAAGTGAAGTGCTTCTGTTAGTGTGTGTGAAGAGACAGAGAGAGTAATGTGTGAAAGAGAGAGATAACTGAAATTTTTTACTCGGTTTATGTGTATATGTATGTATGCATGTATGTGTGTGTGTGTGTGTATGTATGGCTGATTCAGTGTTTACATTTTTACGGAAATCGACGGAAACGTGTGCTACGACAAGCGAAACATCGCCCCTATATCCAAGTAGTAGAAAGATCGCCCAAAAGCGTATATAGATATTTAAATGTATTTGTATATTCATCTATACACAGATGTATGTATAATGTGTGTGTATATATTTCCATACACGTAACCATTCACTCCGCACAAAGTTTTTTAGGACGAAAATAAGATCTAAAGTTATCTCTAAGTAGCACAGAGATCGCCCAAAAGTGTATATAGATATATAAATGTATTTATATATTCATCTATGCACACATGTATGTATAATGTGTGTGTATATATTTCCATAGAGGTAACCATTCACTCCATACAAAGTTTTTTAGCACGAAAATAAGATCTAAAGTTATCTCTAAGAAACAGAAAGATCGCTCAAAAGTGTATATAGATATTTAAATGTATTTATATATTCATCTATACACACATGTATGTATAATGTGCGTGTATATATTTCCATAGAGGTAACCATTCAATCCATACAAAGTTTTTTAGGACGAAAATATTTATATATAAAAGAAAGGTTGTGTGTCTGTCTACTCCAATTTAGATTCCTAACTACTCCCACATTTTGCGATGCAGTTTAACCAAAACCGGGTATCTTATAGTCGTGATTCATATCGAGCCCTTCTGGGTATTAGCGCACGTCTACGATGAGTCTATGATTTTACAAATAATTTACCATCATTTTTTTCCATTTTAATGCATATTTTTTAAAATAAACGGAAGTAACTCTCAAACTTCACACCAATATGCGTGCTCATATGCGACGTAATATCACATCAGCAGCATTTCCTCACACCCTCCTTGCACTTGGTGAAGGCAAAATACCAGGGGATGAAAATGGTAATATTGCCATCGATTCCATTTGTACCATTGTTAAGACGCCTTCTGATCTCAGAGATGCAGTGTTCCCAGATCTACAAGCTAATTATCAGAATATGGATTGGATTGGCAAAAAGGCTATACTGGCCCCGAGGAATAAAACTGTTCACCATATTAATGATGAAATGCTAAAACTCATTCCTGGGGAAGTCTATGTATATCAGTCTATCGATACAACTCCTGACCCAGAGGACGTCATCAACTATCCAATAGAGGTACTCAATTCCTTTGAGCACCCCGGACTACCACCACACTTTCTCAAACTTAAAGTTGGTGCCCCTATAATGCTCATCAGAAATTTGGTTCCCCCAAAACAATGCAATGGCACACGTTTGATCGTTAAGTCCTTATCTCCCACCGTAAGCTTATATCAATATTTGCCTGAATAATCATCATAATTCAGTGCAATCATTAACAGTACTTTCAAGCAATTCAGCCCCGAGCAACGCCGGGCAATTCTGCTAGTTTAAGTATATAAGTGCGTGCGTGTGTGTGTAACAATAATGAACTTATGGTATACTGTGCTCAGGTGCACTACAGGAGAGAGGGAGATATGTCTATATATAAATGTGTATGTATGTATATGTGTATATATATATATATATATATATATATATATATAATTCATGGTGGCCTAAATGTATACATGTGTGTACATATACACATGTGTGTGTGTGTGTCTCTCTCTCTCTCTCTCTCTCTATATATATATATATATATATATATAGTCTTCTACTATGTTGTAGGGCTGACTGCAGCCCTGTGAGTAGATCAGGTACATGGAAACTGAAAAACATCCATATATATGTATGCTTCTATCTATCTATCTATCTATCTATCAATATGTATGTATGTATGTATAAAGATTAAAGTAAAAGTTAAAAAGCAAACCATTGGACATCACTTTAAAAAACACATTTAATTTAGACAGACACTCTGTATATCATTTATCTTCTCTCTAAATTAAATGTATTTTTCAAGTGATGCCAAACGATTTGCCTTTTCATTTTTACTTCAATCTTTATCTACCTGCTCAAAGAGAAACCACCTATAGCCACTTCTGATAGGCAATCTCAACATCATATGTTCAGTTGCAGTTCAAACCAGAGTTTTAAGGGTAAACCAAACAAAGCACATATAGAACAAACTCATAGATCAGATGCATTGAGATTTTGTCAGTGACCACATGACAATGCATCTGTTTCACAACAAATGGTAGTTTGTCTTTGTATGTTTTTCATTGGCTTCCGTGTGTTGTCCATGCTGCAACCCCTATTTATATAGGGCTACCTGCTTCTCTTACTACTTTTACATACTCACATACACTCATACATGTATGTGTATATGTATGCGTATATTTCTATGTATGTCTATAAATATGAGTTTGTGTGTGTATATAAATGTGTATGTATGTTTATATATATATATATATGTGTGTGTGTGTGTGTATTTATATATGCATGTGTCCCCGGATGTGTGGAAAGCAGACCTTAAATGATGATGGTGAGCCAACAAAGAAAGGGGTGCAGCAGCTACATTTGTCTGTGGTGCAAGGAGCTTAAATATGGTCGAAGGAACTAGGACTGGGCCTGTGAATCTGAAGGTTCTCTCACTGAAAAGAAAAATACTAATCACAGCCCTTTCTGGGAGAACATTCACCCTCTGAGATTCAAAATTTGTTTTGTGCTATCTTGCAATTTCACCCCACCCCACCCCCAGGACTTTCTTTGTGTGTGTGTGTGTGTGTGTGTGCTGGCAGTATCACAACCACCAAAAATGTGAGATAATCACAGCAAGAATGATCTTTTGAGGATAGTTCTGCTGAATGTGGTGGGGAGTGACCAAGGGTTAAATAACGACCTTCTCACTTCACCCCTCCAACTTGTATTTTGCATTTTTCTTGTGTTTCTTTCTCTTCTCCTTTTGTCTCCTTCCATCATTTTATCTCCTTCAATCTAGCCCACCCCACCAACTTTGATTTTTCTCTCCTTTTTACTCTTTTTTTAAAATATTAATTGAGGTTACTATTTTAAGGCACCTATTTACCATTTTTAGAAGAACAATGAGTTTGTTGCAGGTTTCTCCAATTCTGACATAACAGAGAGTATTCTCTGCAAACAAAACATTTTTTCTTGATTTTTTATATTTCTTTTTTTCTCTTTTTGAACCCTTTTAGATAATAATCAATAAATGGTATGACCTCTTCCACATGTGTTTCTTGTTTTTTCATAATTCTTCATATCCAATATCACAAAACAAATGCGACACCATCCAGTGCAGCAGGATCTCAGACAAGGAGGGCTAACTTGATCAGTGTCATCTGGTTTGTTTCCATTCAGTCTCACAACCCCATGGTGGGACCTGGTTCAATGCAGTGTCATTACTCTTACCTGGCATTCAACTTGGTAGCAACTATTTGCACATTAGCATTTCCCTGAGGCTGGGTTTCCAGATCTATGAGCCTCACAAATGCCACTGCAGATTCACTGTGCATTCTTTCAGCCTCCACCCATTGTCATGCTGGCTGCCTTCCACACCAAGCTACTCTCAACAAGATCATACATGAAAGGCAGCCTAGAGGTCGCAGGCTTCCCTTCCCATCTCAAGCCAGTAGGCCTAGACTGAGGGGATGGTAAAAGGCATGACAGTTTCATGTTCTGCGGTGGTAGACTCTTTATCTGGGGTGCCATGTGCTTCAACATCTTCAACGGCAACTTGGTGTGTTAAGCTTCCAGCCAGGCCCCACTTCTCATCAAATCAAGAAGGGCCAACTGTCAAAGTATCGACCACTCTCTGACAGATTTGTGGTCAAACCTATGGCAGTGGAAACCACCATCCCTACTCACTGCTATCAGAGCAGAGATGGCTATCTGCTAGTATTAGTTAGAGTGGCTATTCTAGAGCATCTCCCACACTATCCTTCAGGCAATGCCTTTCCATTTTGTCTACTGGGACCAAGTGGCAAACTAACATGCTGTGAGGAAGAGGAAAGATATTGTACTGGGGTGAGGTAAAGAGAATAGCTCTCTTGTACATCAAACAGCTGATACAATGAAAGAGAGATTGAATGGAAGATATAAATGCCAGAGGGAAAAGAGACACAACCGCACAGAATGATTAAGAGAAGATTTATTGATATAATGCGTGCCATATATACAGAATAGTAGACAGGCTGTCATGAGAACAAATGTATGTGTGCGTGTGTTAAGTACATATAAGAATGGCAATGAAGAAGAAGACAGTGAAAGAGTCTATAACCATTGAAATGAGAAGTTAATATACACGAGAAAGATAAGAATACCAATTCATAGTCAATTGTACACAGTAGTTGAAATACTGTATCAAGAAGTCACAGCTATGATGCTGAGCCGGTTACTGGTACAGGTCGTATGTGAAGTCGTGGCTGTGATGCTGCTGCCTGGGTCACTTGATACAGGAGTTCATGCAGGTTGTATATTTGCTGTTGGTCCATGGTGAAGTAATTTACAAACAGTGGAGTGATGGAACCTGGGTGAATTGCTTGCTGAGCTGTGTATGTAGAGAGATGATGGTGACGACAAAGTTGATAAGTCTCAACGTAGCTGTTGTGGAGTGATGTTGTCTGGAGCTGGTGCTGAAACTGGCTGTGTCTTGTGTGGTCAGTTGCAAGACCTTAAAAGGTCTGGAACCAAAAAACTTCAAAACGAGGTAAAGGTGAATTTTTATAAGGAGCAGTAGGCTCAAATGGGGTTGAGAACAGGTTGTTCCATGTGATTTTAATTATATGTGACAGTTGACACAATTGAGTAAGAGACAAATTGCCCTAATGCCAACCATTCAGAGTAGTGGACACAACAGGATCCAAATAGTGGCCAAAGGCTAGCAGTTCCCTGGTACGTTCAAAAGCACATAATAATATAAAAGCACATATATATATATATATATCAAAATCAAAACAAATCAAAATAGATGAACATCAATGGAATCTGTATCTTTGTGGTACCAGTGCCGGTGGCACACAAGAGAACCATCCGAACGTGGCCGTAGCCAGTTCCGCATCGACCGGCCTCCGTGCTGTGGGCATGTAACAAACACCATCCGATCATGGCCGTTCGCCAGCCTCATCAGGCACCTGTGTCTTTGGCACATAAAAACACCTTCCGAAGACCCGGCAAGACTAGTCAGTCCACCTGTGCATACCTTCCTTCTTGTGACACTTGTGAAGACCTGTTGAGGCAAGTGAAAATCAAATCAAATCAAATCAAAATAGATGAACATCAATGGAATTTGTATCTTTGTGGTACCAGTGCCTGTGGCACACAAGAAATCCATCCGAACGTGGCCGTAGTCAGTACCGCATCGACTGGCCATCGTGCTGTGGGCACATAACAAACACCATCCGATCGTGGCCGTTCGCCAGCCTCATCTAGCACCTGTGTCGGTGGCACATAAAAACACCATCCGAAGACCCGGCAAGACTAGTCAGGCCATATCCCATGGCCCCTACCTGGGACGTAGTCAGTCCACCTGTGCATACCTTCCTCCTTGTGATACTTGTGAAGGCCTGTTGAGGCAAGTGAAAATCAAAATGAAATCAAAACAAATCAAAATAGATGAACATTAATGGAATTGTATCTTTGTGGTACCAGTGCCGGTGGCACACAAGAAAACCATCCGAATGTGGCCGTAGCCAGTACCGCACCAACTGGCCTCCGTGCTGTGGGCACGTAACAAACACCATCCGATCGTGGCCGTTCGCCAGCCTCATCTGGCACCTGTGTCGGTGGCACATAAAAACACCATCCGAAGACCCGGCAAGACTAGTCAGGCCATATCCCATGGCCCCTACCTGGGACGTAGTCAGTCCACCTGTGCATACCTTCCTCCTTGTGATACTTGTGAAGGCCTGTTGAGGCAAGTGAAAATCAAAATGAAATCAAAACAAATCAAAATAGATGAACATTAATGGAATTGTATCTTTGTGGTACCAGTGCCGGTGGCACACAAGAAAACCATCCGAATGTGGCCGTAGCCAGTACCGCACCGACTGGCCTCCGTGCTGTGAGCACGTAACAAACACCATCCGATCGTGGCCGTTCGCCAGCCTCATCTGGCACCTGTGTCGGTGGCACATAAAAACACCATCCGAAGACCCGGCAAGACTAGTCAGGCCATAACCTGTGGCCCCTACCTGGGACGTAGTCAGTCCACCTGTGCATACCTTCCTTCTTGTGACACTTGTGAAGACCTGTTGAGGCAAGTGAAAATCAAAACAAATCAAAATAGATGAACATCAATGGAATTTGTATCTTTGTGGTACCAGTGCCGGTGGCACGTGGCACACAAGAAAACCATCCGAACGTGGCCGTAGCCAGTACCGCATCAACTGGCCTCCGTGCTGTGGGCACGTAACAAACACCATCCAATCGTGGCCGTTTGCCAGCCTCATCTGGCACCTGTGTCGGTGGCACATAAAAACACCATCCGAGCGTGGCCGTCTGCCAGCCTCGTCTGGCACCTGTGTCGGTGGCACATAAAAAAACACCATCCGAGCGTGGCCGTTTGCCAGCCTCGTCTGGCACCTGTGTCGGTGGCACATAAAATCACCCACTACACTCTCGGAGTGGTTGGCGTTAGGAAGGGCATCCAGCTGTAGAAACACTGCCAGATCTGACTGGACTGGTGCAGCTTTCGGGCTCCCCAGACCCCAGTTGAACCGTCCAACCCATGCTAGCATGGAAAGCGGACGTTAAATGATGATGATGATGATAGATATATATATATACATATATATTAGAGGTATTTCAGCCAAATCTATGCTATAATATGATGATTGAAACAGGGCCATTCATTAAATTTAGAAAAAATTTCATGAAGCATGCAAAAAATAAACAGAATGAACATTTTTCATGGATGAGGAATGAGTTATTTCATGAAGCATGAAGCATGCAAAAAATAAACAGAATGAACGTTTTTCATGGATGAGGAATGAGTTATTTCAAAAGCATCAATAATGAGGTCATAAAAAAATACAATCAAATAGAGCATCGAGGAAAGCCTTGAGAAACGTAAAGAAATCCTGTTACAAAACACTCCCTTAAACTGAAAGATAGCAAAGGAGATAATCAGAACAATACTATGTATGTTATTGCGTTGCTGAAACCATATCTGTTGGATTTTCTTTTTTTACAGTAAACAAGTTGTCATTGGGCTTGAAACTTGGAACATATTCAAAGAAAATTAATCTTGTGCTAGAAATGATGGAATTCAAAAGAACTGCGTAAAAAAGCATAAACATCACATGTATCATTTTATCATTGCTCAAACATTTACGTCCAGTTAAATATTAGTATTCATTTTCTTTATCCTAACATACACTGGTTTCATATTTGAGACAGAATGTTAATTTGAACTGTTGTTTCTAGCAAAACATCCTGTCTCATCCACACTCACACATCAAATCCACTTCAAAATCAGAAACTACAAACCTTGTTCCGTTACTTTTAGCAAAATTGCTTAATTTACCATATATCTCTAAAGAGTTTTCTTTTGTCAAGTATTTCCAAACATTTTGTGTTGCTTTTTAGCTAGAAATTTACTAAATTCCTGAAGGTCCTTTCTTACAAAAAAAATAATAAATAAATAATAATAACCACAATAAGTGCAATCAGTTTTTAACGAAGAAAATTTTCTAAACTGTAACTTTTTCCATTGGACTGCTTTTGTTTCTAATAATTTTTACAGAGAAACAAACGAGCAAGAAGATTCACATTTATTTTTACAGCAATGTATCTTTTTGGAATTTCATTTACAATTTAATTTAATATTTTTCAATTCTGTTCATTTTAGAGTGCATAATACATATTTATTGTATTTATATGTGTATATCCTAGGATCACCACCCTCAAACAAAATTAACTGAATAGTTTTTAAATATATATGAGAGATAGAGGGCTCTGGATATGCCCAAGCCTCTTCCTCCACAATGCAGGATACTGAACAATGTCACACCTGTGCCACACACAATATGCAGAAGGGAAGAAAATGTTCTGACTGTAACAATTTCTTCCACAATTCTTGTATCAAACTCACTCAACACACCATGGAATCCCTGCACCGGTAGCACTGCTCGTGCTGCCTAATCTCTGGTGAAGGGAAATCCCTTCCAACACTAAAAGCAGACACAGTGGTATGGCATGGTGGGGACTTGACCCCACTCAGTCTTGATGTGAATCTCAGGCAGTCACAGAGAATCATCGCCAAAAGTTGCCTGCACTTTTGTGGCCGAAATGCTAGCATTGTCTATAGACCAGGTAGTTGCTACCAACAGCCCACAAAGCTGGAACAAATTATTCAGTCTTGTAATGCTTGTTCTTTGGTTCCTATTAGCAGGTTGGGGTTCAATTCCCTCCACACAATATTGCATCCTTCAGCCATTCCTCACCAACTAGCCTCTTGTTTCTCAGGTTGCACACTGGCACCATCATTATGCATGTAGGCCTTGTCCAATTGTGCAAGAAGGCCCCAAGTCTAGGTCAATCACAAACTAATTGAGAGCACACATGCTGGCCTCAAGAGACACAATGCTCCTACCCACACTGGATATTCTGGACACTGTCCATCACAAAGATCCAGACCCTTCAGCATATATCAAGGATTTCCAAATCTCTGACAGTGACGCAGCCTCATCATGTTCAGTGATGATGGGCCATTGCGCTGCAAGCTGCAGTGGTGGAGAAAATGGCCTGCAACCTGGTTACCTCAAAGATTAATCTTACCACACTCCACCAAGGCGGGAGCATGTTTGCTCCAATCTATCATTACTCCAATGATCTTCATGGGATATTCCCCGCCATGCCCAAGATTTTCTCATATCAGCTAACCTGACTGCACTGAAGAACAGAGTGTGTGTGTGTGTATGTGTGTCCTGGTGTAAATGCAGTAAACAACAGAAAAAAGCAATACAAAAGGGACAACGTTTGATAAATACAATATTAACTTAATGCTTTATTTTGGGATTTTTTTTTACATTCTTTCCAGAAGTGAAGATAAATATGGGATGGTTGATAGAGATTGTCTATCAGGTGATATTAGTGATGAAATTAAGGAAATTAAGGAAGTTATTGGAAATGAAAGGTATGAAGTTGGGGAAGGGATAAAATGAGTTGACAAACACGAAGGAATGTAACTCTTCGTAGGAGAAACATTTTGCATCAATTGTTTTGTTGATTTGACAGCAGAATGGCTCTGGGGTAAGGGATTAGTGAACTGGGAAAAGATTTGGGTCTTGATGGAACCATTAAATAAGCTGGCATAGTTGATCCTATTCTTGTACCCATAGTCACTCTAGGAATTGTTCATAGATCTTTTCTGTAAAGGAAAATTATTGAGAGTGCAGAGAGGGTGTGGCAGACAAAGAAGGACAGAGGTGCTTGGACGAAGAGTGATGCGGAAGTGAAGGAAGTGTTTTGGCAGTGGCATGGAGGCCTTCATTGTGGAGGTTGACAATGTATTAAGAACTGATGTCCATGATCAGAATGTAGTGGGAGGGGCCAAGGGATGAGAAGCGAGTAGAAGAGGCAGAGAGCACGGCTGGATGTTGGAGGGAAAGAGAGTGTCAAGGTAGGAGAGGATGAGTTGTGTGGGGCAGTTACAAGTATAGATGATAAAGTGGCTAGTGTTTTCAGGTTTATGGATCTTAAGGATGAAGTATATGGTGGAGGTGTGAGGGAGGTAGATGGGGAGATGTGTAGTTTTTAGATGGGGGGGAGGGCAGAGGGCACAAGATGCCAGAAGAGAGAGTTCTCAGACGGTTTCTCTATGTCAATATATCATAAATTAGTGTTTCAATAAATAGAGATCAATAAATTATGTACCAAATTTAAATAAGTACTGAAGTTGATGTGATCTGAGAATGCAGAGCTTCAGTATGGCCAGAATCAAAAAACTGAAAACAATAAAACAAACAAGAAAATAAATAATATAACTTTTTTTTTTCTTTATTTCAATGAAGAAATGATTTGACAGATTTTATTTCAAGTTTATGTTTGTGAAAATGTCGTTGCTTGTTGTACCATTTCTGAAGAGTCAGGAACATTTTCAGATTGACAGAAATAATAAGAATTAAGATCAAATACATCAAAACTAGAAGAATAAAGGTTAAACACAATATAAAACTTGATCACTAAACAAAACTTTCTATTTTCTCAGAAACAAAAAATATTTCTATTTAATGTAAAAAAACACAAAACTAATTAATTAACTAACGAGTGGAGTAATTGAGTGAATTAGTGAGTTTGTTCCTGGTGTTTTCATCAAGGGATTCTTGAAATGTCTTTTGGTGTGATTTATCACATTTTTATACATCCCTTCTAGTCACAGAGTTGAAATCAGTGCCGGAAATATAGAGCCAGGGTTTCAGTTCCTTGGTAAGGATACATGTGTGTATGTATATAGATAGATATACAAGTGTGTGTGTGTGTGTGTGTGTGTGTATGTGTGTGTGTGTGTTTGTGTGTGTGTGTGTTTGTGTGTGTGTGTGTGTATGTATGCATGTATGTATGTATGCATATATGTATGCATGGATGGATGGACGGATAGGTATGTATGCATATACGTATATTTATACATATATATATATGCATGTGTATGTATATGTACGTCTATGTATATGTATGCATGTGTTACCATTAAACAGTAATTAGAGTACCAATACAAAGTAGAGCCTAAGATTGATTGGAAATGTCCATACTAACTTAATCATGTATTGTATTGGTAGACGTTTAATTCAAAACACTGAATAATTTTCATTCATCAGGGCCACCATTTTTATTCAACCAAAACATGGCCATTCAAAATTATGTAATGACCAACGTAGTGTAGCACCTCCAAGACTAGTGGGAGAGAGGGAAGAAGGGAAGGAGGGAGTTATCCTTGAAATGTAAGCCTGGCTTGAATGCTGCCAACAGAAAAGATTCTACTAAAGGCACTCAAGATGACACATGGCACTTCTAAACTGGACAACAGACTAAATCCATTGTGCAAGTAGGCCAAGGTGAGGCTTGAACATAAAGTCTAAAGAAATGTAACAAATACCACAAGATCTCTGGTCCAATATTTCTTAAGAGTTCTGTCAATCCTCTGCACTAGATTGGTCCCGACCCTCAAAAGGATAAAATGCAAAGTTGAGTTTGGCAGAATTTGAACCCAGAGCACAGACTGTTGGAATAAATATTGCAAAGCATTTCATCTCAAATGACTGCCAATTCACCACCACTGTGCCTCTACATAAACAGTCATAAGAACACACACACACATAAGTAACACATAATGACATATCTATAAGGTATGTTGCAGCAATTTAGCTTTTGCTTTCTTACTTTCACTTTGAATAAAGAATATCACTCTCTCTCTCTCTCACACTCTTTTAGTTTCTCCCTTTCACTTTCTATACACAAGTATGAAACCCGTTATGAGTAGATGGTTGTAAGAGTACATCTTCTATTTCCATTTATTGTTTTCCTTTTATGCTCACAAATATCACAGATACATTACACTGTCACTGGATATGCTTGTATACATGCACACACACAGACAAACCCTGTATTTTAGTCGCAGCTCTGTATTCTGGCTGAAAAACATTAGCAGCACTGATGTATGACGCATCCTGCTTAAGAAACAGACTGTTTTGCATTGAAACTTCAAGACTGCTAGTAAACATAATGAGGTGTAGATTGCCCCCTACCACTCAGTCCACAACACCCCCCCTCCATCCACCTAGGTCATGACCTAAACAGAATCCAATACTTTTGATCAAAAGGCTCTTCTGTCATGTTTTCTGCTTTTTATCTTGGAGTGTATGTGTGTAGGTGCATTCTTGTGGTGAAAAATGGTGGTTGTAAACAAGTTGTTATTTAACCCGAGGCTGGCCTTAACTGAGAAGACGTAAAATGAAAGAAATTGCAACCACAAAACATCTGTATGTGTGTGTGTGTGTGTGTGTGTGTGCGTGCATGCATGAGGAAGGGGAATTGATCTGAATGAGATTTAGCTGCTGTTTCTAACAGGCCAAGTAAGTACATAAGCATTTATTCAAACCTAATAAGCATTTATTCATAAAAACAGAAAAAAAATGAAGTTTGTTAGAAATTAAAAGTTTGTGTTGCACTAATAATTCTAAATGTATGAAAGCATGGTATTATATATAATCATTGACCCTAATTTGATGTTTGTTCTTCTAATCAATGCTTATATATGTGTATGTCTGTGTATATATATGACTCAGAAATCCACCTGCAGGGCTACATCCTTTTCAGATGTGACAGAGGAAAAAGGCGAGGTGGGGGTGTTGCTGTGTATGTTAAGTCTGAGCACAAACCGTCCAGCGGTATTCTACCCACTAATGCTCAACCTACAACAAAATTTGATGCCGTCTATTGCAAGCTGAGCCTATCTGAGTTTTGCCTGCCCATGTTGGCTGTCTACAGGCCGCCTCTTGCCGACCCTCAGGACGATGCTCATTTACTCGAGGCGATAAGATTCGTTTCAGCTTCGCATGACTGTTTGGTACTAGGAGACTTCAACGCTCCCACGATCGATTGGCCTGCATCAATTTGTACATCTTCCCGGTTCGGCCAGGCCCTTCTTGACGTGGCTGAAGATTGTTTTCTATCGCAACATGTTGAATATCCGACAAGGCATCGGTCTGGGCAGCAGCCATCTATGCTAGATCTGGTATTCTACCGCTATCCAAGATCAGTGTCAGACGTATCTGTGTGCGCCCCTCTTGCCAAGAGTGATCATGCGGTCCTGAAGTTCGTCATGCACACAACTTTTTCTACGCCCACGACTACTTCGCTGCCACGTAGAGTCTTCTCTGCAATTAATCTTGAAATTCTAACCGAGGCTTCCGCGCTTCTGGACTGGCGATCCCTGATGACGTTGTCCTCAGTTGACGAACTATGGTCATCCCTCAAAGCATATGTAATCTGTTTGACTGACCAGGCAGTTCCCGTTGGGCTTCCCAAGAGGAAGAAACACAAGCCCTGGGTGACGAAGAAGGTTAAACGAGAACGTTGACTCAGAGATATTGCTTGGGCTGAATTCAAAAATCTGGATTCGACTGCAGCTTTTGAGGTGTACAAAACTCAACGAGACCGAGCCGTGAAAATTGAAAAGAAAGAACGCTTCAGTTATGAATACAAAATCGCAGCAAATGCCAGTAGCAATCCAAAAACCTTCTTTGCCCATGTCCAGCGGAATTCCCGCTTGAACAACCAGATTGCAACGTTGGTAGACTCAACAGACGTATCGATTGAGGACCCTTATCAACAGAGTCAGTTATTTGCCGAGGCTTTTTCAACTATTTTCAAACAAGATGATGGTCGTGAACCCCCTCCATTTGTTAGATCGGTACCTCCAATGCTTCGATTGGTCATCACGCGGGACGAAGTCAAACGTGTTATTCAAGGCCTCGATGTCAACAAGGGTCACGGCCCTGACGGCATACACCCATGGGTTATCAAAGCGTTGGCTCCGGTCATCTGCGAGCCCTTAACACGACTATTCAATATGTCATTGGTGACGGGTGTTATACCTGCAGACTGGAGAACAGTGATAATCTGCCCAATTTTCAAGAAAGGGAGCCGCGAAGACCCGCTTAACTACCGACCGGTTTCCCTTACATCAATAATCAGCAAGATGTTCGAAACCATCCTTAAGAAAAGTATGATGCTCCACCTCCTAAACACAGCCTCTATCTCTGATTCCCAACACGGCTTCGTGCCGAAGAGATCATGCTTGACCAACTTACTAGTAATGGAAGAATTGGTGACGCGCATCCTCGATGATAGTGATGCTGTTGACATCGTTTTATTGGACTTTGCCAAAGCTTTTGACTCGGTAAACCACCACCTATTACTTGTCAAGCTTCAAGCATATAGTTTCCATCCGGATATTGTACGATGGGTTGGTGCCTTCCTCTCAGATCGCTCCTTCCAAGTCCAAGTTAATGGTTCGCGGTCCGACGTCTCCAGTGCGAGCAGTGGCGTGCCTCAAGGTTCAGTGCTTGGGCCCTTGTTGTTCTTAGTCTTCATAAATGACTTGCCCGACGACCTCACGCAACACACCCTTCTATTTGCCAACGATATCAAACTGGTCGCTCCTCGCGGTAATATAGAGGATCTTCGTCGATGCCTCCACCAAATTTGGAAGTGGTCTAACGATTGGGACCTGTGTCTGAACGTGTCAAAGTGCTGTCATCTGCCTGTCGGCTCTACTCCTGCAACTCAACTTGATTTCAAGCCGGGTCGTCTGCTGCTGGAGAGGACCGATCAGGTAAAGGACCTGGGTATCTTGGTGGATTCCTCCTTTTCGCCTTTGGCCCAGTGCGTCCATGCTGCCAACAAAGCACGCGGAATTCTGTTCTTGATTCGACGGTCATTCGGAATGCTCACAGCAGCCATATTCCTACCACTCTATGTCACGCTGGTGAGACCCATATTGGAGTATGGGATTCAAGCCTCTTCTCCTTATCTCCTCAAAGACATACAGCATCTCGAAAGAGTCCAGAAGCTGGCTACCCGCATGGTTCATGGTCTCAAAAATTTGTCCTACGAAGAAAGGCTGAGGACGCTCGACCTTTATTCTCTTGAAAAACGACGCCGCCGTGGTGATCTCAGTCTCGCCCACAACATCATAAGCGGAAAGTGTAACCTCTCGAAAGAGCTGTTCTTCACTCCTGCTCCAGAGCGTCGGCTGCGGGGTCATTCCGAAAAGCTCTACCTGCGACGATTTCATCTCAATCGAAGAAGAGGAGCTTTCTCCGTCCGGGTGCGGATCCGTGGAACAAGCTGCCTGACGAGATGGTGAAGATGCCGACGACCGCTTTGTTCAAAGCCTCCCTGGACCTCAAGTGGCCTGAACTCTTTACATGAACACCACCCTGTACTTAACTCCATGTCCCCCTACATGGCCTTGCTATTTGCTTTTGAGCCAAATTAACTAACTAACTAACTAACTAACATATATATATATATATATATATATACACACACACACACACACACACACACACCACACACACACACACACACACACATATATATACACACACGAAACACAGAATTCATATATATAAATATATATGAATTCTGTGTTTCGTAGTTTATGCTCTGATACCTCAATGGTCCCAAATATCTATTAATGGATACACATCCCCCTACATCAAAGGCTCAACACTTATATATTAATGTAGCAATTGTCAACCAATGTGCTTTGTGGGATTATTGTGCCATAGATTGCCCACAGGTGTGCTGCATGTCTTTGAGGTGAGTCAGAAAATACCAGGGTGTTTAGGAAACTTTAGTGTTTTAAGGCACAACATTGGTGCATATGTGTTTCTTTGAGGCTAAGTGCAACACATACACTCATTTTGTTTTTCTATGTAATAAAAAGAATAAAACATTTAAAATAGTCATGGTATGTCATAACAGTTTTGGCAATTTGTTTAGTAAGTTATCGATTAAAACAGCTGAAAATTGTTGCATCAGTGAATCAAGGTTTATATATCAAAGTCTCAAGGGTCAAGATCCAGATATCAGAGGCTCAAGACATACGTTAAGGGATTAAGAATGATGTAAAAATATGGTCATGATTTAAAAGGTCAGAGTTTATAGTCTGAGAGAGACAGAGGAGAGAATGTATTGATTCCAAAACAGTTTTCAAACAATTAATCACATGATAAACATTGATGAGATTAGAGGAGTTGAGTAGAAAGATATTACTGGAATGTCTGGAAGTGAAAATCAAACAACTTTCAGTCGATAACATTAATTAAAAAATATTAATCTTCTTAGATTTTACATGATTTAAAAGTTGAAAACAGTTTTAGTTATCATAGCTTGTTACTTTATATCTACTGCTGATATCATGTTGAGTCTTTGGACATTTAAATTCTATATGCTACAGTACAGCTAATGTAGAGAATGAGTTCTAGAATTTGGGGGAAATTTTTATCTGGAATGGACGATCAACCTATTATATTTCCACATACAGACACACATACAAACAAGTACATAGAGAGAACAAAACATCAATATATGCATACATCCCAAATAAATATGTACACTCACAGACACACATACACATCCATGAGTATATCTTCATACACACACACATACACACACCCATATATATATACACACACACACATATATATACACAAACACAAATATATACACACACACATCAAAATGTAAATGAACATATTCACATATATACAATACTCAACATAAACATTAAACATTATATACACTTGATATTCGATATATACATAACATTATATATGCATTTGACAATCATGCTCTTTGCCATCACTCTGCTCAACAAACATACATTAAATATATACATATATACAAATATATTCTCTAAACAAACCAAGCTTATCAATAAATGCCTAATAAACATTCTTAGCTTATTAATACAATCATTTGTTTAATTGAGATTTTACAATTCCTAAAATACGACAGAAGCCATTTTGGCTTTTTGTTTTAATTTGAAAGGTCTCTGAGAATTGGAAAGCAGTCTCCAGTGTGAGATAAAAAGAAGAAAGAATTGAGTGTGAAACCTAAGAGACATCAATTTACTTCATGGTAAAGAATATCTTGAAATATTGAAGTGGGGGGGGGATGGGGAGGAAAGGGGAATACAATTTGTTAGGGTAACAGAAAATGATCTGGAAAGGTGACATGGACATCGAGGTTATCATGAAACAGAAGGTGGCTGGGGGGGGGGGGGCAAAATATTGATTAGTAATTATATCGAGGACTCTATCAAAACAACAAACATTAACATGCATACACACACACACACACATATAAACAAACATCACGCATGCACACATATCTATTTACATTGCATCACACAAATCTACATAGTGTCCATACATTATCTTAACAACTTCCACACTTCTACACTTCAAATTGTAACGGTAATTTATGGACACCCTGTATACTCCTGCAAGAAGACTGTACAATAATATACAAGGTTAATGATTTGTAAAGAAATGAATTGTAAAGAAATGAATTATTAATTATGAAAAAGTTTCTATGGGAAAGAAGAAGCCATGAAACTGAGACTCTAAAATGTGTGTGTGTGTGCGTGTGTGTGTGTGTGCGTGCGAGCGTGTGTGTGTGTCTATATGCATGTATGTGTTGTGTGTGTGTGTATTTGTATGTTTGCTGTGTAGTGGCAAACATCACAGGTAGTTAATAGACTTATACATAACTACTATTGTTGTGTGTGCCCCCCCTCCCTCTCTCTCTGTCCCTGATCTGGTACATACCCTTCACTAAGACTAGTCGTGGTTCAACTAAGTTTGCGAGTCAGACACTTGTTAATAAACATTTTTACTAGATTCCAATCTTGGTCTTATACAGCAGCAGCATCAGTGGAAGAAGGAGATAATGTTGGAAATACTAAACTTTGGTCTGTCTAAAGTGACTTGGTGCCTTTCATTAAAACTGCAGTCTTCTCATTGACTGAACTCACAGGAGGTGTTAAGCGGCTGCTAAGATTGTTTGCTTTGGAGAATCTACAAAATAAAGACATAAAACCACAATTAGATTAGAAAAACTAAAAAGGTTCCTGGCATACAATCAGGTTTTAGTTTTTAATAGATAAGTCATTGATTTTATTCACTGCTATTTAGAGTTGCAATGAAAGCAATTCAAACAACCAGCACCTACAACTCGAAATGGCTCAAGAAGAGGAGCAAGGATTGTCCAGTGTATTTAGCTTTAGTTTAACCCTTTCATTCATTACCAACCCGGCTGAAACCGCCTCTGGCTCTGAGTATAAATGTCTTGTTTTCATAAGTTTTGAATTAAAATCTTCCACTAAACCTTTGTCACAATTTATGTTCCAAACACTAGCTGAATGATAACAAAGTTATTTTACGAAATTCTTTGTAATATTTAAAGTAATTGAAAAAAAACACAAAAGGTTGAGGCTTCTAAGGAGTTATAGAGGGCATCGGTACCATAGGCCACCCCCATCCCCCAATTGAGAACCTAGTTTGAGTATTTGTAACTCCTCTAAATCCACTCATGGGCCAGAAGGTGATATGAAACTGTGACCAACAAAATCCCTCTCACTAATCTGGAAGACTCTGCAGGGGCATAAGCACAGCTCCCAACTCTTTGGGACACTCAACAAAAGAGACAAACAATTCTCCTACTACCTCGAAAGGGCCTATAATAGCCACGGGCAGTGCTCTCACCTCTTTAGGAGAGTCAACAGAGGCTCTAGGTACTTCCCCTACTTCTAGGAGGGCTTAAAAAAGGCCATGGGCACTGCCTCTACCTTAAATAGACAAAAAGGAAAGAGATTCATCGTTCTGAGGGATCAACCTTGTTAAACAATGGATTACCATCAAATAATATGTAATCAGCAGTAACTTTGAATGTGTGTTGAATGGGGACTCTTGTATGGTGGTCTTATATAGTCACTTTGTATGGTGGCCCTGAATGACCTATATGGTCACTTTGTATGGTGGCCCTGAATGACCTCCTATATACTCACTTTGTATGATAGCCCTGAATGATCTCCTATATAATCACCTTGTATGGTGGCCATGAATGATTTATATAGTCACTTTGTGTGATGACCCTGAATGATCTTCTATATAATCACTTTGTATGGAGGCCCTGAATGATCTATATAATAACCCTATATGATGATCCTATACAGAGGCCCTCTATGGTAACCCAACACAAGGACCCAAAACTGTCCCATTTTGCCAATATATAAATATTTAAAAAAAAAGAAAAACGTTTGATACTTTTGTTGGTGAAAATATTCTTGATTTTTTTAGCACTGTATGTTGTGTTGTGGCTTTCATGCTTATGACTTATTGCATAACATCATCATAAATAACATCTTGATGATCTTTCAGAATTTAAACAGGGACCCAGTCAGTGTTGAGTTTATTAAAAATGTAACCAGAAATAAATGGAATGACAAGTGCTGAAGAAAACAGTAAACCAAATACAAAATGACTGAGGAATGAAACTCAAAAGTGGGGAAAAATTAAACTTATTTCAACAAAATCAACTGTAGAGAAAATGATAACTTACTTGGATGGACTTGTGGATCTGGAAATACTTGAATAATCTCCAGTAATTGGTGGAGAAATACCATGACGACGAAGTTCTTGTACAGCACGCTCACTAATAAGAACAAAAATAGGGACTGTAAGAAGCCTGACAGATAATGGCCTGCATGATAAATTCTTCACTACATTCATTGCTAACTCTAACTCTCTGACACCAGTCCTATACATGGTAAACACATCTCTCATAAATCATTCATCTACAGATAGTTTTCATAGCAGCCACCAAACTACAAATGGTGCTTTATCAAAGGTTTTCTGCAAAGTCAATGAGTGTGATCTTTAGGTAAGAATTCCTTCTGTGGTTGGTTTACAAGAAAGATGTATCAGTCGTGTCCCACCCTAACACAAACCTGAACAGCATCTTCTTCTCGAAACTAATTCTTTTCCTAATCAGCTCTTTCTATTGCATTTGTAAGCTGGTCGAAAAAGGAAGATATGGAATCTTAAAGAGTCAACAAAAGCCACAGGTTTAGAGAAACAGTTGACAAACAGGAAGAGGAGAAGGAAACTTAGAATACAGAGGGTAGCCTCTTAAGGGTTATCAAATAGATCTTTAGCTGGGGCAAGGTTCAAGGCAGGTGGAAAGGGGACATTTTGGTGGAAGTGTACTGTAGATATATCCATACAAAATTAAGAAACAGGATTAGAGAAATTGGAAGAAAGTAGGTAGCAAAGGACATTACAAAGTAGTTAAAAAAATCGGTATTTATGTGGATGACATCTCTAAGTTATTAAACCAATTCTAGTTTTCTAGTCTAACAAGTCTACATATTTGTACATTCACTTCTATTACTACTTCAGTAAGTTCAGGGTGAAATCTGACTTGCTAAAGAGGCTATAAGACTAGAACACGTACAGTTATTTCCTTTGCATCTCCATATATATAAACAGTAAAATGTCTGTCTGTGTGTCCTTTATACAAATCCACAAATTTTCAGTTAGAGGGCTCGCACTTTCTATGGTCATTCAAAACCATCCAAGGGTGGTTGTGCACATCTTTACATTTCCCCAGTCACCCCGCAAAGCCATTAAAAAATCAATAGAAGTGACGTTTTTGTGAATTTTCTATCCAAAACCCAATCAAAATGCCTGAAACTTGATACGCTGTATGTGATTGGTTGGAAATTTGGACAGTACTCGCATGTATGTGCACACGCACGCATCTGTATATGCATGCACTAGCACTAATATCAGTTTTTGTCTCCCTGCTTAATTAGCTCTAGTTAGATTATTCTGTAATTATAACATTAACTAATTAGTTGTTTTTTTAAGTCTGTAGCAAAATTGATGATGAACTTCCCAGGTAGCTATGATTTGGATGATGAGAGAAAAAAAAAGATAAATTTCACAAGTGATTTTATAAAAACTAAAATGTTGCTATTTTAATAGCAACTTATCACATACCGTTCGAATTTCTCACTGGTTAGCTGTCGTCGAAATCGTTCTATATCTCCTTCCAGTTCAACATTCCTTGTCCGAAGAGAAGCAATGTCTCTGCTCTGGCTTTGACTAAAAAAGACAAAATTCTTTCTTTACAAGAAAATTATTTATCTTTGATGCAGATAATAAACACCCAACAAGCCAAATGGTGCTTTTAACGTTCCACTGGCACGATTGCCAATCAGGTGGTACTGTCATTGGCCAGGTCAGCAATTTTGATGTGAGTGTATGTGTGTGTGTGAGAGAGAGAGAGAGAGAGAGAGGGAAATAAGTAGAAGGGTTTGATAGCAAAATGCAATAAATCCATTTCCACTGGATTGAGGGGAGTAAGTTTTTCTCTTACAAATATTTCTTGGGACGCCACACCCATTTTATTTGTGATTATCTAACTCTATAGAAATATGAAAATCACACATTCACCTAAAATCTTGGTATGCAAGATTTCATGGAAAATCAATGCATTTAATTGATTTTTCGTCCAAACACAATCTTTTTTATTGCCACATATACATACCATAGAGTTGGCTTCATAACTAGGGGACTGCCATGTTGGACAAATCGAGCACCCTGATTGACCAGGTGAATATATTTCATTTTGTGGTGAAAGAGTAATGGCGTTTATTGTGTTTTGCGATAAAAGTTACTTTTTAACACGAAAAAGCTGGAGATATGATTCATAGCGCAAAAAACTAATTATGCAATAAAGTTCCCACTTCCATGGACAATAGATTGATAACAACATCTACAAAAACATTATTTTGGCACTTATTGCATTTTGCAATCAACCTATTGATATATCATCATCATCATCACCATCATCCTTTAACGTCTGTTTTTCATGCTGGTATGAGTTGGATGGTTTGACTGAGGACCGGCAAGCCAGTAGGCTGTACCAGGCTCCAATCTGATTTGGCAAAGTTTCTACAGCTGGATGCCTTTCCTAATGCCAACCACTCCAAGCATGTAGTGGGTGCTTTTTACGTGCCACCAGCACAGGAGCCAGTCCAGGGGCACTGGAAGCGATCACATTCAGATAGCACTTTTTACATTCCACCGGCACGGGGAGCCAGTCATGCGTCACTGGCATCAACTCAAGCTTGAATGGTGCTACACACACACACACACACACACACACACACACACACACACACACATACACACACGCATATACACACAATGCACACACATATTTTCTAATGTACTTTGAGGTAGACTATGTGCCTGAAAAAAAATGGATAGATGATCATAGCTGATGTGTCTTAAATCCTAATTATGCATCACCAAGCCTGACCCAGGGTTAAACAACAATAGCAATATATAACAGACAACCAAGAAATAGTGAGCTAAGGAAACCTGTATGTAGTCACTCAACTTGCTAGAAATAAGAGCCAAATTGCTTTTAAATCACTTTATACTTCTTAGAAAATTTATGTGTTAGACAATGTAGCGGCTGGTTCCCTGGATTTAGGAAAACGATGGGATGGCCATGGCCTACTCAATTTGAGTTAACTTGGGGTTAACCAGCAGCAAAAACAGAAGCAGCAACAACAATAACAGCAACAACAGAAGCAGCAGCAACAATAATAGCAAAAACAGAAGCAGCAGCAACAGTGGAGGTGCAATGGCCCAATGATTAGGGCAGCAGACTCGCAATCGGAGGATCGCGGTTTCGATTCCCAGACCAGGCGTTGTGTGTGCTTATTGAGCAAAAACACCTAAAGCTCCACAAGGCTCCGGCAATGGGTGGTGGTGACTCCTGTTGTACTCTTTCGCTCCAACTTTCTCTCACTCTTTCTTCCTGTTTCTTGTCCCCGACTTCCTATGCAACCGCTGAGCCTGGATGCGCATTCATCCATCCGTCGATGCTCTCGGTGTCGGGGGTTGACCTGCTTTCTCTTCTGCGGGTCTTACGAATAGCAAAGGACCACGTTTTGGACTTCTCCCATTTTGCGAGCTCTGGGACGAAGACCGTTCGCTCAACAGCAACAGCAGCAGCAACAACAACAAAAACAGCAATATCAAGACAACGAGGAAGGCTCTAAGCAAAATACTTGATTTGCTGGACATAGCAGTCGAATCTCCATCAACTCATAACTTCATGTCTTATGGAAAGAACACATTGAATATTGCAGTCCTAGAAACACTACATCTAGAGGTCGGGGATTAAAAAAATACAAACAAGGTTGTCACTTCTGGAATGCCTCTTGTCCTACAACTAACCTAAGACAAAACAACAACAACGAAATACATTTTCAATAGACGTGACTCACAGTTTACTTTCATTAAGAGTCAATCGATCTTTTAACTGTTTCAGCTCAGCATTACGTTCTTGAAATTCCAATTGGGAATGGAATTCCTTTTCTCTGTTATTCTGAAGCAATTCTTCCAAATTTTTAACACTTTTTCTTTCGGTAGAAAGCTGTTCGCGTAATGTGTCGGCCTCTTGTTTCATATCAAGGATTTGGGAATGCAACTGGCAGGAAAATAGAAAATCACTTAATTTTCCATGAGAAGAATTCCATTGAATAAGACAACGATTAGAAAAACACTTCTATATAGAATTACTACAACAGGTGAAACAGAATATAAAAGAAGAGTAGGTGCCAACACAGGTATGAGGAAACAACAGATCGGATTTTAGAAAGTTGGATGGAAGGCCTTGCAGTATTTGTTGCAGATCTCCTGGTCTTGGGTTCAAATTCAATAGAGGTTGAATATACCTGTCATCGTTTTGAAGTTGATACATAAAGTGACTGGGGTCATGCATATCTCTATATACACACATGTAGATAACAGACAAAAACATTCTCTTCGAGGTTTGTATTAAAGGCAAAGAAGTTTTCTTTGAAACTTATATCTCAGTGAATGAAACAAAAGCACAAATAAAGAAT
Source organism: Octopus sinensis (assembly GCF_006345805.1). Taxonomy (NCBI): domain Eukaryota; kingdom Metazoa; phylum Mollusca; class Cephalopoda; order Octopoda; family Octopodidae; genus Octopus; species Octopus sinensis. Next base: position 33,718,094 of record NC_043009.1, read on the forward strand.
TATCCAAAATATATAAATATATGCATCAATTTGATGAACAGTTTTAGTATAATTGACTGTTATGAACATTTAAACTTGTCAACTTCGAAATTTTTAAACATGTTTTTCTAATTCATAATTCTACATTTGTCTGTTATGAACATTTAAACTTGTCAACATTGAAACTTTTAAAGATGTTTTTCTTATTCATAATTCTAAATTTTTACCATTGATAAACAAAAAATATTGTTGAAACCAGTTTGGTACATATGTAAATAAATTTATTTTAAACAATTACAAGTTTTTCAAATTTAGGTGCATTTTCAACAACAAATTTGCTTATATATATATATATATACACACACACTCACCCACTGATACCAGACATCTCAAAAGTAAATAGGCGATCCTTATTGTGTGTGTATGATATATAAAGAGAGAGGGGAGGAATTTATTCACTTTCAAGATGTCTGTGTGTCTATGTATAAATGAACACACTTAATGCACAAGGTACATTCTTTCCCAATTGTGGAATTGCTTCTGTGACACTCCTCCGTAATTGTCCATCTGGCAAAAACTTCTCCCCTTAGACTTGAAATTCTGCACCAGGAAGCAAAATACCACCCATTTGAGAATCATTGGAACAGGTGCTTGTGTTCTTCCTCATACCACTGATATAACATTTATAGAACTGGATTTTTAAAATCTTTGAATTTATTTAAAAACAACTTCAGAAAAGAAAATCTGCTCCTCTTTGGCTTTTGCTTCAACATTTTAATAAAAGGATTTGAATGAATTTCACTGGTCAGCAAATATTTAACATTAAACTCCCTTACTTGGCCCAAACATTGCCTGGGAATAGAGACTGGACCCCCTTATCTCCACCCAAACTGCAAAAATATATTACATACACAAAACATTTATTGATGTAATAATTTAATTGAATAAACTTGATTAGTTTAATTAGCCCTACCTGTTCTTTTTCCACAGAAACAGCTGTAACCTGTCTCTGTAATGACTCTTTGGATGCTTCCAAGCGGCAACAAAGATCTCGAACTGCATTAATATCTTGAGTCAAGTTTTGTTTCTCATCATCATACTGCTGAAGATTCTCTTCCAGTTTTGACAAAGTACGATTCAAATTGGAAACTTGGAGTTCATAAGCTTGCTGTGCTCCTAGGTGCTATAAAAGACAAAGGACAATATTGTAGATATCTTCTTGTTTTTCCATCTCACATGATCATAAGATCAGATCTTACGGATGTGTTTGTATTTTGCAGGGAGAGACTGGACCCAACCAGAAACACTAAAGTGAAATGGGAACTTCTTTTCTTTGATTTTGGAACAGTCCAATCTGGAGTTGCCATTATTGGATTCCATCTTATTGTTTGGATGATTTGGAAAATATCACAAAGAATACAAAAGGCTGCACATTTACAAAGTGAAAACAACAAGAGTTTCGTACTTTGGCACAAGACCAGCAATTTTTTGCAGGGCGGGGGGGAGACATTTAGTTGATTACATCAAGTTCATTTATTTATTTTTTGGATTAATTATTACGCTACTGGATCAGGTGCTAAATCTATAAAGAATTGAAGATGTAAAGAAAATGTATTTCAAACTAACCTCATGAATTTCTATATCCATGCGTTCCAGCTTCTCTTTAAGCATTCTAATTTCAGATTCTTTCGAAATAACTTCTAAACGAAGATTTGAACCCTCAGTCTCCAGTTGATGATTGGTATTTTGGTACTGCTCCGCTTCAGCAGACAAAGTACGATATTGCTCCAGCATGTCAGAGCGTTCTTGTTCCTGAAAGAGACACAACCAATTTTGCTTTGTTTCAAATTTACTTCAAATCTCTTCTAAATAAGGAACATTTCCTGACATTAATCTAAAAAATTCACAGAAGTTTCAAGTAAAACACTGACCTTTGATGACAGCAAATCGCCAACTCTTTGCACTTCCATCATGTAGCTTTGAATTTGCTTCTTTAAAGAATCTTTCTCTTCTAAACAATTTTGCAGATCTTTATTGATAACCTGACAGAAAACATAGGGAAAACATCTTCAAGTCTCACCAACATATCGCAACACATTAATACAAAACTATTTTGCTTATTCTTCTCATTTTCAGCATATAAATTGCCTCACCATCCATCCATCCATCCAACTTTAGACATAATTATCTGTAACTTGATACAATAAAGTGTTCCCTGAGGATCCATTATTGTTGAGCATCAAAATGCATTTGGGACATCTATCACAGGGCTCTAAACAATCAGAATGGTGAAATGCACATAAGACTGCAATTTCACTTGGCTTGATAGGTCTCTGCTCAAGCACAGAATAATGCCAAAGGGGTTGGTCATTCGTCATTGCTTCCACAAGACCCAACACTCGAAAGGTGCTTTTCACATGCCACTGGTATCGGCCACTTTGTCTCTGTGGGGCCCAATGCTCAAAAGGTGCTTTTTATGTGCCACTGGCATGGGTGCCAGTTATGTGACACCAGCATCAGCCAGAATTATGCTTTCACTGAGTTTGATGAGCCCTATCAAGCACAGCATATTACCAGAGACCTCGGTCACTAGTCATTGCCTCTGTAAGGCCCAAAGCTTGAAGATCATGCTTCACCACCTTATCTATATGTCCAAACTATTAAAGGAGTAGCATTAAAATTCTGCAGAACTATTTATTCAAGCAAAAATTTCCTACTTGATTTTCACTTGTCATTACAGCTAAGTCTTCTTGAAGCCGTTTATTCTCACGTAGAACTGCATCTTTATTGCGACTGGTTTCGTTGAATTCATCAGACATCTTATCAAACTGCCTCTTTATACTCTTCATCTCACGTTCTTTTAGAGAAAGACTGCTGTTCACATGTCTACAACAAAAGAAGAATGACAGAATATTACAACAGAAGAAGAACAGAATATTACAACAGAAGAAGAATGACAGAATATTACAACAGAAGAAGAACAGAATATTATAACAGAAGAAGAATGACAGAATATTATGAGAAAAGAACAACAGAAGAAGAATGACAGAATATTAACCCTTTAGCATTCAGTTTATTCTGTCAAATGTAATATTTATTTATTCACATTATTTTGTGTTAATCAGACATTATCTCAGAGTTTCAAGATTTCAATAATGTGAGTGCTTATTTTTAGAATGACATTATAGGATAAGTGTAAGATGCCAGATCTGTCCTATTTGAACATAAAACAGGTAGAATATTTGGGCTGGATATGACTGCTAAAGAGTTAAAACAGAAAAAGAATGACAGAATATTATAACAGAAGAAGAATGACAGAATATTTCAGAGAATATCAAATACTAAAGGATAAGAGAAACTGCAAACGACCAACATCACAATTCTATATTCAGCCCAAACCTTCATTTTAATGTCCACATTTCCATGCATGTATGGGTGAGGAAGAATTCACAGGGGTCAATATTCTATAGTCAAACATCCTTCTGGTCAACAACCCTGTTTGCAAGCAAAGTAGTATTTCCAAATGGCCAGAAAATGTTTTTACAGAAAGTAAGAAACAAACGACACTGCTTGTATGACAGTGACACTCATTTACAACTGTCATGAGATGTCAAGGCAAGGCAACACATACACACACTTTCACACACACACACACACACATATATATACATTTAATCTTTTGAACTAATGGGTATATGTCGATTAGTGTGTTGAAGTGATGCGTAGGGTAGTGGCACAGTTAGGGCTGCCTGGTGTCATCTACAGTTGGGGTATATTTCTATTGGATCTACTACAGGAACTTGGCTGTGTTAGTTGAGATAATAATAATAGTAATTTCTTAAGTAACCAGAAGATGGATTTGGTATTAATCTTTATTTTGTACAATGGTCATTTCGACCCATCCTGCTACTGTCCCTTATGGGTGGGACTCTGTTCAACATGCTGTGTTGCATCCATTTTGCAGTCTGGGTCTCATCAGGCACATACATACATAAAGGTTTGTATCTCACTAAAGTTCCTGAGTTTAGGCTGTTGTGTTGTTATGTACCCATCTGATTAGGGAATGAAATAATGCTACAATTTTCAATTACTATTATGTTTCTTTAATAAGAATTGCAGGCATTTGGCGATATAGACGAATAACTGTTGATAAAAAAAAAAAATAAATAAATCTGTAGGGGAAGTGAATGGATGGACAAGGATGGATTGAGTTTCATTGGGTTTAAGACAAAGGAAAGGCACTATAAAAAGGAAAGGGAAGATATATGCAGGCTAGAATGTGTAGGGGGCGAAAGGTTGTTTAGCTAGCTTAGGTTGGGATGCATATACATACATTCTCGTACATACATTAACACAACGGACACCCATATGGTCAATTTTGGCCATAGTTCATATAATTTATGGTTGGAAGACAATCTCACCATAAGCTTGTCATCACAGTTACTGCAAGACTAGGGAAGCTCACAGACAGTCTGACTCATTCCACATCTATATCACTGAGGGTGAACCACACATCCCTACACCCATATATACACACCCACCTGCATAATACACTCACACATATACATACATACATACATACACATACATACACATGTCAATATGTATATATTTACACATACATATACATACACATACCCACCTACATACATTTTTATACACACACATACACAGGTGTAATCATATACCCATATATATACGCACACACATCTACACCTTCTTCCACCCAGTCACTTGCTCTCCTTTCCCCTATTCTTACACCTGGGTAACCATGTATCTTTTATATCCCTCTATCACAATCAAACTTCCCCTCATCCCTTGGCACAAAGCCATTTTCCTCAGCTAATGGGAGGAGGGGTGGAGAGGAGGAGGGGAGATGAGGGGAGGAGGAGGGGGATGATGATGGTGATGATGATGAGGAGGAGGAGGAGGAGGGATTTGTAAAGAAGCTACTCACTCAAGCTGAGATTCAAGCTGACTGATTTGCACTTTAAAGTCACTTATGGTTCTGTCCTGAAAAAGACATAAGAAAACAATGAACACACAAGGGAAATAAATTAAATTCAGTGCAACGTTCTAATAAGCATAGAACTTAACTTTCATACTCATGACTAATGAGAGAATAATAACAACAATAATGATGGTTTCCTTTATTAGCAACGGTGATAAAGATGAAAGCAACAGACAACAATGATAGTCAACAATTTGTTTGGAGATTTACATAAAGGACGGGGAGAAGAAATGGAAAAAACTGTGAAAGGCAATAAAAGTATGCAAAGTATGTGGTCACATGACTGATGCAGTCCTGATAAAGGAGAAACTTCAGCTAGGGCCAATCAAGGAACCCCACAGGCCCAGGATTATCCTGACCACCAAATGTCCGAGTAGTAGTAGTAGTAGTAGTAGTAGTAGTATGAACAATGACAACAGTAATAATAATTCATATTATTTCAATTTTTATTCTTTCATATTCTTTTAAATATATAATAATAATAATAATAAATGCCCTGATGCAGTACCAGACAGTGGCTCTCATGGATTCTGATCTTAACTGATTGGAAGTGTTATCATGTACATTTCGCACTGGGGTCGATGTAATCGACTTAATCCCTTTGTCTGTCCTTGTTTGTCCCCTTTATGTTTAGCCCCTTGTGGGAAATAAAGAAATATATGAAAGATGGGCTACAACAAATATTCTGCTCAATACCACAGATTTGCTTGTCAGTTGTTTGACCTTAACCAGTTGAGCATGTCCCTTAGTGGCTGACGATATGTGCATCTCTGATCACGAGCAGAAGTAGTGGAGGAGCATCATAGCCATGTGTTGAGAGGATTCTGTAGGGTTTGAATAATTCACCTCTGGAAACATGGGTGTTTCGTTCAACATCCTTAAACAACCCTTACTCAGGGACCTTTTGAGCAGGATGGGTTACTCGACCAGAAGAAAAATTCTAACAGGGCCCCACCTGCAAGTGCAGCTTATCTTGATATGAGATCACATGTCGCACACATATAGTTGTGATGCATGTGCCTAGTGTACCCTTATCAGACGGGTAGTCATGATGGGTATATTTTACTCCAGTGTCACTTTGATGACATGCACTGCTCTCTCACTCAATAATAATAATAATAATAAATGCCCTGATGCAGTACCAGACAGTGGCTCTCATGGATTCTGATCTTAACTGATTGGAAGTGTTATCATGTACATTTCGCACTGGGGTCGATGTAATCGACTTAATCCCTTTGTCTGTCCTTGTTTGTCCCCTTTATGTTTAGCCCCTTGTGGGAAATAAAGAAATATATGAAAGATGGGCTACAACAAATATTCTGCTCAATACCACAGATTTGCTTGTCAGTTGTTTGACCTTAACCAGTTGAGCATGTCCCTTAGTGGCTGACGATATGTGCATCTCTGATCACGAGCAGAAGTAGTGGAGGAGCATCATAGCCATGTGTTGAGAGGGATTCTGTAGGGTTTGAATAATTCACCTCTGGAAACATGGGTGTTTCGTTCAACATCCTTAAACAACCCTTACTCAGGGACCTTTTGAGCAGGATGGGTTACTCGACCAGAAGAAAAATTCTAACAGGGCCCCACCTGCAAGTGCAGCTTATCTTGATATGAGATCACCATGTCGCACACATATAGTTGTGATGCATGTGCCTAGTGTACCCTTATCAGACGGGTAGTCATGATGGGTATATTTTACTCCAGTGTCACTTTGATGACATGCACTGCTCTCTCACTCAATAATAATAATAATAATGATAATAATAATAATAATAATAATGCTTTCTACGAAAGGCACAAGGCCTGAAATTTGTAGGGAGGGGACAAGTTGATTACATTGATCCCTATGTTTAACTGATACTTATTTAATCAACCATGAAAGGATAAAAGACAAAATCAACCTCAGCAGAATTTGAACTCAGAATCTAAAGATTAGAAGAAATGCCACTAAGTATTTTACCTGATGTGCTAATGATTCTGACAGTTTGCCACCTTTTTGTTAATAATAATCCTTTCTCCTGTAGGCACAAGGCCTGAAATTTTGGGGAAGAAATTAAGTTAATTACATCGATCCCCAGTGCATAACTGGTACTTATTTAATTGACTCCGAAAGCATGAAAGGCAAAGTCGATATCGGTGGAATTTGAACAAGTAGAGCTGTTTCACACAAACAATAACAATTCCAAGTTGTGTGGACATAGGCAAAATGGAATTATATGAAAACAAAGGGAGGAGTGGAGATGCAACACAATAAACCAAAAGAAATTAAAAAGAATCTCCAAAATAATTACAGCACATTATAAGCTGACGACATAATGCCAGAGAAATAATTAACAAACCTTTGCAAGAAGTTCCTCCCTAAAAACAGCCAAACGTTCTGTTTTTTCATCAACAGTCATCTGTAAAGAATCTTTCTCTCGATCCATGGCATTAATTGTAGACTGAAGCTGGTTGATTTCATTGCGGCTCTGGTGTGAAACTTTCTCATATTCTTGCAGTTGTTCTTCTAAATTGCTTATTTTGTGGGTTTGATTATGAATGTCTTCTTCACGGTGGTTTAAACGGCGTTGGATTTCAGACAAAGAACGCTCTGCCTCTTCAGCTAAAAGTCTTTTAAAGAAATAATTTTTCATGTTTTATAGAAAAATGAGTCAGTAGATTGGAAAGAATGAGTAAATAGATTCTGAAGAATGAAAAATTCCAAATACGTGTGTGTGTTATTCTCCCACCTGTATTCTACCTTTACTCTTTATTCTTCTATTTTATTCTTTATAAACTGTGAATATATTTTATTCCTTGTAAACTGTAAATTTTCCTTATCTAAAATGTTCATACTTTGTCTCTGATGATGGAATACCAAGTGTGTGGACATGCTAACCTACCACTTGGGTTATCCCAGAAACAGCTGTAAGACTTCATATTCACCTTACCCTAATTAAATTATTCTAAATGACTTGAGGTACTCGTTCTGCCTTGGTTTTGATTCTTACTCTAATATAATATATATATATCACACACACACACACACACACACACACACACACACATACATACAGGAATGGTAAAGATAGTGAAGTTAAAGAGAAAGTAGTTCTGAAGAAGTGAGGAATTTACCTCTAGTAGCACCTTGTAATGGTGCTAGCATTAGCTATGGTGATGGAGCTGATGGTATGATGGTGGTGCCGATGGTGGTGTTGGTGGTGGTGGTGGTGGTATGGTAATGATGCTTATAATGGTATAGTGACAGTAGTAGTTGTGGTGGTAATGATAATAGCAAAGCAAACAAAACAAAACCAGCATATCACCACCACCACCATCACCATTACCTTCGTCATCACCATCACCATCATCATTACCAATACCACTACCACCATCATCATCATCATCACCAATACCACCAACCACCACCACCACCACAATCACCTTCATAATCACAATCATCATTCTCACCATCATCACCTTCATTACAATCACAATAATCATCATCATCACCATCATCATCCTCACCTCATTTGTGTTGCTGTCATCCTTTGTTTGGAAAGCTCTTCATGGGAATCCTGATATTGAACTGCCTGATTCTTGATTCGCTCTTCCAACGAATGGACGTCATCTTTCAGATTGTTCACACGTAACTGTAACTCATCTCGCTCAACTTCACTCTGTTTGTTGTTGTTGTTGTTGTTGTGTTGTTGCATAAATTACATAAAAGAAAATGTAAGTAGTGGTAGTAGTAGTAGTAGTAGTTGTAGAGAACCACAAACATGTCTACAGAAGCAAACTCAATAAAGAAACAGAACCCACCAAAACAGTCCCGGGTCATTATAATCAACCAAGTTCATTGAAGGTAGGTGCCCCAGCATGGGCACAGACCAATAAATGAAACCAGTAAAATAATAATAATAATAATAATAATAATAATAATCCTTTCTACCAAAAGTACAAAGCTTGAAATTTTAAGGGGAGGGGACTAGTTGATTACACTGACCCCAGTGTTTTACTGGTCATTTTATAGACCCCAAAAGGATGAAAGGCAAAGACAACCTCAGCAGAATTTGAACACAGAACATAAGGGTGGATGAAATGCTGCTAAGCATTTTGCCCAGCGTGCTAACAATTCTGCTAGCTTGCCGCCTTAATATAATAATAATAACAATAATAATCAGACAAATACATAACAAAGACACCAGGACTAACAAGTATATATAATATACGGAAAATAGCACTACAAGGCACACAGAAGTGTGCTTGGAAGTGCAGTGAAAGCACGTGATAAAGATAAAACCACTGAATAATCTTGATAGTAGTAGTAGTAGTAGTAGACAGATAGTTGCCATGGGACCAAATACCTAATCAAGGGACATTAGGAAGAGCATCCAGCCAAAACAAACATTGGAGCTCAATGCAGCCCTCTGGAGCGCATGCTGGATTTTGTTAAACTGTTCAACTCATGCCAGCATGGAAGGCAGATGATAAAAGGGGATGATGCTGAAGATGATGCTGATGATGAAATCTCTCTTCTCCAGCCACTAACATTGTTTAAAGGAAGGGCAAACACCAATAAAATTGAATGCAAGTATCACCATAGGCAATGCCCCCTCAGAGGGCAAAGAGCAGAACCAAGTATCACATGGTACCTCATCCAATGTCTAATCAGAAACAGGTACCACTGGGCATTCAACCCAAAAGACCCTGCTTACTTATTTAGCAGTTTTAACAGATCCGTGCCGGTGGCACATAAAAAGCACCATCCGATCGTGGCTGTTGCCAGCCTCGCCTGGCCCCCGTGCCGGTGGCAAGTAAATAGCACCATCCGACCGTGGCCGTTTGCCAGCCCCGTCTGGCACCTGTGCCGGTGACATGTAAAAAGCACCCACTACACTCACGGAGTGGTTGGCGTTAGGCAGGGCATCCAGCCGTAGAAACATTGCCAGATCAGACTGGGCCTGGTGCAGCCTTCTGGCCTCCCAGACCCCAGTTGAACCGTCCAACCCATGCTAGCATGGAAAGCGGACGCTAAATGATGATGATGAAAGCAGACAAAAGTACAAACCAAATAACTCACTAGACTTAACTGGCAACTAAGATCTTCCACTTTCTGTTCCAGATGAGCTCGTTCAGTTAACGATGAATCTGTGGACAGCTGGAAAGAAGGAAAAAAATCCAAGAAAATATTAAATTATTTTGGAAATCGAAATCGAAATCAATGACTGGCATCTGTGCTAGTGGAGTGCTAAGAGCACCATCCGAGTGTGACTGTTGCTAGAGCAACTGACATTACTGACAGTACTTAACACAACAAAGCTTTACATTTTACTTTTGACAAGCTTTTTCTAAAAAAATGAAACCAGTCAAGTAAATAAACATCTTTTAAAATTGCATTTTCAAACCTTCTTTCATATATATTTCCACTCGTGTGCTACCTTACAACTTCACTTTGTTATATATATATATATATATATATATATATATATAGGCGTACCTTTCTTGCATTAGACACTAAACTCTGCTTGCGAAGACCTGTTAAGGCAAGCGAGACTGAAATCAAATTCAATGACAGAACCACGTGACTGGCATCCATGCTAGTGAAGAGCACCATCCAAGCGTGATCATTATCAGTGTCGCTTTACTGGTACTTGTACCGGTGGTACGTGAAAAACAACATTCGAGCGAGGGCGTTTCCAGTGCCACTTGACTGGCTCCTGTGCAGGTGACACGTAAAAACACCATTTGAGCTAGGCTGTTGCCAGTACTGCCTGATTGGCCCTCATGCCAGTGGCACGTAAAAAACACCCACTACACTCTCAGAGTGGTTGGCGTTAGGAAGGGCATCCAGCTGTAGAAACTCTACCAGATCAGATTGGAGCCTGGTGCAACCATCTGGGTCACCAGTCCCCAATCAAACCGTTCAACCCATGCCAACATGGAAAGTGGACATTAAACGATGATGATGATGATACACATACGTCTATACATATGCATGTATACATATACATCTATATATATATATATATATATATATATATATATATATATATATATATATATATATATACAGATATATACATATAAGAGGGATGACCATAGTGGTCATCCTTCTTATATATATGTAATACAATTTACTGAACTTTCAGGTTTTAATATGCTAGACCACTGGTGTTAAATTGATGTTAAATTAATATCCAATTTCTCACCCTCATTTTAAATTTATATATATATACACATACATAATATGTCTGTATGTAATGTGGTGGTGTGTGTAATGAGGTGGTGTGTATGTGTTGAGGAGGGTGATTGAATTAACTGGAGCAAGAAAACTAAGTAGAGCAAGGAAAACATGAAGGAGACAGGTGGAGGTGGAGATTAGGAGGGTTAGTTTGTAAAAGGAGGATGCCCAAAACTGGGCAAGATGGCAAGATGGTGTGAGGGCAATTGCTATGGCACTGAGGTAGATCCAGCCACGCCCCTTGATAGGGACAAAACCTGGATTTAAAACACTGTAAAGCCGAAATATAACAATCTGCTTAATTATCATCACACAACACTTGCAACATACTTTAAACCTAAAAATTTAATCAAGCATCAATATAAATTTCTTAACCTTTTCGTTACTGTATTTCTGTTGAGATGCTCCGTGTTTTTCTCAATTATTTTAGATATAACAAAGAATCTATTAAAATAACATAGTTATCATTAAGCTAGTGTTAGGAACATTAATTATAACTAAGGTTTGGTGGAAGATTTTAATTTGAAACTTATGTAAACAAGACATTTGTATGCCAGAGCCAGTTTCAGCCCCAGGTTCGTAATGAAAGGGTTAAACCACCTCATCCTGAAGGGGCTTAGTGAAGTGTATTCTTGCATTTGGCTGATGTCTTATTTTTGAGAACAACCTCAACAGGTGTTATTAGTGCCCTCTTTTTTCCTATGAATGATAATAAAAATATAAATTCATTAAAAAAAAATCTTAAGACTGCAGCTCAACTATTTAACCCTTTAGCATTCGGATTAATCTGTCAATAGAAATGCTTATTTGTTCAGATTATCTTAAAAGACATCATGTATTATCTCATAGCTCTGGGATTTCAATAATGTGATTGTTTATTTTTAGAATGACATTGTCAGCCAGATGTGAGAGGCTGGATCTGGCCAGTTTGATTATGAAACAGATAAAATATTTGGGCCAGATGTAGCCAGTTTAAATGGTAAAGGGTTAAGATAAGAAATTACCCGAAGTCTTTCTTGTAAGCTGTCTCTCTCCGTCATTATTCTCTGAAGGTCAGCTGAGGCATTATCTCGTTCATTCTCTACTTGGCGCAACACGGCTTGAGCAGCTAACGATGTTCTGGGTGATTTTGGAGAGCGAAGTATTTCTCGTCTCAATTTCTGGAGTTCCTCCTTGGCCTTTAATGATATGATGAGTTAATTTATTACAGATAATTAATTAGAGAGTAATTAAAGTAAATGGAACTGTAGTAGAAGAATGAGATAACAGAAGAAAGAGGCAGAAAATAGGTCTTCATTACATCCACCAACACTGCTCAGAAACCAATTAAAGGATGGAGATGAAACAGAAAAGCCATAATCCAAACTGTTTTATCAAGAGTTCTTGGAATATATTGTCAAGAATTATTCTACAATAAAATTATACAATGGTTTGAACAAATAACAGCACTAAACATTTAACACAATAATAATTCCTTCTGACTTCGGCACAGGACCAATTATTAACGAGTCACCAGGTAGACAAATGATTCAACTCAACTATCTACTCCAGGTAAACAGGTGAGACAATATTTAATATTGCTATCCTCACCCCCGCCCTGCACCAAATTGAAAAAACTGTGTGACTATAGAACCCACAATTCAGGAGAGGACTCAGTATATTTGGAATGCATTGTATATTAGAATTTACTAAGAACAATATCACCCACCCACACACCACCACTATCACCATACACACACCACACATACAGGTTGCCCCTGGCAACTGGGAACAAAACAAACTACAATAAAACAAACAAATAAAAAAAAACATCATACAGAAAACTATTTCTTCCAGAAAAATGAGACACATGTTCAAGCAAAAATATCTCTGAAACAGGCCATTAGATAAATCCTCCTTCATTCCCTAATGACGGCCCCAATGCAGCCAGGAAATAACAGCATACCAGGATCAAGTGGCTCCCACCTATGCCCTCCACCATGCTCATGATGGCAACCCTCAATGTGCCCCTGACACTATGGAGGCCACTGTCTGGTTTCATCCCTGATGATGCTCCAAAAGTAGAAATCTACAGGTTTGAAACCCAGAGAGCCAGGAGGGCACATGCTTTTATAGGTACATGATTACATGGTACTCGCAGAACTTCACAGACATGTGCTCTCCCTCCTCATCACATAGGATCAGCACCTGAGGTCTTTCTGGGCCATATGCCTGGTGGTAGACTTTGCCACTTTTGTGCCCTCATCACAGACATAAGAAAAAAAATAGGAATGAGATAATTGATAAATGAGAACCAATGAAAGAACTTACTCCATCATACATGTCTTTGAGGTTGTCTCGTTCTTTAGTTAACACTTTTACATTAGCACGAACCTACAACAAAATAAAAATGTATTTGTAATAGCAAGAATGATGATGACGACGATGAAGAGGAGGAGGTGAAAGTATTGCGGCAAGAAGGTGCAAGTGTAGTTGTGTGGTAAGAGGTTTTGCTCCCCAACCACATGTTTCTAGGTTCAGTCCCACTACGTGGCACCTTGGGCAAGTGTCTTCTACAGTAACCAGAGGCCAACCAAAGCCTTCTGAATGGATTTGGTAGATGGAAACCAAGAGAAGCCCATCATGTATATATATATATAAGAGAATAAAGGGTATGTACACCGCTATATATATATATAAAATACCAAATGGGACAAGAATGCAAAACATTCAGAAGACAATACAAAAAACACGGACGGGTCATTCGAAGCTTTCAATCTTCAGTCAAGAACCGGATCATCTTCGCAATTTTGGCTGATTAATCTTGATATATATATATATATATATATGAATGAATGTGTGTGTGTGTGAGTGTGTGTGAGTGAGTGAGTGCATGTCTATGTCTCATTGTCGTTATATTGCATGACAGTTGTAAATGAGTGTCACTGTCATACAAGCAGTGTCCTTTCCAATATTCTGTGAAAAACGTACCTGGCCATGGAGGAGAAATATTAACTTGCTTAGAAACAGGTGATGGTTGGCAACAGGAAAGGCATCCAGCCCTAGAAAATATACCTCTACAAATTCCATCCAACCCATGCAAGCATGGAAAAATGGACATTATAATGATGACGATGAAAATGATGATGATGATGATGTGTGTGTATAGGTAAAGAAGCTTGCTTCCAAGCCATGTGGTTTTGAATTCAGTCCTACTGGATGGTATCTTGGGCAAGTGTCTTTTATTATAGACCTGGGACAACCAAAACCCTGATGAATTTGAAGAAGTTCATCGTGTGTGTGTGCGCACACGTATGCGTGAGTGTGTCATGCTTACTGATAGTGACAAAGAATCTTTGTTTTGCAAGTTACTTGGAGTCCCTACCAATGCTGGTACCATGTAAAAAGCATCCAGTCCACAATGTAAAGTGTAGTTAGCATTTGGAAGGGCATTTGTAAACAGCCATCTTTCCCTTTTTCTGACAAGGATGTAGTCAATTTGACTAGTGTGTCTGCCAGAATGGAAGGTGACTAGGTGACTGGTAGGTTTCCTGAAGTTAGTATTGCAAACCATAAGATCATTTGCATCGCAGAACTCCAGCAGTCTGGTTCCCTCCTCATTGCGGGAACCAAAACCGTAGCCTCCATGTATGCCATGGAAGCCCCCTGTATGTTGTCCAACATGTCCATTGAAGTCACCAGCCACAAAGAGAAGATCCCTGTCATTTTTCAACGAGGTAGTCTGCAAGAGGGTGTCATGAGGAACCTAGCGGAACCTCCTCTTCACCTTACTTCTTGGAGGCAGCACAAATCGACACATCTCCATTCAAGCATCTCAACAATCTCACCAGGCCTACCTTTCAGTGTGCCGACGTTGAGAGTGCCAAGCCTGAGGGTATGGGAGGTGTGGGCCTGTGAGACCCTGGGACGGGGGACAGCAGTGTCATGTACCTGAAAAGAAAGCTTGCATTTGGCAGAATTCATAAACAAACAATAGCCTTCAATTCAACCTGCATACACTACACCATCATACTTATGCACTATATGATCACTACCTTACATAGGATATAAACCCTAAGTAGGGGTGGGGATGGCGTAAAGCCTTTAGAAGTGTTCATGGGAGACAACCAAAGGATGACAGAGGATAGGAACTTCCACAGGTGGAGGGGGTGGGAGGGCGGGTGTACTGCGAATTAGCAAATTTAGACGAGAGCATCTTCTGGATACATATTCTTTCAGCAGAGGTATTTAAAATTAAGTAGGGCAATCCGAGTGCGTGCGTTAGTTTATATACAGTGGGGTGGGGAGTCTTGGCGAAGCAAGTGGTAATCGAAAGAGAGAGAGAGACAGACATACAGACAGAGTGAGGCTGAGAGAGAGGGAGACAGAGTGAGGCAGAGAGAGAGAGAGGGAGTGCCAGAGTTGGTCAGAACACGAGGGAGAAAAATATTTTTGGGGATTGGGATTTGGGTACATTATTTAACGAAACAGCAAATTTAGATAATAGTAAAATAGAATTGAAAAATCTTAGAATTTTTAGTCAGTCAATCTATGACAAAATTAGAGAAATAAGTGGTGGTGTGATAAACTTGAATAAATAAATATGTGGCGATTAAAGGATATGTGTGAACTAAGGCTATCTTAAGGCAACAACGAGGAAGACGAAACTATTGAAACTATATTTACATGTTTACATGGTAATGAAATAGATAGAATAATGAAAAGAACTAATAAGGGGTTTATGATCTGAGCAGAAACAGAAGAGTAGATAAACAAGGTTGAAAGACAAAATTACTTACTTGATGATCATCTGAGATTCGTATCCTTTTGGCAGAGGTATTGGTTGTAAAACAATGCCTCAATAATATACTCCTCTGATCCATGTTAGCATGGCAAAATGAATGTAAACACACACACACACACACGCATACAATTCTTACCTCGTTCATATGACGTTCAAATTTCTCAAGCATGTCTTTCATCTTGTCCCTTTCTTCTCTTGCTTTCTGTAATTCTTCATCATTGTAATTCTGGTTCTAACAAGAAATGTTCAGAAACATGAGTGACAAAATCAGAACTGTTCATATGAGCAACATAAAGGGTTGCTATCATCACTAGTAAAGAAAGAGCCAGCCATCAACTGCAAGCAAGTAGGGTTTGCTAGCATGTACCATGCTTTCACTAATTGTTTTAGGTGCCTGTGGAGTCATGAGCAAACACAGACAACCAATCATCCACCTCCCATTTTTTGACCCAGTGGCACATTTAAGATGTGACAGCTGATGTTGGAGAGGGCTGCACCAGCACTTAACAGGTTCTCATGTTCAGGTGAGGAGACTATAGCAATGAAGTAAAGTGCCTTGCTCAAGGACACAATGTCTTGTCCAGGAATTGAAACCAGGATATTATGATCGTGAGCCCCTAACCCCTAGGCCAAGTATCTTTGTGACTTACCCATTATAAGTACAAATAATTCATTATGCATCATTTCTGTGTGCTAGGGTAGGTAGGTACTTTGAAAATGCCTCATATAGTAATAACCAAAACCTGCACAGTTCCAAGCTTCCTTTGGCAAGGTATAGCACTTGTTTGGTCACTCTGCCAGGGATGCAGCAAACCCATGGGACGGCAGCACAGTGGGCAGTGAAGAGGTTAGCAGAAGGGTTCAACTAAGCCAATGGTGCTTCTTACAATGATGCTGAGCAGAGGAATCCAAAGTCAGCAGTCAGGATCACTAAGATCAATCAAGAGAGTAACTGCAACACATCTGGTGAAATCAGCTAATAGAAGATTCATTATGAATCAAGTTTCAAATTCAAATATGAATAGAATCAGATGGCAACAGAGAGTCACAGGAACCCGTGAAAGAGTGCAGCTGGATGATGATAAGCAATTAAAATTACATCTAATCGAATTAAAGAACTTTTCTCTCTCTCTCTCAGAATTCAAGTAGACAGTGCCGTGAAAGTGCTGTGGAAGCCCATTCACAGAGTTCCTTTCCTCCAAGAAATAGGAATGGATTAAACCAGAGGCTGGCAACCTTTTCTCGTGTAGTATACTGTCCAAAGAAACGAGAGAACAAGGTAGACGTACACAGATCCGTTGTACAGCATGGAACAGTTAAAAAGTAAACTAACCATGGCGAGAACTTATTAGTTTAATGGTTAATTCTAGCTACAAAGAGTAAGGGAGATAACCCTTGCCAGAATGAGGCTAAATATGCATATATTATGTTAATTATTGAATTCTAATTAGCTGACTTGAAAGAAAAAGTATTCAGCTCTCTCTCAAATTACATTCTCCTAATATAAAGGGATAATTTATAAATGGGATAATTTAGTGCAAGGTTCCTTGTGCACTGGAAACTGATGGGATGAATATGGTTGGAATGTCTTCAACCATAGGTTTCTGCAATTAGGAGAAGCTAAGGCTAAATGGCAAAACTAAAGTAAAAAACTGTCATTTACATTGAAGAAACAACTAATAATCTCTATGTGTGTGTATACAAGCAGCATCTGCATTATCACTATATATATAGAGAGAGATTTATTACTGAGAGAATTTACTCAGACAGCAAATCCACAAAAGATAATAATTAAGATAGTGTAGAAATACTCATGCAATGAAGAAAAGTCATCATTTTATGTGTCTGGGTTACACCATAATTTATGTACTGGAAATATGCTAATTTCTCATTCTCACTATGCATGTACAATATTGTAGACCTACTCAGGGATTCTTTTATCGTTAATTTAGCAAGTACAGTGAAGTTTATACTTTGCTGAAGAGACTTAACAAAACTGAAACATGCCTGGAATTATCTCCTACTCTAGCCAAGTTTATTAAAGTAATACAAATTATTGATTAATATTGTCATTTCCTCGTCATAAAATTATTTCTTATTTCATTGGTTATGTTAACACTAAAACTAATTGAAGTCATTTAAGGTTGACATCCACTTCTTTTAGATATATTTTCTCTCAAAGACAGCAGAAGAATGGAATCTTACCTTGTTAGATTGAGGACGTTTGGGACTCGTAGATCTCCTGATAGCTTTCAGCTGTTCGTATTCGGATTTAAAGTAATCCCGTTCTTGCTCCAACAACTGACATATTCGTTCGTAATGAGAAATTGTCTAAAAATACAAATATACAAACAACTATTGGTATGTGGAAACACAACGAAACTTATACGTACATATACATATCTATATAGAAATACACACGCACACACTAACAGATACACATTCATACACACACATACAGATATACACTGCTATATATGAAGTTAAGTTTTTTTTCTTTTCATTGTCGCGACTAAATTCCTGTATTTGTTCTGCACAAAAGAAATTCTCAGTTTTCAATAAAACATTAACCACAACACATTTTGAATGCTTTTCTCTCATCTGGGCCTTACAAAATCTACAACCCTTTTGTTACTGTATTTCTTTTGAGATGCTCTGTGTTTCTTTCAATTACATTAAATATAACAAAGAATTTAGTAAAATAACTTAGTTATCATTCAGCTAGTGTTAGGAACATAAATTGTGATTCAGGTTTGGTGGAAGATTTTAATTCAAAACTTTAAAAAATAAGACATTTGTACTACAGAGCCAGAGCCAGTTTCAGCCGGGTTGGTAACAAAAGGGTTACATAAAGTAACACTCACATACATACACACACACACAATCATCATCATCGTCATCCTCCCATTCAGCATCTTCCTATCAAACCTCGTTGCTTCTTCCCAAAACATTTCCAGTCTTCCCCTTCCACACATTCATTCCATCTTTATCATTTTATACTTTCCCATCCAATTACTTTCCTCCATACACATCACCAACTCAAATCTTATACTCACACTACACCTCACTCCTCCTGTAGCCAGTCATTCTCTCTGTCATTCCACACCCAACAGAGCCTCCACCCTCCTCATTACTTTCCAACCGCCACATATCCTCCTCTTTCTCAACACCCACGTCCCTCAACAATCCAATATCATACACTATGCACAAACATCATGAAATCTAACGATCAGTCGGCAAGGAAAGCTTTGTTTTGTTGTTGTTGTTGTTTTTTAATCCCATTCGACCAGGACCCAGCTGACCTCTGCGCAAAAGGCACTCCAGCCATGACCACTACCTCTTTGTATTTGAGTCTAAACAGCTCAATGTATCCTTTCTTTTTAAGACATCGGGTGTGAATTGAGGGGCGATTTCAGGGTGAGAGAAACAAATAAAAAAAAAAATGAAAGCCTGAGCGAAAAAATGCAAAGACGAAATTTCTAATTGAAGTTTAATTAGAAACAAAGTTCAAATTTTGAATGAAGTTTGACATTTGAAGGAAAGCAAGCGAAAGTAAACAAAGGGAGATGACTCTCATTTATGAAGTTAGGCGTGCGTGTGTGGATAGAGGGCGTTGTACAGATTACAAATAATATGGCGGGTAAACGTGAAAACGGACATTTCGATCATTGTCTGTTAATTATTAATTAATTATGAATGTTTGTTGGCTGCCGACACAAGTGAGTAAATTTTCTCATATCAAACAACAAACTTTGTAAAAAAGAACATTTTCATTGTCGTCAACCATGTTTATTTTGAATATTCCCGATTGTTAGACAAGTATTTACTGTCACATATATATATATATATATACACACACACATACAACATTGTATTGGTGATAATCTAGTCGGAGTGGTACAGGATGCGGCGAAGTTTAGCCCCGAGTAAAGTATCAACCTGTAAAAGGAAATTCGATGATACTAACCATTTCACTCAGTTTAAAAAATGCCGACCTCTGGAAACTTCATCACCAGCATCACAACGTCCGGCTTTAACAACCCTTGACAACAATAAATTCATATACACTACACCTAATCATTCTGAACATGAGGCCTTTATCCGCAAAATCTTATCGAAGCCTTTCCGAATACCAATTCTAAATTATAAAGGCGCGACACTTTCCAGTAAAGCATTGGGAGTTCGTAGGCAAGGAACTCGAAATGCCCTGCACGACCCCGATGAAGAAGGAGCCTTGATTTTGTATTCTCCACCGGAACTCTCAGCTCATGAGCTGGTGAAAATGAACTCTGAAAAGTTGCCTGTCCATGTAGTTGTTGACCCTTTGTTGTCCAAAGTGTTACGTCCTCATCAACGAGAAGGGGTTAAATTTATGTATGACTGTGTAACTGGACAGCAGATAGAAAACAGTTACGGCTGTATAATGGCTGACGAAATGGGGTTAGGGAAAACGTTACAGTGTATCACATTAATGTGGACACTGCTTCGCCAGAGTCCAGACTGTTGTCCATTGATTAACAAAGCTGCCATTGTATCTCCCAGCAGTTTGGTCAAGAATTGGGCCAACGAAATCAATAAATGGTTGCCAGGAAAGATAAACCCGTTAGTGGTGGATTCGGGCAGTAAGAGTGAAATTGACCGCAATTTAAATCATTTCATGAGATCACAGGGTCACCGAATCACAAACAACGTGTTAATTATTTCCTATGAGACATTCCGACTTCATGCAGAAGTACTTCACCGGGGTAGTGTAGGTCTGATCATCTGTGACGAAGGACATCGTCTCAAAAACTCAGAGAACCAAACCTACCAAGCATTAGACAAACTTAATGTTCAGAAAAGACTGTTATTGTCTGGTACACCAATCCAGAACGATCTTTTGGAGTATTTCAGTTTAGTTCACTTTGTCAACAAAGGAGTTTTGGGAACTGCTAAAGAATTCAAGAAGAATTTTGAGAATCCTATTCTTCGAGGAAGGGATGCTGATGCTTCTGATGCTCAGCACCAAAAAGGTCAAGAAAAACTAAAAGAATTATTAGAAACAGTCAACAGATGTATTATTCGTCGTACACAAGAGCTACTAACAAAATATCTCCCTGTGAAAATTGAACAGGTTATCTGCTGTAATATGACGCCAATCCAAACTGAATTGTACAAACGGTTTGTGAAATCTAAAGCCGCTCAAGCTTTAATTGAAAACCGAGATGGCAAAATGACAGCAAGTTCGCTTGCAGCCATCACATCTTTGAAGAAACTGTGTAACCACCCTGATTTAATTTATGACAAATGCAGTCAACGGGTCGATGGCTTTGAAGACTGTCTTGAGGTGTTTCCTAGCAATTATAATCCAAAAATTTTGTTGCCAGAATTATCTGGTAAATTCCTTTTGTTAGATTATCTGCTGGCTGTGATAAAAGCCAACTCCAATGATAAAGTAGTGTTGGTTTCTAATTACACAAATACTTTAGACTTGTTTGAAAATTTATGTAAACAGAGAAAATATACCTGGGTCAGACTTGATGGAACAATGTCGGTGAAAAAACGAGCAAAAATTGTTGAAAAATTCAATGATCCACTCAGTACAGAATTTATTTTCATGCTCAGTAGCAAAGCTGGTGGGTGTGGCCTTAATCTCATTGGCGCTAATCGTTTAGTGATGTTTGATCCTGATTGGAATCCAGCCAACGACGATCAAGCTATGGCCAGATGTTGGCGTGATGGACAAAAGAAGCAATGTTACATTTACAGACTTGTTGCCACTGGCTCTATTGAAGAAATGATCTTCCAGCGCCAAGCACACAAAAAGGCATTAAGTAGTTGTGTGGTCGATAACGAAGATGTAGAGAGGCATTTTAGCCGGGAAGATTTAAGAAATTTGTTTCAACTGAATGAAAATACTAAGAGTGACACACATGATAAATTCAAATGCCGTCGATGTGTTAACAATATTCAAGTGAAAAGTCCACCTGAAGACTCTAATTGTAATTCAGATCTTTCGCTATGGCATCATGGCATTGACAAAAAAGGAATTGTAGACACTATGCTAAAAATGGCTTGGCACCCAACTGTTAGTTTTATATTCTATCACAGGTCTCATGAGGAACAAAGAAAAACTGTCTAAATACTAAACTACTTCCACTCGTTTTTTTTTCTTGCCAAAAATAAACATTTATTTATTCAATGGTGTTCATTTTTGTTGTTGCAAAACTTGAAAATATATTTTTTTAAATTTTGTTTGTTTGTTTCAACTTAATTAAATGTGAAGCCTGCAACCAAACCTCTGTAAAACAGAATTTTAGACAACCAGAATCTCAAATTTGCCAGCATTCTTCTGAAGAGATTTTCCAAAATAGAATTCAACAGTCAGTCACAGCTAAAATCCTGAAAGGCTTCTCAGAAATAGTAAAAGATGTTATTACATAAACAAAATAAACGTTTTTTCCTTTCTTTTTCCCAAATTGTATCAAATGCTGAGTTCTTTCCACATTAAAAATAACAAAAACATCAAAACTTTGTAATACTTTCTCTTATTAGGAAATCATTTTAAAATTTCTGTAATCTTAACAATTTTTATTTAATGTCTGAAAGATATAAAATATGAATTTGGTCCAAATTATTTTGGATCTTTTGCCATGACTCAGACATTCTTATTTACATTCCTAAACAATTCTGAGCATAAGCTTAAACAATACAGTCAACTCACCTTCTTGTCAAGTTTATCAGGAAGAGATATCATTTCTTTATTAGGACTTGCTGATCTGGATCTAGGAAGTCTAGTCTTTCGATTGCTGCTTCCACTCGGATCACTTTGTATCGTCTTTTGTAGACTGGTAGCTTGGTCACGGTAATAGTTTCTGTCTTCTTCAAGAGTTTTAATCAAACTTTCGACTCGAGCTGGAACTTTACCTTTTTTGGTTATGGTACCTCTGTGTTTTAGCTGCTCATTCTCTAAAATCAGTTCTTTCTCTGATATCAGAAAATTGTAAAAAAATAAAATGTAAACTCTTTTAAAGAATGGTGGAACTTGAAGCAAATAAAGCTATAAATAACAACCAAAAACATTTTTAAAAGAAGTCCCACAAGCAACCTTTAACTTCTATCCAAAATGTCTTAACTCAATGTAGATTTACTTGGAGCTTTATTTCCTTTGAAATTCACTCTTCCTATAAAGAATTATTTCACATTCTTAAAGTTCCTAAATCCTTATGACATCAACAACAGAATGTAAATACTTTCACAAAAAAGAAAATTTCAGCATTGCAAGAAAAAAACCCATTTTTGGGGGGTTTTTTTCTTCACATATTTGTATTTTAGACAAACAGATGACACAGACTCTGTATATAAAAATGTTTTGAGAAACATTGAAATTAAAGTCGATATGTTTTAATAATAACATTCATTAACAGTTTTCTTAATAGAGTGTTGCACTCACAAATTGCATGACCATGGTTTGATTTCCCAGATCAGGTGGTGCATTGAGATCTTGAGCAAAACTTTTCATTCCACGTTTGATATATGATCCTTTCGACACCTGACTTCTGTCATACAGTACACTTGTACAGGTAAGGTCAATTTGATGGAGAGAGACAGCTAAGGTGCAACACAAATATTTGATCAAAAATGATTTGTACTGGTTGTTCATCAACAAGTTGTGGAATAACCTTTCTCAGATTTGAGAAATTAATTATTAAGAGCTCAATTTTATATTGATTGTAACAATTTAATGCTGAAGGAGATATTTACAAGAATAATGGTAAACTTTTCTTGTATGGTTGTACAATATTTCCTGTGAATCATTTCACTGTTTTGGATCTGCTTCTTCTCAGTTTATAACTTGCCATCACAGAAACTTTACGATACATAAAAGATATCAGACGTTGTTGTTTAACCCTAGGTCGGCCAAGGCCAAGCAGATCCATGATCACAGGAATTGAGCAACATGGTCAAACAGTTTCAGCTGACATTTCCAAATCATCCAGGCAGAAGATAAGACTGTAAAAAAAGGTAGGGGGACAAGAAGCATTCTTAGGGAGAATGGTCCATTGGATGTGCCAATTTAGAATGAAAGGTTGAGTCCAAGTCAGCCACTGGACAGTGATAGCATCAATTAGTATGAACTTGAGATATGACTGTGATGGTGATATAAAAAATAGTACATTCTGTAAAGTGGTTGGCATTTGGAAGGGTATCCAGCCATGGATACCCTTCGATAACAGACGGCTGGAGCCTTGTCAGCATCTGTCAAACCAGTATGGAAAATGGACGTTGATGATGATGATATATTATCAGTGGCAGAAGAGGGATGTTGGACCTCATATTTATTGTGACAATGTGATGAATTGGATATCCAAGCTATTAGGAGAGAAAAGGAAAAAAAGCTTCTATCCCCAAGGGTTTAAAATGAGAAAGCAACAAAGAAGATAATTCCAATCAATAGATCAAAATTTTTGGACAATGTATATATATAGCAAACTTGTGAAAGCAATGGACATGTTTCAATATCATTAAACCTCTTTAGTGTCCTATTCACCTCAGTTGATAAAACTAAGAGATCTGTGAGTGATATATATATATACACACACACATACATACATGTGAGAGTATATATACAAATTTAGTGATACTCATTATGAATATGAGTGAACAATTAATCTACCATTGCGAGAACAACTTATCTTGATTCTCAACTGAAATTAATTTCGTCTTTAGCAAAAAAAAAAAAAAAAAAAAAAAAAGTTGAAATTTCATTAATAATTTTTAAATCAAATTAACGATTTCAGTTCATACCATCATCGAAAGAAGACATAAGTTGCTGTTGTAGCTTCTGATGATGATGATTTCTTAACTTACCGTTGGCCGTTAGTTTATTCACTTTATGTATCATGCGACGTTTTTCTTCTTGAACTTTGTCCAGCAACATCTCCAGTTTCTTAAGGCTAGTTGTTTTATTGCTGTTCTGAGTCTCTGCATCTTCCAATTCTGTTTGTAGCTGTTCATTCTCCTACAATTTAAAATTATCGAAATATTTCAAATCTCCTACATCAAGGGGTCCAGTGTGTTTAGCTCTAGTTTCATGGCATAAAACAAAGATAAATCCCCTGGATATGACACCAGTCTACCACAGGTAATTTCCCCAGGTGAGCTGGTACATATTTCTACAGACAGTGAGGTGAACTGTGCCAATGTGGAATAAAGAATTCTATCCAGGCATGACAAGTATCATTATGAAGTTTGCTTTGCAGCTATAGTTTCATGTTCAATTCCTCTGTACAGCACAACACCTTAGGCAAGTGAGATCTCGCAGGGCCTTGAAAGTGTAATGTGGAAGGCAGAAACTGAAGAATCTCATCAGAGGGTCCGTTCTTGTATTTGGATGGAAAATGTAATCCATTAGCCACTTTGAACTATTTCTTCAACCCCAGCATGGCCGCAGCCTTCGGGCTGAAACATTTTTAAGGATTTAACTCATATATTTTGATGAGAAAAGAGGAGTTCCACCAGCATACCTTTATCAATCCTACATGAAGGGCCGCTGGCAAGCTGCACGTTTGTCAGGTTCTCAATGATACTTACCATTCAGCTAGATGTTTCAGATGACTATCAATCACATCAGTCTCACAAACTGCAGATCTTGACCACAACAAAGGCCACAGAAGAATCTGCCCTCATTTTTTCTAACAACAACCTTGGTTTTGAATATATTTTTTCAAGTTTTGCCAATCATAAAACAAAATGTAAAATTTATATTTGTTATAAACAAGAAACTTCTAATAAACTACTTACAGACTTCAGCTGTGATATACAACGATCTAAATCTTCAAGTTGTTGCCGTGATTTAAGTAATTCTTTCTGGAACCAAACCAAAACCAAAATTATAGAGTCGTATTTCTTAACATGGCTGATAATAATTAGATATTTAGCATAGATTATCATTTTAATCTGATATTAGTAATTATCTTCTCCGACTCTTACATACCCACCACCACTGCCCTATACAAGTAATTACAATCAGTGTAAATACTGATTGTTTTGAATATTAAATAATAATCATAAAAATAATGAACTTATTGCACACAGTGATCAGGTGCTGCACCACAACTCATCAGGAAATGTAACCATGAAAAAGTCTAAAGAAAAAAGAAATGGGGTGGAGGTGGGTCAGTTGGTGAATTGGAATTTGATGCTGAAAATATTATCAAATGAAAGACTGTATGGCTATGTGTATCATGATATATTATTCAAAGAAATGTCTGTTCCTAGCAAAAGGAATTGCCAAGAAATGATAACTCTTTGTTATTTTTCATTAATAGAAAGAAAAGAGATCTAAAAAGATGGAAATATTTCTATGTATTTATCTTTATTGCAGTTTCCTTTGAAATAGTTTGCCAGTGGCCGCCTCCTCTCTTCTTTCTACACATCAATGATATAAAAAGAATGAAGCTGTTCACATTCTTAACCTACAAAGAGGTTTCTGATTCAGGCTATATTGTACATAAATAGTTACTGTTCAATTAATGGTGGACCATCAAAAATACAAATTTGCAAATTAAACTATCCACCAAAGTCCTAACCTAATTCAGAACAGCTTTTTATAGCAACTTATCTATGATATTAATTAGGAAAGGAAGCCAAACACATCTGTGCAGATCACTTAAGAAACCAGGAAACTGTTGGGAGACACCTTCCTCCATTTTTTAATACATAGAAAAAAATGTGTTTACACTCTTATTTAACCCACAGTGAAGCTTTATAATATTTATATTTATTTCAGTTCTTCTGATTTACACTGTGTTGGTCATGGATAGATAGTTTAGTTTTCTTTCCAGAGACAAAACCATGCTATAGTGTTATAGTGATCTTTGATTGAAAGTCTTATGACCAAAAGTATCACTCAGTTTCCTTGAGTTCCTCCATACCTTTTCTCACCTTCACTACATTTGTCAAAATTTTGTATGAGTCTGTGTACACTATCATAAAACCAACCAAACCAAACTAAACTGCACTGGAACGAGTCTATGGAGACTTTCTAGAATATCAGTTTTGAAATCTCTATGTAGCAAATTTTTGCCACCTGCTTCAGATTCTTGTAAACATACAAAAAAGATTACATTTTCCACCCAAATACAGGCCACAAATTATTGATCTATTTGTATAGAAAAGTTCCCTATTGATTGTTCATCAATTTGTTGCTATTAGTTTGTACATTTGTCTTTTTAAATTCCAAATATATTTACACATATACAATATAATTAGCCTCATTTACAATAGAATAATTCATTCTCCTTCAAAAGATACTAACTAAAATGGCAAACCAATTTATTTTACTTCTAAACTCTTTTATTACCAAATGTTGATGTGACCATCACTAAAATTTCATTAGATTTTATTATTTACTTAAACCAAAATAAATGTAGGTCCTAAATTATTTCATGCTTCTTTTTAAAGAGATAAACTGCCACAAGAATCTGCTTACCTTTGCGACATTTATTTCAGAGTCAGCCGCTTTCACTACATATTCTTTATCATTTTGCAACAGTTTAGCTTTACGATCAATATTTCTCATCTGTAGTTGGAGATCAGCATTCTTCTTATTCAACTTAAACATCTCATCCTGGACATCATCTCTCTTCTCAGTGCTTTCATGAAGACGATGCTGTAATTCTCGGTTCTGTTCTTGCAAGATATCCACCTGATACAACAACATAAAAAAGTACAGTTCTACATTTAAGAAATGAGGAATTATGTACATTGTCCTCATCTTGTTTGTTGTTAACATGTTTCGGCTGATATAACCCGCCAGCCTTCATCAGGTATCTTGAGGGAAATTTCAAACCTGGGTTCTTATTCCTAAGTTATTTTTCAATGTTATTATTATTATTATTTATTATCATTCAGGTCACTACCTGGAGGCAAACTCAGAATCTTGGGATTAGTAGCCTGCGCTCTTAACCACTACACCCAAGGGCATATGGTGTAGTGGTTAAGAGCACTGGCTACTAACCCCAAGATTTCAAGTTCAATTCCAGGCAGTGACCTGAATAATAATAATAATAACAACAACAACATTGAAAAATACCTTGGGAATGAGAACCCAGGTTTGAAATTTCCCCAAGACACCTGATGAAGGCTGGAGGGTTATATCAGGCGAAACGTGTTAACAACAAACAAGATGAGGACAAATATCCGTCGAATGTAAATAATGAACATAAAAAAGGTTATTGTATTAAGATAAACTTATATATAATCCAATCCTAATTAATCTGATATATTATAAATCTCATAAAGAAAAAACAAGTTGCAGGCGGGAGGTTTATAGCCTTATAATGAAATGAGTTTCAGTGTTTCACTTTAAACAACCTCAACTATAGAATGAAATTAAAGACGCATTTTGAAAATAATAAAACAATGTTAGGCTAAGAAAATAAATTTATTCATCAATATAGAAGTAAAAACATATGTAAATGTGGAATTTCCACTGATTAATAATATTTAATAGTCAAAAGCCAATACACTGCACAGGCTTATACATGTAGCATATAGGTTTTTAATAATTAAAATATCATGGAATTCCACTGATTGCTATTGAGTCTTTTATAAGAGTTGGTAACACTGTACATCAAACAAGAATCAAGAATAACCATATTTATATATTTATTGATTTTCTTTTTGTTTACCTTGAAAAACAATGATCATCAAAATATTTGACAAAATTAAGTTAGTTTTGCTTAAATTTTTCTTTAGTAATGATTAACTTTATTTTTACAGACAAAATATTTTTTTTTTTAATTTTCATCTACACAATGTTTCGACTGGATTGATTTCTGATCATTACCAGACATCTTATTCCTGAATACATACAACTGAAGTTGAACTTGGAGCCTTTAATAAGGGTAATGGCGATTCTCTCCACTCAGCCACAATCAGAGATCAAACTGATTGAAATGTAGCCAACAGCAGCCGTTCAAGAATTTGGACCTGGAGATCTCCATTTCCAGTGACTTCGAGGGCCACTTCCCAGTGGTGTTGGGCATCAACGAAGAGCCCTCGACTGCAACAAGACAACCAAAGTTTTTTTTATCTTTCCAAGGCCTGGGGTCTCCTGCCCCTAAGCCCTAGACTATCACCTAATCGCCCTTACACTTCTTGTTGCTTAACAACAACAACAGCATCTTACATCCATTTTCCCATGCTTGATGAAGTTGGATAGGTCATCTCCAACACAACATCTCACCACTTTTTGCATCCAATGCCAACTCCTTCAAGTCCAGCGTTCTGAAATCGACCTTCACCATTTCTTCCCATGCCTTTTTCAGTCTTGCTCTTCCATAAATTCCTTCCATTTGGATTACTTGATATTTCTCCATACACATTGCATGGTTCCATATATATAGCATGGCCATACTATGTAAATATTGAAAGGAATTTCATGTCTGAAGATGAGGCTAATGAGTCTGAAAAATGATAATCTTATTAACATTAATTAATCTCATCCAATTAAATGTATACAATTAAATACCTGAATGTTAAGGTGAGAAATCATCTTTTCGTTGGCTCTGTTTTTGACCTCAAGGGCCAATGTATCTGATGGTCGGCCTCCACTCAACATTTTGTTTAATCTGTCTATTTCATCATCTCTTGCAGAAACCTAAAATAGATTTTAAGCAACAGAAAAATCAAAAATACTAGTTTAGATCAACAGAACTTCTACAATTTCAAAATAGAATAATCACAAATGAATAAGACAGGTTCAACAGGGGTATATAATTTCCAGGTGTGTTGAATGGGCAAAGATAGTTAAATATTCTTTATGATAATTCTGTTCTTACAATACCATGATATAACCTGGTTATAATCTGTCTTTAAGTCTAATAAAGTACTCTTAGAAAGAAAAACTGTGTATTTATATCTATGCCATAGTTGTAAATCCAAAACAGTGACACACCCAGTGATAAAACTCATTACATACAACTGAACTTGAGATTAACTTGTGGCATTATTGAAATGATGACACCCATTGTTTTATTCTGAAGTTTGGTAAAAACATTAGAATTCTTCAGCTTTACAATCACAGTGTTGACTTTGATAATTCCTTTCAGTTCTTGCTGAGAAGATCTGCCATTTACTAGGGAGATAAATGTAATAAACAACTGCAATTTTTACACATATCCTACTACATAGCTCATCATATTAAGTATGTTAGCCAGGACTTAACTTATGTTCTTCATGCAGAAGACACCCCTTGGAATTTTTTTCTGATTGTCACTGTCATGAAAGTAGTGTCCTTTTCCTATCTTCTATTAAAACATGTCTGGTCATTGGGAAAAATTACTTTATTTGAAGACATGAGGTATGGGTTGGTAACAGGAAGGGCATCTGGCTGTAGTAATCTACTTTAACAAATTCTGCCTGACCCTTGAAAGCATGGAAAAGTAGATGTTAGATGACAACGATGATGGTGATGATCACAGATTCCTTTTACCAATCATCCAGTATTCAGACATAGTAACAGGTTCATTAAAATCTCTCGCGCTTGATCAATAAGTCACAAGTCCAACTCTACTTCAAGAATCACATTTATTCTTAACCAGTCCCTGCAACCTCCTTAAAGGCTGTTCCCTTATTCAGATTTTTAATTTGAAAATTCATCTAGACATAAAAAAAATTACACCACTATATAAATGGCTTCTTATCTTTTGTGTGTCAATCTTTAGCTCTTGCAGACATAAAAAAAAAAGGTGATGAAATTAATGGTTAAGAAAATTTTAAGCTTAGAACAAATTTTCAACACATTTTCATGAACAATCAGTTCCATTATTTTGGTTTTCTTCCTTCAACAGTTGATGTCTATAAAGGTACCAAATGCTGTAGTGTCACTATCAACAAGGTGTTTCAGACTAATTTGAATTAGCTTAAGCGTGTGAGGATGCATGGCCTAGGGATTAGGAGTGGTGGGTTCACAGTCATAAGGTCATGGGTTCAATTCTCAGACTGGGCAGTGTGTTGCATCCTTGAGCAAGTCACATCATTTCACACTGCCCCAGTCTAGTCTGCTAAAAATGAGCCATAGACAAGTGCTGAGGCAGCCTTCACTTCCTTCCTGCAGTCACATCCCAGCTGCTGGATCAAAGGGTGCAAGGGTCAAAAGGGTGGGTATGTTTGCTTCTGATGGCATTGCTCTTGTGTGTGTGTGTGTGCAGATACACACAAACATACATACACATATATATATATATATATATGTTCCTGAAATGTTTTAGAATTCAATCTTGATGCAGTGGAAAATTGGTACATAAAGAGGACTGGCATATACATACATACCCACCCTTTTGACCCTTGCATCCTTTGATTATTAACAACTTACAACCATATCATGTTAAAAGCACTGATTCTCATCCAATTGCTGAAGTTAAGCAACATCGAGCCTAGTGAGTACTTAGATGGGTGACCGCTTGGGAAACCTAGGTGCTGTAAGCGTCACACTTAGGTGTAGGAATGGCTGTGTGGTAAGTAGCTTGCTTACAAACAGTATGGTTCCGGGTTCATTCCCACTGCGTGGCACCTTGGGCAAGTGTCTTCAACTATAGCCTCGGGCCAACCAAAGCCTTGTGAGTGGATTTGGTAGATGGAAACTGAAAGAAGCCCGTTGTATATATAATAAGGCATTTCAATAGAACATCTTTATCCCTGAGAACTACCGGGAACACCAGCTAGTTTATCCTCCCTCCTCTCCCTCTCCTCTCTCTTCTCTTCCCCTCTCACTCTCCTCACAACCCCCAGCCGAACCCACACCCCACATGGGCTTTCCCCACTCTCGCCCCCCCCAACATCACACCACACTGCACTACACCATACAACATTACACATCACATCACAAAACACCACCCACAGCACACTGCCCACACACCCATCCCCACATCTTTACACCTACACATATCATATCACAACACACCACCCACACATACATACACACGTCCAGACCACCAGCCCTCTTTCACATGCACATACATACTCTCTTATACACACACACACCTTCATGTTGGGGCGAAGTCACTTGACCCTGTTATCTCCCCTACTATCCCTCTAGCGTCTAACCTCTGACTTCTGCCCGAAGTCAGAACGCCATAATAGACCGTTAGCTCCTACACACATTTTTTTGTCTCCTTGCTTCTTTTCTGTGTATCTTTCTGTCGAAGATCGTAGGCTCGAAACGTAAAAGACTTGTTCTATTTCTATTCCTGAGCACTATACTAATACATTTGTTTGTTTGTACTCCACCTGCCTTCGTCTTTTGTTTATTTTCATAAACCTTCCCTTTATATATCATCATCATCATTGTTTAACGTCCGTTCTCCATGCTAGCATGGGTTGGACGGTTCGACCAGGGATCTGGGAAGCCAGAAGGCTGCACCAGGCTCCAGTCTTATCTGGCAATGTTTCTACAGCTGGATGCCCTTCCTAACGCCAACCACTCCGTGAGTGTAGTGGGTGCTTTTTACGTGCCACCTGCACAGGTGCCAGGCGAGGCTGGCAACGGCCACGGTCGGATTGGTGTATTTTATGTGCCACCGGCACGGAAGCCAGTCGAGGCGGCGCTGGCATCGGCCACGAGTCGGATAGTGCTTTTTACGTACCACCAGACCAGGGATCCTAGCTGGTTCAATTTGATTTCGCTTTCCCCAACATGTCTTATATATATATATATATATATAATATATGTGTGTGTGTGTATGTTTATGTGTCTGTATTTGTCCCCCCAACATCACTTGACAACCGATGCTGGTGTGTTTACATCCCCGTAATTTAGTGGTTCAGCAAAGAGACCAATAGAATAAGTACTAGGCTTACAAAGAATAAGTCCTGGGGTCGATTTGCTCAACTAAAGGCAGTGCTCCAGCATGGCCACAGTCAAATGACTGAAATGAGTAAAAGAGTGAAACCTGTCAGTTTGCCTTCACCACAAACTACTTGAAAAGGCCCTCAATTGGGACCCTAATTCCACAGCAAGTTTAAATACATACGAATATGACTATTTATATGTATTTCCTTTTTATTTGTTTCCAATCAATTTTGGATGCTTGTGGTTTTTGCACAAATCACTTTACTCCATGAAAATGATGAATAATTAAATATCTTTATATTGTAGTGATCATACAATGGCTATAAATGTTTTCGTTTTTGTGTGATTGTGTTCTTAAATAACTAAACAGACTCTCCCACAATTGATTTTACGTAAAATCCCAGTTCAAGTTAGCAAACAGCTACAGTTGTCGTTTATCTTTATATTGATTTCTTCTTTGACCAACCCCAAAAACTTAACGTTTTTGCTCTTTAAACGCTGTATGTATATTTGATTAATTCATATCCAGTATCTGAGATGGATAAATAATTAGTGTGCCTGTAAAGTTTTAGAATTCAGTTTCAATGCAGTGGAAAATTGAGATGTGCAGATATATGGCCACATACATACTTAAGTACCAGTTAAGTCAATAATTACTTTTAAAAGACTTCTGCTTTTCCTGGTTCTTTTCCTTATATTTGTGCAGTAACCCCCAACTTTACTTTGTTAGCTATATATATATTTATTAAATAAATTAAATTCTGACTCAGCTCCATATATATAAAACTGAGAATGTCTGTCTGTCTGTGTGTTTCGCTAAAACTTGAGAACTACACAACCAATTTCATTCAAATTTTACACATGCCTTACTTAGGGTACATGTAGTTTCATGGGCAAAAAAAAATGTTCAACTTCTTGTCTAGAGCGAGTCCATAGCAATATCATATCTTCTCCACTATTTCAGTATTATGTGTTAAAGGTGAAACAAAAATATTTCTCTATTTTATGTCAGATGCTCTCACTTTAACAATAAAAATAATAATAACAATTGAATTATATGTAGTAAGTAATAATTAAAATCAAACTAAAGTATAATATAATCGTAACATAACAAAAGTAAAAACAGCAATTGGTATAAAATTGCATCAATGATTTTAACTTGAATAAGTGGTTTCACATGAATGGGAATAAATTAAAAATAAAATTAGCGTGCAGAAATGGAATAGTCCAGATGGATAATAAAAAATTAAATTAAAGAAAAGACTATTGTCTATAAAGTATACAATGTAGAGAAAAAAGAGGAGCTAACAATTCCAGTCTGTTATATATTTTGAGTATTGTTATCACTAGTGATATCAAGATATAACTTTGTATTTTGCATTTTATGTGTAGATGTATATATATAGATGTACATGTAATATGTACACATATATATACACGTATATACATGCACTAGCACTATGACCCGGCAACGATGGGTCTTTAATGCTTGTATATATATATATATATATATATATATGGAGCTGAGTCAGAATTTCCAACCATGAGTACTGAGTGGCTTGACCAAGTGAATTAGTAAGTGGTTGAATATTCCACAGACGTGAACTGTTAATATAATACTCTGGCAAAATCAGTATGACACAATGTGTGACAAACAAGGTTGGGTTAGATCCACTTAACAGGCTTCCATATAGTTTCCACCAACTCAGTTTCATTCATGAGATATGGGTCGACCCAAGGCTGTAGAAAATGACATTTGTCTAAGACACCATGCAGTGAGATTGAACTTAGAAACCATTCAGCCATGTCTAGACAGGTAATCCTCCTCCTCACCACCACCACCACTATCATCATTATCATCGTTGTTGTTTCAACATCCACTTTCCCCTCAGAATTCAACAAGGTAGTCTTCCTACAGCCCTTCTTTTCACCAAGTCTCACCTGTTTCCAAGCAAGGAAATATTTCCCTGCGGCCAGACATGCTTTCAAAGAAATTGGAAACAAATGCCACTTGTAAGATGGCATTGTGTCATGTCAAAACAAGGAAACAAAAACACACACATGATGGGCTTCTTTCAGTTTCCATCTAATAATTCCATTCATTAAGGTACCGGCCAACCTGGAGCAATAGAAGAAGGCAACTGTCCAAGATGCCACACAGTGAACTGAACCCACAGCCATGTGGTTGACAAGCCAATCTGTTAACCACACAACCACACCTACACATAATATGTATGTTCATTTATCACACGTCCTTGGAAAGATATTGAGTACAACAGAAAAACAATTAATGAGATATAAATGAGCCAGTTGTGAGGTACAAACACAGCAAATATACAGTCTCACATATGTAATGTAGTGAATTGAAACAGATTAAATGAGATTATCCTTGCAATAAGTAGGCAAAATCTCCCACCAAGGACATATAGAAATCTACATATAACCAAGGAAGATATCAGTGATAATGGATGAAGACTTGTAGTTTGGATGAAAGTATAAAAGAAGAGCAACGGGCTGGAGAGAAAGGGGTCAGCCCAATAAATGCTGGATAAGCAGTCACAAAGCCACAAATTGAATTCAGATAATAATATCAGTGATAGCATCTGAATGGTGATGTAGCGTCTATGTATATTTGTGTGTGTACTTATGTGTGCATGCAAGTATGTACATGTGAGTGAATAGATATATACATACATATATATATATAGGAAAGAGAGTGGGGTTGGAACAGATAAGTCAATAGTGGAAGACTATTTTATTATAGGTGTTGTAACTATGGAAACATAACTTTAGAGGGAGATGGAAGAATAAGATGTCTATTTTATAGGAATAGAAAGTAACTGGAAGAGAGAGAGAGGGGGGAGGGAGGGAGCCTATAGATTTATCTACAGAAGTTTATTTTGAAATCTGGTTACTATTGTTTAGAGTGCCATAGGAGAGAACAGAGATGCAGCAAAGAGACTCAGTTGGGTGATGGGGAACAGAATAAATTGAATGATGGAGGAGAGACTCAGTCAAGTGTTAGACAAAATACTTTCCAGTCATTCTACATTATGAGTTCAAGCCCCACTTTGGTCAATAAAAGAAATGTTACTTCAGGGCTGGATTCATTATAATCAACTATGTACCTCGTTAAAATCCATAGATTTGTGCCGATGTAATATATGTTAATTATTATTTAACAATTTAGCAGTTAAGCAGGCCATATCCAGCCCAAATAGTCTATCCTTGTTATGTTCAAACTAGCCAGATCCAGCCTCTCACACTTATCCTACAAGGTCACTCTAAAAATAAATACTACATCATCAAAATCTTGAAGCTACAAGATAATGAATGATTAATTCAAAATATCATGAATAAATAAGCAATATGCTCGTTAGAGTAATCTGAATGCTAACGAGTAAATTTTGGAAGGGTTGGCTTAGCAACTGCAAATGCCCATGATCCTTTGTAAATTGATAAAGTTGATGAGGTTAATATTTTACTAGAAAGTCTGCAACTTTCTGTCTGGGCCAAGAAGGAAGAATTTCCAGAGGATTTCCAGGTGTGTGTATGAGAGTGTGGGGGAGGGTCAGTTTGTGGAGGAAGGCTTGAGCAAAGTATTAATAACAAGGACATAGAAGAGGCAGTGCATTGGGTGAGCTTGGGTAGAGGTGGGGTATAACTTGCTTGTTCACATAAGCCACAGTTGCCATAGTAGCATTGAAGGTACAGAGAGAGAGAGTCTGGTGTGGGGGGAGGGAGTGGTTTTTGTGGGGTGTCAGTGAGTGCCGGGGTTTTCTGAGAGACAAGATATCAACACACATCTAATCCATCCATTTAGCCACTACAACTTCTCCATTCAGATTCAGTGATAATGAATGAGAAGAAACAGCCCCAACACTACCATCATCATCATAGTCATCATTATTGCCATCATCACCATGACAATCAACAGTGATAGAAACATTAATTTAATTTATTAAGTAAACAATTGGTTTAATGAATGACTGGTTGCCAGGAGAAGAAAGAAGAGCAGTAAGAGACAGTGGGGGTGGGAGACTGAGAGAAAGAGAAGTAGTAGTAATAGTAAGGGAGAATGGGGGAACAAAACAGGGTGTAACAAAAGACTTGTTGTTTAACCCCCATCCCGATCCCCCACCCCACCACCCAAAGCCTCATCATGTACACATATGGTCCAATGTGTTCTTTTTCCTGTTTTCAAGACAGGAGAATGTGATTAGGAGAGATTTTGCTGCTATGTCTAGCAGGTTAAGTAACTATGTAGAGATGCCATTGTTGGCCTGTGACCAGAAGTTTATAGCAGAAGGGAGGGGAGGGGGTAAATAAAGAAACCGAAGAAAAGCACTGAAGAGAGAGGGAGAGAAGGAGGGAGGAGACTGCTTCTAAGGTGAAAAACAAGATGTGAATGTGGGGGGGGGTCACAAAAGAAGGGTTTTGTCAAAAGAAAAATGTTTTCTGAGGTGGGAGGAATTAAATCAAACTAAGGACCAAATAAGAAGGAGGTGGAGGGGACGAAAAAGTGGAGAAAATGAAAGCCTCCACCTCCTCTTGTTATTATTACTACTAATATGAGCCAAAAGGAGCCTCTATGTGGTCACTGCATCTGAAAGAAATAGCAGCTCAACTTTCTGCAAATCATAGCCTACAATCTTTAGAAGAATATGACATGGAAATGTGATTCTGAGCTCCCAGCACAAAGGGAAAAATACAGGATGGTCATGGCTGGAATGCCTATGATTACAATCAACTTGATCAGGCTTAGCCTATGGTTAAACAATATACCTGCTGGTTTTATAATATTTTAAATCCATTTATTGATTTAAATCTCTAGTTTTTTTTGCAATGAGATGGTCTTCCCCATTGGGTAACCCCTTAGTCGTCTCCCTTGCTTGCAAACATCAAGAAATTGATTTTTTTTAAAATTATCTCCCCTTTTTCTTTGAGAGTCACTAAGGATTGTCACTAGGCATTTGTTTTCCTTTTCCAGTTATAAGGGAACAAATATTAATTATGAATTTATTTACGTACAATATTCAGTCCATCATCCTTTAACTTAATCATCCAATCTGAAGTCATTAGTCCATTTCAGTTATTTCCCTTGGCTCATATATCTTCATTATGATAATTTAATGTCTGTTTTCTGTGCTATCATGGGTTGGATGGTTTGACAGGAGCTAGTAAGGCCAGGAACTGTACCAGATTCCATTGTCTGTTTTGGTCTGGTTTCTACAGCTGGATGCCCTTTGTAATGCCAACCATTTTACAGAATATACTGGGTGCTTTTCCCGTGGCACCATCACCAGTGCCTTACATGTAGCACCATCACTAACAGGATCACAACATAGCTTGCAAGACAAAACCCCCTCAACTAGAAGAGGGTTAGCTTTGTGTCATTTGAGAGATTAGAGGTACAGAGGGGTAGGGATAGGTACCTTGTTGTAGAGTAGAAACATGGATACCCCAGGTGGAAAAGAAAGGCGAGGCATACCACAGGTAGAAAAGGTGAGGGCTACACCAGGTGGAAAAGAAAGGTGAGGGAGTGAGGTATGCCCCAGGTGGAAAAGAAAGGTGAGGGACAAAGGGATACTCCAGGTGGAAAAGAAAGGTGAGTGAGTAAGGGATAACCCAGGTGGAAGAGAAAGGTGAGAGAATGAGGGATACTCCAAGTGAAAAAGAAAGGTGAGAGAGTGAGGGATACCCCAGGTGAAAAAGAAAGGTGAGGGATACCCCAGGTGGAAAAGAAAGATGAGGGAGTGAGGGCAACACCAGGTAGAAAAGAAAGGGAAGGGAGTGAGGTATATTCCAGGTGTAAAAGAAAGGTGAGGGATACCCCTGGTGGAAAAGAAAGGTGAGTGAGTAAGGGATACCCCCGATGGAAAAGAAACGTGAGGGATACCCCAGGTGGAAAAGAAAGGTGAGGGATACCCCTGGTGGAAAAGAAAGGTGAGTGAGTAAGGGATACCCCAGATGGAAAAGAAACGTGAGGGATACCCCAGGTGGAAAAGAAAGGTGAGGGAGTGTGGGATACTCCAGGTGGAAAAGAAAGGTGAGTAAGGGATACCCCAGATGGAAAAGAAAGGTGAGGGAGTGAGGGATACCCCAGGTGGAAAAGAAAGGTGAGGGAATGAGGGCTACAACAGGTGGAAAAGAAAGGTGAGGGCTACACTAGGTGGAAAAGAAAGGTGAGAGAGTGAGGGATACCCCAGGTGAAAAAGAAAGGTGAGGGAGTGAGGAATACGCCAGGTGGAAAAGAAAGGTGAGGGAGTGAGGTATATTCCAGGTGTAAAAGAAAGGTGAGAGATACCCCCGGTGGAAAGGAAAGGTGAGGGATACTCCAGGTGGAAAAGAAAGGTGAGTAAGGGATACCCCAGATGGAAAAAAAAGATGAGGGAGTGAGGGATACCCCAGGTGGAAAAGAAAGGTGAGGGAGTGAGGGCTACACTAGGTGGAAAAGAAAGGTGAGAGAGTGAGGGATACACCAGGTGGAAAAGAAAGGTGAAGGAGTGAGGGGTACACCAGGTGGAAAAGAAAAGTGAGGGCATGAGGGATACTCCAGGTGGAAGAGAAAGGTGAGTAAAGAGAGCAGGTAAGTGAGAGGGTAAGATAAAGAGGAAGATAGTGGGAGAGATAGTGGAAAAGCTGATATGGGAGATGCCCCTGGAGGACATTGGGGTGAGGTGATACAGAGGTTTGGACTGGGTGAGTGGGCAGGATAGAGGTGGCTATAGCAATGACGGCATGAAATAGAGGAGAGGCTCAGGAGCAGAAGTTGCAGAAGATAAGTGAGGGCATTAAGGGTGATTAACAGATAAGCAAGGTGTTAATGATCGAGTACAGTGGGGGGAGGGGAGTAAAGCAGGAGGTGATTGGTGGAGATAATGGGAAATGGAAGTGGTTTGGGGTGGAAGAAAAAGGGTAACTGAGAAAGCAGGGGGTGTAGTATGAGCCTATTCTGCATTTTTGAAACAGTGGATCTCAAAGCAGATGATAAAGCTACATGTAAATACTGATAGAACGTTTGTCATATTTACAGGAGACATGGGTTCACGTTCCACGGGAAGCCTTCAACTTTTTCTATCCAAGGTGGCTTTTAAGCTCGGTATTTTAACACGCTATTATTTACAGCTTTATCTTGTTTCAAGCTCCACTATTCCATAAAAAAAGAATTATTTCACATTCTTTCAAAGTTTATAAGTGCTTTCAACAATTTTTGGATATGTTAATCACTGAACTGTGAAGCAACAAGTTGATTCCTGTTCTTTCTTGTTTCTGTAACCAAACAAGCAAACAGAAAGAAGCAGTTTATGAACGTTTATAAGATGCACAACATTATAAACTAGAATGAGGTCTCAACTTCATGGTCAGTAGTCCAGTGCATTAACCACTCATTGTGCTTTTCAACAAGGGATACTTCATGACAAGGGGTAGCGAACACACACATATACATGGTCAATGGCATTGAAAGAGCTCAGGCAACAGAGAGCAGCAAGGACTTTTTAGTCTTACAGAAGTACAAGGCAACCTCACCAATGCTGGTGCTAAGATAATATAATGTACCCAGTACACTATTAAAAGTAATAGGCAAACAGAAACAAAATAAGGTTTAAGAGGGCCCTGAGGATGTGAGAACTTTTTTAGTGCGGTTAGAACTATGAAGAACACCTAGTCTGTAAAATGATTGGTGTTAAGAGGAGCAACCAGCCAAAAAGACATAAAAATCAAGTCAAAACTGGAAAATACAAGTGAGAAATGGTCCTGTAACCCATTTAGGAGTTGGGGTGAGTGCAGTTACTTGGAATAAAACTTAATTCAGACCTTGATGACCTAACCAACCCACACCGGTAGGGAAAGCTGACATCATCATGGTAAACACACACACATACACACAGAGCAGGCTTCTACAGTTCTTCTCAACCAACTTCGAAATTTCATACACCAGGTTTGAACCTACAAAGACAGGATTACAAACCTAGCTTCTTAACCACACAGCTATAACCACATGATGTAAGTTATGACCAGAACAGTAGCCCACTGGGCAATGTGTGTGTTTCGTGTTTCTCACCACTCAGAGTTCAAAATCACACGGAAATCAATAAATTTATATCAAGTACAACAAATTAATGAATAATATACAGTAATATATTGGGGGTTAGATACTCCAATCCTTCTCTGTTCTCTCTTAAAATTAATCAAGTATCTTATTAACATATCAATTCATATTAAAAATATTTCGTTGTTAACATAGAAAAAAGAATTGTGTATGTATGTATGTGTGTGTATGTGTGTATGTATGTATCTACACACCTACACCCAGTGCGACATACCAATAGTGGATACCTGCTTTCACACAAAATATATGCATGAATGTCTCTATGTACAGATGTGCGTGCGCGCACACACACACACACACACACACACACATGCATATGCTAATGTTTGTTTATATGTTCAGTTATAATAAAAACAGTTTTACATTAATCTGATGGCTTACTCCTTACTTTTGTAGAGAATAAATTTATCGTTCTTAAATAAGAATGTTGTTGACAGTGACTTCGAAGTTGCAGTCAGTCAAGCCACATACATGTCTGTATGTGCCCATACCCATCTATAGTGTGGTATACCAATAGCTGGAACCTTTCACACTGTGTGTGTGTATGTGTATGTGTCAATGGATGTGTGCATATACCTACCTACAGTGTGTGTCATTCCACCAGCTGTTGCCAGCTTTCACAATACCATCCAAAACAATTTGTAAAACAAGATTAAATCCATTGGTTCTGAGATAAAGGGAGTCCAGAACTTTCACAGACGACCATTCCTTGAAGAAATGACAACAGCTGTGCTGGAACACTGTGACTTCGGTCAGTTGTTTGACAAAACTTCTCAGCAACTTGCAACAAGTCCACACGCATAGACCAGACCCACAGTCCAGGTCCATATGCAAGTCAAAACTCTCTCACACCTCCCCCTCTATGTCTAATGATGAAGACGACGAGATTATTACATTTGCAGATTTTTTTTCTATGTAGGTTTCACACCTAAGAATGTTAAACTCAATCATTTATAATACAAAACAAGAATACTACACAGTCAATCGAGAGAGAGAGAGAGAGAGAGAGAGAGAGAGAGAGTGTGAAAGAGTCAATAACTAATCAATGCTTAGCATTTGTTTAGTAGGGCTTTCTTATATAAATCAATAGAACAGCCATCAGCATCATCATCATCATCAGCCTCTTTAGTGTATTTTAAAATCTATATCCCAGATGAACTCGATCGTGAAAAACACTGTACTCTACCGTTACTACAACAATAACAACAAGCATGACTGAAAAATGAGTTACACACACACACACACACACATAGATACGTGTGTGTGTGTGTGTAAAAAACAGCAACTAAATGTAAAAGTGGGGGGAGGGCAACTGTAAATACTATAAAATCAATTAATCACTCAATAATGAGTTAAGTGTAAAAGTCTCAAGGGTTTTTGCATTGTTTCTGTGTGTATGTGTGTGTGTGTGTTTTGGGAGGAGGGGAAGGTAGAGTGTTCAGGTCCCCCCCACCCTACCACCTCTCTTCAACAACCAAGCAACGGCTTATCACACTCTGTTTGGCCGGAGAAACTAAGGCGAGCATTGATAAGCAATCCAATAGAACTGGAACTCCGTCGGTTACGACTACCAGGATTCCTGTTGATCTGATCAATGGAGCAGCCAGCTCGTGAAATTCACATGAAATTGGCTGAGTACTCCACAGACACACATATCCTTGATGTACGACACAGAATGTGACAAGGCTGGCCCTTTTGAAATTACGGGTACAACTGAGCATGGCTATTCGCCAGCCTCGTCTGGCACCTGTGTCGGTGGCACGTAAAAAGCACCCACTACCCTCACGGAGTGGTTGGCATCAGGAAGGGCATCCAGCTGTAGAAACACTGCCAGATCTGACTGGAGCCTGGTGCAGCCTTCGGCCTTCCCAGTTGAACCGTCCAACCCATGCTAGCATGGAAAGCGGACGTTAAACGATGATGATGAACTCATTGGAATGGAGCAATGTGAAATGAAATGTCTTGCTCAAGAACACAACATGTCACTGGGAAGTGAACTCCTGACCAAACCACTAAGCTACACACCTTAACTTAAGCCACACACACATCTATATTACTTGCACTGTTATAATACTCTGCTGAAGACTAGGTTTTGGATACAATAGCACCATATTCATAGTAATAACCAGCCTTATTCTGAGTGTAGAAAAGTGTCACGAGTGGAAAAGAATTTATATATCATGAGGGTACAAAGAGAATATTACAAGAGGTTCCAACCCACTAAACCGATCAAACATGGAGCAGTAGGTTCAAATAGAGGAAAAGTACCTTAATCTGTGAGAAACAAAAACAGAAACCTTGTTGAGGAATTCCTAGGGTTGAAGAAAATAGCTGAGACAGCGAATAATGATGGACTATTGGGTTGTTGTTGTTTAGCCCCAGGTCAGTCCTGATCGAGCATATCTATGCCACTAATTAGTTGTAGAAATGGTGTTTCTCAAGACAGCAACTAAAGAATACATTAATCCTACAAAGATTTGGAAACGAAAATGTTTTAGGATTAAATTGTCATTTCCAATAAATTATTTAGTTATAGAATTTTACATTTTGAGTTCAAATTTAGCTGAAGTAAATTTGGTCTTTTACCCTTCTGGATCAATAAAATATCACTCAAGCACTGGTAAGGATTTAATCAGTAACTACATAACTCCAACCCTGCACATATGTTCAAAATCAATAAGTCATGTATGAGAAATCAATAAATTTTTCTAAGCAATTTTACTTTTCCTTTGTCTCAGCTGGTCAATGGATATATTTTATACTAGAATAAGACTTAGTTAAGATTATAAGGGTTATTATTATTATTATTATTATATTATTATTATTATTATTATTATATGAAAACTCACAACTTATTTTGCTGGGTATGATGGAAAGTGTCAGCTGTCCACATACAGCAGACTAAGGTGACACTTGTTTACTGGTCATGCTTCAAGAACCCTGCAAAGAATTCTTGCAGTTCTAAGCAATGCTGATTTTTGTTGGTGTTCCACTTTCACCAATCTCTTTCAGCTATGTTGGTAGTTGAGTGCTGATACTCTCAAGTACACCAATTACTATTGGTATCACACCTACTCTCTTCGTTGACCACAACCTTTGTATTTCCCACTTAAAATCATCATAGCTGTTTATTTTTTCTTCTTCTTTCACATGGATCCTGTTGTCACCGGGGCATGTTATGTCAATTATCACACATGTTCTTTATTTTTTATTTACCACAGCAATGTCTGGTTTCCGATGTCTGGTCAGGTGACCACAATGGATCATTGCATCCCACAGGATTTTGCAATTCTCATGTTTGGTGACTCCTAGAGTTTTCTCATACCACATCTTTGCCCTTTGTATTGTCATTATTATTATAGACATTGCACAGTATACAATGTCGTGAGATTGTTGATCGAAGATATTGTGTCTACTGGGGGATGTACTGTTTGTCAAGTCACAACAAGGACCTCAGACAGACAGTACAATATGCAAGCAGTTCCAAGTAAAGCTGACTTTTGCAAGAAATCTAGATTGTAGGGTATCTCTAAGGTTTTCAGATATTTTTTCAGATTGGGTGGTATTGAACCCAATGCTCCAATGACAATAGGGATAACCTTTACGTTTGACTCTCATAGCTGCCACATCTTGGCAATCTCTATTCTCAGGTCTCCATATTTATCAACTCTATTATTATTATTATTATTATTATTATTATTATTATTATTAAGATGGCAAGCTGACAGAATCGTTAGCATACCAGGCAAAATGCTGAGCAGTATTTCATCCATCTTTGCGTTCTGAGTTCAAATTC
Organism: Octopus sinensis; assembly: GCF_006345805.1. Lineage (NCBI taxonomy): Eukaryota > Metazoa > Mollusca > Cephalopoda > Octopoda > Octopodidae > Octopus > Octopus sinensis. The sequence goes on from NC_043009.1 coordinate 33,762,839, forward strand.
CACCGAGGTCGACTCTGCTTTTCAAACTTTTGATAAAATAAGTTGATAAAATAAGTACCAGTTGAGCACTGGGGGGGCAATGTAATTTGACTTATCCCCTACCTCCAAAATTGCTAGCTTTGAGCCAAAATTTCAAACCATTATTATTATGGCGGCAAGCTTGCAGAATATTTAGCACACTGGACAAAATACTTAGCAGCATTTCTTCCAGCTCATTACATTTTGTGGTCAGTTTTACCTTTCATCCTTTTGTGGTCAATGAGCAAAAATACCAATCCTACATTGGGATTAATGAAACTGATTTACCCTTCCCCTAAAAATTGCTTTCATCCTATTGGAGTCGATGGAGTAAGTACCAACTGTACACTGGGGTCAATGTAATCAACTTATACACCCACCCAAAATTTCAGTCCTTGTTTATTATTATCATGATTATTATTATCCCCTATATGTTGACCCTGGTGACCAAGAAATGAAATAATAATAATAATGATTATTATTATCATCATTATAATCATCAGAGACATTGAACTAGAAGATACATTTCCCCCTACACACACACACACTAAATTCTTTGGATTATTTACTGGAATCCTTTCATGCTAAGCTCAAATTCTGTTGAGGTCAACTATAGCTTTCCTTACTTGTTAGGTTGATTGACAAAACATCAGTCAACAAGTGTTGTCCCCTGCCAATGAACAAATATATATACACACACACACACACTCAATACATATACAAGTATTTATACACACACACATAGAGACAGAAACACACACACGTAAGTGTACAATATATCAAAGTGTATAACATGGAATGCAATTGTGTTTAGCATCAATGAAAAAGCAAACCAAAATTTGATATATCAGAAAGTTTCAGACTAACAACATGCCAAGACATGTTGTAAGCAGTCAACCTATTATATGCGTACATACATACATACACACACACACACACACATCAACAGCAAATGTGAATGGGTATAGTATGAAACATGACCCGACTAAGTTGTTGCATATTTCTGACAATACACATACACACAGATACATACATGCATGTGTGTATATATATATATATACACACACACACACACACACACACACATGTACATGTGTGTGTGAGTGTGTACATACATATATATATATATATATTATAATACAGAAACAACTAATGAATACTTATGATTAATTAGATTAATTCTCATTTAAGAGACAGTAAGTGGGGTCACAACAATGGCTGGATGCCTTTCCTGCCACCAACCTCCACCTGTTTCCAGGCAAGGTATTATTGCCCCATGGTCCGACATCACATGATGTCAAGACAGGGAAACACACACACACACACATACATGCAATGGGTTTTTTTAGTTTCCATTTTTCCAAATTTGATGACAAGAATTTGTTCAGCCTGGGGTTAGAGTAAAAGACTTTTGCCCAAAATACCATGCATTGGGACTGAACCCAAAGCCATGTGACTGGGAAGAGAACTTCTTGACCACACAGCCACACCTGAATATTTCCCCAATTCCAACAAATGAACATAGGGTGTAATTTTGAGGGAGATTTGGTTGGTATTTCTAGCAGATCATGCAACCACTGAGAGACTCCTGCACTAGTGATGCCTCTATGAAGTGGATGAAGTATGTTTCATTGATGTGTAGCTGTGAGTTAAATGACTTGACTAACGATAGAGAGGGAGAGGGAGAGTGGATACATAAGGCTATAAATGAGAAGCTAACACCACAACATTAATTAATGACTAATTAAAGCCAATGAAGGCATCTTTATGTAGTCATACAAGCTGCTAGAAATAGCAGCTAAATCTCCCTCAAATTATACTATCATCATTATAATCATCATTTAATGTTCGTCTTCTGTGCTGGCATGGGTTGGATGGTTAAACAGGAGCTGGCAAGACCAGGGGCAGCACTAGGTTTCATTGTCCACTCTGGCAGGTTTCTACAGTTGGATGCCCTTCCTAATGCTAACCACTTCTCAGAATGTATTGCGTGCTTTTTACAAGGCACCAGTGGCTTTTGCATGGCACCATCACCAGTGCTTTTTATGTGGCACCAGCATCGACCAGGTCACCAAGTACTTTGCAAGACAAAAATCCCTCAACTGGGAGGTGGGAGTTGTATTTGAAGGGGTGTGGCTTTACGCCAGTTGAGGTAAAATTCTCAACTTTAAATCAAGGGAACAGACATGGGTGTTTTGCTGTAGATACATGGATATCCCACACTAAATAATGTACTCCTAGATACTCTCTTCCTTCGAAAATATAAAAACACAATGTGATGGTCACTGTTAGAACTCGTTTGATTACAGGCCTGCCAAAACAGGGTGACCTGGAGTGGTTCCCTGTAATTACTAAAACTGTTTATGTAATGGCATTTCTTAATTACATAAGTATTTTTACAATTAAGAACCTGCTCTGTAATTATACTAATTCAGTTTAAAGAAAGAGAGAGAGAGAGAGAGAGAGAATTGTTGGTAGGTGGGAGTTACCACTGACCAGAACAAGAAAAAGACCACACACACATACATGTGTGTGTGATTTTATACATATATATATATATATATATATCATCATCATCATCATCATCATCATCGTTTAACGTCCGCTTTCCATGCTAGCATGGGTTGGACGGTTCAACTGGGGTCTGGGAAGCCCGAAGGCTGCACCAGGCCAGTCAGATCTGGCAGTGTTTCTACAGCTGGATGCCCTTCCTAACGCCAACCACTCAGAGTGTAGTGGGTGATTTTATGTGCCACCGACACAGGTGCCAGACGAGGCTGGCGAACGGCCACGCTTGGATGGTGATTTTTATGTGCCACCGACACAGGTGCCAGACGAGGCTGGCAGACGGCCACACTCGGATGGTGTTTTTTATGTGCCACCAACACAGGTGCCAGACGAGGCTGGCAAACGGCCACGCTCAGATGGTGTTTTTTATGTGCCACCGACACAGGTGCCAGACGAGGCTGGCAGACGGCCACACTCGGATGGTGTTTTTTATGTGCCACCAACACAGGTGCCAGACGAGGCTGGCAGACGGCCACGCTCGGATGGTGTTTTTTATGTGCCACCATATATATATATATATATATATATATATATATATATATATATATATATTCGTCCATATTTAGTAGAACTACAGAGAACCGGTTTTATGGGGCAGATACATTATTGTTGTATAGATAAACCACAGACCCCCTGCTGTAAACAGCAAAACCAGCAAAGTCATTAATGTAACTGATAGGAGTTTCTTAGTCTGATGTAACAGACCAGAAATCCCTCCAAGAGGTCTGTAGAAAATAACAGAAATATATTTCAATGTAAACATCTCCTAATATGAAAATATAAATTTTATGCTACAAACAATATAAATCACACACACACACACATGTATGTAGTATACATCATCATCATCATCATCATCACCACTACCACTGCTATTATGTCAACTTTTCTGTGCTCACAATAGGTGGACAGGGCCTTTTGTTAGTATGTCTTCTAGTCTAGATGCTATATTTAAGGCCAATATTTATAATCAGTTTTATGGTATATCTTTCTTATATTATATTTTGATTATATTATAACATATATTTTATAATATATTATATCATTATTATAAGTTATATCTTAATTATGTAACATTTTAATTCTATATTATTTTATATTTTAACAGCATACATATAAGATAAATAAAGAATTTGCTTCATGTATTTCAATATTAAAACACTTTACTACAAAGAACTCCTCATTTTTCTATAGAATCACAAACCCATTTATATGTTTGATTACACACACACAAAGTGACACAACCTTATTTGTATCCTAGGTTACCAAGGGCAGACATCCCTCACACACCTGAGTGTGTAACCAAAGATACAAGTATGTGTGTAGTGTCAATATGGATATTACTCAAAACAGAATTTTAAAGACAAGCTTTATAAAAGTTGACTTTTTTTTTTAAATCACTTGTAATAGAATTTTTTTAGCAGCTATCTTCACAATGACTGCTATATTTAATTACTCTATCTGTAAATCATGTTAATTATGAATTAATTAAAATTAAGAATAAAGGCTAAAATGCTGAAAATGAAAACTTGAAAAGATGTTGTTTACAGGTGACGTTTCATTAAAAATAATTTTGATAATTCATATAAACTTTAATCTTAAATCAGTTGAATCAAATTTTAAATATACATATATGAAATAACGGATTACTTGGACTGAAATAAAACACTAATTGATTTACAACTAATTAACAGCCTAAATATAACGACATGCAACAAGACAACTGATTATCTTCACTGAAATAAAAGGTTAAATAAATTTTCAACTAATTAATAAAATAACGATTGAGAAGCACAAATGAAGGAACAATTATTTGCTGGTTGAAATGAATTAATAAATATCTTGATAAACATCGTTATAATTAATTAGTAATATATACATTTTTATTTATTATTATCTTTATAGATATTCCTCTAGATTATATGCACACAGATGCAGGAGTGGCTGTGTGGTAAATAGCTTGCTTACGAACCACATGGTTCTGGGTTCAGTCCCACTGCATGACACCTTGGGCAAGTGTCTTCTTCTATAGCCTCGGGCTGACCAAAGCCTTGTGAGTGGATTTGGTAGACAGAAAACAAAAGAAGCCTGTCGTGTGTGTGTGTGTGTGCGTGTATGTATGTATGTATGTACATATGTATGTGTATACGTTTGTGTGTCTGTTTGTCCCCCAACATCGCTTGACAACCGATACTGGTGTGTTTATATCCCTGTAACTTAGCAGTTCGGCAAAAAATACTGATAGAATAAGTACTAGGCTTACAAAAAATAAGTCCTGGGGTTGATTTGCTCGACTAAAGGCAGTGCTCCAGCATGGCCACAGTCAAATGACTGAAACAAGTAAAAGAAGAAACACACACACTTATATATACCACTAAATTGAAACTGCTTTTTACCTTCAGAAAACTTAAATATTGTTGTCAAACTTTTAAAACAATTGTAAAATACATTTTTGCTAACAAAATGAAAAAATAAAAAGAAAAAACAGAAACAAAGTTGGAATAATCAGAACGAGACATTTGAGAGAATGGTGATGCCATCAAAAAATATTACCGAGAAAGATGGTAAAATAAAAGTTCTTTATTAAACTATTCTAAGTTTATTTTTAAAGACTGAAATCTGAAGTTTAGTCTTGGTTTCCGCTACAAGACCACACTCGTTGTTGGTCAGCCATTAAGTCAAACACAAGAGAGATTTCACAACTTACCTCTAAAGTTTTCCAACTTTAGTTTTTGACAAAACAAAATTATTTACAATTAAATAATAATAATAATAATAATTAATAATAATAATAATTGTTTTTTGGTACTTCTTTCACTAATTTATAAGAGTGTATCAATGGAGAAAAAGAAGAAAACAGCCACCTACCCATGAATGGTTTATGAATTGAATTGAAAATATCTTATTGCTAAGACAAAGTTCTTATTTAGTGGGATTGGCAGCGGGGTGGGGGCGGATATACGGAGATATGTAGTATGGAGTGAAGAATTCCTTTACATACCTACAAATATACACACTCACACACACGCAGACACACTCACTCACACACAGATTAGGGGGGAGAGAAAGGGAAGATATAAGAAGAGAATATAGAACAAACAATCAATAGAGAAAGGTTACAAGTTTGGACAAGCCCTCTCTTTCCTACAGAGCTTACTGCTGTAGAATAATAAATAATAATAATAATAACATTAACGAAAATGATCAAACATGTAAGGGAGGTAAGTCTATGATATAACAGTCACTGTTGACAATACAATTTATTTATCCAGTGGTGGTGGTGATGATGGTGTAGTAGTAGTAGTAGTAGTAGTAGTAGTAGTCCTCAGGGGGCAATTAAAAAGGGGATAGAGTAGGAGGCCCTGGAATTTCCTGAGCTTTCAAAACATATTTGCATTTATTGAAGACTAACATTACTGCAAGTTACCTCTCCCCTCCTCCCCATACCTCTGCTCACCAACTTATCAACAGAAATATATTGGATAATGGAGTCCCAAAAGTTTGGAAACAAAAGATCGGAGGGATGGTCAAAGTTGGAATGTCATATCACAAAGTTGCTCAATCAGGGCCAACCCAGGTTTAAACAGCAACAACAACTGAAATATGGCAAGTTTAGAAAAACAAGTTTAAAGCAATTTTCAAAACTTGATTCTTGCTTCACAAAAAAAAATACGATGACCGATGAAGAATTCTGGCCGAATCACAAGAAGAATCAGTTAAGCATGATTTGTTGGGCTTAAAATATAAATTTGTATGATAGACATAAAGGTAGAGAGTTCTGTTTTCTCAGCAGTTTAGTTTGATGAAGGCCTTCTTCATGCCCTCTATGACCTTCATCAGGCCCTTGGTGACTTTCACAGGTCCCCAAGACATATGCAAGATCAACATGGTTAAAGTTCTTTTTTAATTAGTTGCATGATGATGAATGTAGGTAAAACACAGGCAGGGAGGGAATTCCAGAACGGAGATGGGGTGGGGAAAAAAGGACCGAATGAAGTAATCCATGTAGAGCCTGAGGGAGAGGAGGAGATATGTGAGTGTGAGTTGAGAGGGCTTGGGTAGGGGTGGCATGAGGCCAGCCAGCAGAGACCATATTTTTTGTGGTAGTGGAAGAGAGAGAGAGAGAGAGAGAGGACACAGCACATCTGTGGCCATTGTAGTAATGGTAGACATAGCAGAAGGAGAGGACACAGAAATGCTAAGGCACACAAGAGAACGAACTATATGCAGATTTGGGATGAAAGTGTAGGAAACTAAGGGTGTTGGGGGTCAAAGACTGACAAAGTACTGTGGTCATTTACTGATTTCAAATTTTGGGAAAAGGCATGGAATTTGGGGGAAGGGAGTAAGCCGATTACACTGACCCCCACCCCACCTGTACTCAACTGGTACTTATTTTATTGACCCCAAAAGAATGAAAGGCAAAGTCAACCACAGTGGAATTTGAACTCAGATACAAAGATGGACAAAACAGCACCGTGCAATTTGTAATGATTCTGCCAACTTGCGGCCCTACAATGGTCATATATTAGAAAGAATGTTAATTAGAATTAGTATTTAATGTTATATCACCTTAGACTGGGTCTTTGGATTGATTTATTTGTGAGACATTCCAAACAATATGCTAATTTCACTCAAGTACTCCATTAATTGTAGTTAGGTGTTTGGTAAGTAGAACTGCCATCGTGGGTCACATCTCGGTTTGGAACTGAAGTATTCCTTGGCCTTAGTCTTAGAGAGCAGCAACACTATTATTGTGCATACTGTCTTCTTTCCTGTTGGATCGTTTGGCCCTTATTCTTTCAGTTCCTCCAATTCCCATAAGGTTTGTTCCTATTTCATGTACAATAAATCCTTACTCAATGCTGGTGAATTTCTTGGGAAATGTGACTTCAAATGAAACACTATCATTATCATCATCATCATTTAACATCCATTTTCCATGCTGGGATGAGTTGGATGAATTTTTGACAGGAGCTGGTAAGGCCAGGATCCACACCAAGTTCTGTTGTCTGTTTTGGCATGGTCCCTACGGCTGGATGCCCTTCTTAATGCCAACCACTTTACAGAGTAGACTCGATGCTTTTTATGTGGCACCATCACAATGTAAACAAAAAAAACAAACATTGAAACAAATTTAATCTAGATTCCAGGGTAAATAAAGACACAGATTGTGCTATTCCCAAGGAAATTTAAATATATCTAACTACACACACACACACACACACACACACACACAAACAGACCAAATGTATCTACCAAAACCAGAGCAAATCAATACCTGTTCCTTAAAAGCCTCCAATTTACTTTCCAATAATTCTTTGTTATCTTTCAATTCTGTAACTTGTTCTTCATTTTCTGCAATCCGTTTATCGGCGGTTTCCAGCATATCTGCTATATATGGATCAGGAACTGGAGGCGGAGATGGTAAATCAGGTTCTGCTGGAGGTATCAGGCAATCAACCACCATACGCTGCCGACGGAAGGGAATATTCTTCTTTTTGCCACCTAAAAACCAGAAGAAAGCAAAGTTGTACACAGGACTTCCAGACAGAGAGAAGAAGTTGTGTCTTGTACTCGTCTTAGTCATTGGACTGCAGCCATGCTGGGGCACCACCTTCAAGGGTTTACTCAGAAAAATTGAATCCAGGACTTATTTTTTTAAGTATGGTATTTATTTTGTCAGTCTCTTTTGCAGAACACTGCTAAGTTACAAGGATGTAAACAAACCAACACCGGATGTCTAGATGTCAGGCAGTGGTGGGAGACAAACACAAACACATACACACACAAATATGTGTGTGTGTGTGTGTATTATATTTATATATACATACATGTATGTATGTGTATATATATATATGGGGGGGGTATATAGGCACAAGAGTGGGTGTGTGGTAAGATGCTTGCTTCCTAACCACAAGGTTCCAGGTTCGGTCCCACTGCATAGCACCTTAAGCGAGTGTCTTCTACTATAGCCTCGGGCTGACTAAAGCCTTGTGAGTGGATCTGATAAACAGAAACTGAAAGAAGCTCGTCAGATATATATATATACATAGTCCAACCCATGCTAGCATGGAAAACGGACGCTAAACGATGATGATGATGATGAATGATGATGTATGTATGCATTTGTGTGTCTGGGTTGGTCCTTCCACCATCGCTTGACAACTGATGCTGGTGTGTTTACATCCCCATCACCTAGCAGTTCGGCAAAAAGAGACAAATAGAATAAGTATTAGGCTTACAAAGAATAAGTCCTGGGATTGATTTGTATGACTAAAGGCTGTGCTCCAGCATGGCCACAGTCAAATGACTGAACCAAGTAAAATAATAAAAGAATATATATATATACATACATACTGGCTTACACACACTTTCTGTCTATCAACGATGTTAAGTGGGCATTAAAACAATGATGATGAATATGTGACCCTGTGTGTGTATGTACATTTAATCATCATCCTTTTAATGACGTCCACTTTTCTTATATTTGCATGTATCAGAGTTTCTTGAGGTAGAATTTCTACAGCCAGATGCCCTTCCTGTTGCTAAACAAGCTATCTCCTTATAACCAGACATGTATACAAGGAAAACTGGAAATAAATAACACTGCTTGTATGATGGCAGTGCTATATATATATATATATATATTATATATATATATATATACATATATATTCTTATATATATATATATATATATATATATGAGTCTTTGATTATGTCTGGTAGCATGGTAGCATAAACAGGTCTGTTGAATTACATTTCTTTATATCAAAAACACAATTTAGTTATTTGAGAAACAGGATCAATAGAATAAGTTGGAGTTAATATGTGTAATTAAAACCCTTGGAAATAGGTGTTGTAGAATGGCCACAGACCAATAACTGGAAACATTTAAAAGATTACATGTACAAGATTACATATATAAAGATGTATAAAAATCCACTGACCTGGAGTTTGAACCACAGCATGGAAGTTTTTCTCTTGCAGTTGTTGAATTCTGTCTGATTTTTCTTTAGATTCTTTCTCCAATAACTTTATCTTATGTAAATATTGATTGTTTAAGAACTTTATATCTGCAAGCGTGTGCTCAGATTTTCGCAGGGAAGACTTGAGATCTGTAAAGCAAAATATAGATATAACAATCTAAAATATAATTTCATTCTACATTTAAGTGGCACTACTATCTCTAAAAATAACTGCTTCAGTGAGATGTCAACCATTGTGCATCCATCTGGACAGTGGCCATACTTGATATGTAAAGGGGGAGGTAGGAATACCAGAAGGTACACCTAATGTAAAGTATGGCTACACAAAATTCCTGACAGGCTGACAGAGAACTTCAAATATAGCAGATCACCATGTTGCACACATATGGTTGTGATGCATGTACCTGGTGTACCCTTATCAGACAGGTAGTCATGATGGGTATACTGGGTTTCATATATTTTACCCCAGTGTCACTTTGATGGAATGCACTACTCTCATTCAATAATATTAATAATAATATGACAAAGGACCGAGATACTGGGCACCTTGCTGTACTCAAGAAGACCCAATACTCTACGGCAGAGGTGTTAAAGTAACTCCCCTCAGTGAGGAGGACTACCCTACAAGACTCCTGTGCTGGTGCCATATAAAAGGCACTCATGCCAGTGCAATGTACAAATCGCTTGAGCCAGTGCCATGTAAGAGCACCCAGTAAACAACTGTAAAGCGGTTAGCATTAGGAAGAGCATCCAGCCGTAGAAACCGAACTAAATCAGACAGGAACCTGATGCAGCTCTTCTGCTGACCAGCTCTGGACAAACCATTCAAACCTATACCAGCAGGGAAAGTGGACATTAAATAATGATGATAACGATAATGATGATGAAGGTCAGAAAATTTGGTGGGAGAGCTTTGTCAATTACATCACCTCAACTGGTTCAAATAAATACCAGTTGAGTACTGGGGTTAAGGTAAATGGCTTTCTCTTCCTTCAAAATGGTTGGCCTTCTGCCAAAATTAGAAATAGTAATAACAATAATAATAATAATGATGATAATAACTGAGTTAACTATTTGTACAAACCTTTCATAGCAGTATTATTTTCTTCTGTTGCTTTAAGAAGTTTCAAATTTAAAGCATTGTTCTCTTTAACCAATTTAGCATTATCATTTTTATAGGAGTCAACAATTGTTGGATCCTCTGCATCACTTTTTCTGGAGTGTTCTACTTTGATCTTACGAAGATCTTCAATTGTTTTCAACAGGTCCACAAACAACCGTTCAACCAATGGCAAAGATTCAATTCCAAGAGAATCCTTATAACCAAGCTGTTCCAACCGCCGCCGCAGATTCTTCAACTTCTCAGATGTATTCATTGTTTCTTTTGATGACATTTTTAAATGACACTTAAATATCAATGTCAATCTGGAAGTTAAAAACATAATTATAAAATAAATGTTAATTTATTGCTAATTAAAAGTGAGAAAAACAAATAATAATGATTTCTTTTGTCTTGTCCCATGATTAATTTTTCTAGGAAGGTTAACAGAATCAACTGAATTATCCCAGAGTATTAAATAAGAAGCTAAAATGGATCCAGATATTAATTCAAAAAAATCTTTAGAGACTTCCTATAATTTGTGATTTAATGTTTGGTGCTACGTAAAAAGCCCCTGTGCTGGTGCCAAGTAAAAAACACCTAACACTCTCTGTAAAGCAGTTGGCATTAGGAAGGGCATCCAGCCATAGAAACCAAGATAACTGGAGCCTGCTGCAGCTCTCCAGTTAAATTGTCCAACCTATGACAGCATGGAAAATGGACATATGATGAGGTGATACCTGAACAGTAATGACACAGAAAATAATAGATCAGACATTGTTTTATTTATTAATTGATGTCATGCTTTTGTGAAAAATTGATGTTGTCAGTAACAGGTATCCAGTGGCCCAATCACTGGGTCACTGCATTAAACAGAAGTTTCCAGTGGACCAATCATTAATTTACTGCATGAAATGCAAATTACCAAGATCAACAGCTCAGACATACAGCTGTAAGATGTCTAACTGGCTGATTGTTACTGTATATGATCAGAGTTCATTTTGTAACAACATTATCTTTATTATAACTGTACACTCATGGAGTGGTTGGCGTTAGGAAGGGCATCCAGCTGTAGAAACACTGCCAGATCAGACTGGGCCTGGTGCAGCCTTCTGGCTTCCCAGACACCAGTTGAACCGTCCAACCCATGCTAGCATGGAAAGCGGACGTTAAATGATGATGATGATGATGATACTGTCAATAAATTTAGAGTAGAACCATGTGGAGCTTCTTCTACAGACTGATTTGGGGAGGGCATTTTTTTATAGAAAAGTTGGCAGCAACAAGAATCTGGAGAAAGAACTTCACAGATGATGGATCTTTCAATGAGTTGTTTACTTCAAAGTTGTGACATCTGATGTCGTAAAACAGTTCCTTCATTCCATAAACCACCAATAATGTATTTATGTGCTGCCTTCCACAAACACACCAGAGTTCCCCAATTCACCAACAAGGAAATAATCAATAAAAGATATCTACTCTTTATTAAATTCATGGATAACAACAATAAGGTAGATGACTTACCAACTTCTTGAGATTCTAACTTCAAATCATTTATCTGCCATCACCAATAATTGTTGGTGATGAAGAATGTAATTATCATGATTGCAGTCTGTGCATAGAATTGAACCAGTTGATGTTTACCTGTCAAACACAAGAATATCAAAATGTAAAAAAATTAAACTGGTCTGTTATGGTGTATAACAGAATTATGGTGATACAGAATCTAGTGATTGATGACTTAATTAGCAAATAATTATAATCTTTAATCTTCAAATGATTTTTGAAATTTGATATCACAAAACATTTTATATCTCAGTTATAAAAGGAAAAATGAATATTATTTAGTAGTTCAGAAATAAAATTACTTATTTATACATACTGCTATCTTTAATAATAATGATCATCATTGTTTGAACATGTATTTCTCATATTGAGAGGAATCAGATGAACCTATCACACAGATATTAGCTTCACCTTTCATCTTCTCAAGGGTTTGATAAAGTACCTGTGAAATACTGGGATCTATTTCATTCACAAACTCCACCCATCAAAAAGATTGCTCACTTTGTGCCTTTAGCAGAAAGAGTTACAATTCATTTCTTCTCCAGGTACAAGGCCCAAAATTTTTTGGGAAGGAGCCAGTCAATTAGATCGATCCAGTATGCAACTGGTACTTAATTTATCGACCCTGAAAGGATGAAAAGCAAAGTCAACCTCTGCAGAATTTGAACTCAGAACATAAAGATAGACAAAATACCACTAAACATTTCACCCAGAGTGCTAACATTTCTGCCAGCTCACCGCCTTGAGAAAGAGTCATAATTGTTATTATGTTTTTGTCTTTGATTTAATTTATACACCCAAGTCTCAACCAGAGACATCAAGGGGACAACAGATTTTTGCACCTAAAGATGTAAATTTATTATTATTATTATTGTTATTATTATTACTATTCAGTAGTCTTATTTCGGTCACTACAGTACCAAGCACACCCATATGCCTTGGTTATGTGCAGCAGTTTGTTTTGGTGTTGTTATTTTTACTATATTGAAAGTGCTTTATGCATGATGGGTGTGGTGCCTAGTGGTGCTATTTTCTCTATGTTATATGAGGGGTGTATAAAAAGTTTTGAGCCTTGAAGACTTGTACCTTCATCAGAAGTCTTGTACCATGTTTTTTTTTTGTTTTCTTTTGAGACTCGAGACTTTTCACACACCCCTCATATATTATTAGTAATATTATTATTATTGGTCTTAAGATGACAAGCTGGCAGAATCGTTAGCACACCAGGCAGAATGCTTAGTGGTGTTCTGTCCATCTCTATGTCTTCAGTTCAAATTCTGCTATGGTAAACTTTGCTTTTCATCTTTTTGGGGTTGATAAAATAAGTACCAGTTGTGCATTGAGAGCAATGTAATTGACTCATCCCCTCCCACAAATTTCAGGCTTTATGCCTATACAAGAAAGGATTATTATTATCATTAAAAATTTGGTAAAACTCTGCACTTGTCTCGTATCTAAAATGCAAAACCATATTTAACTCCTTTTGATTCCATCTCACTAATTCTACAATTCAAACCCTCTTGTTTTAGAGTGTTTAAATTTAAATCTAAACATTCCACCATAATTTTTAATATGACATTTTTCTAATGTTCCAAACATAACTTTATAATGAAGAAAGTTAGTTTAGAAAATTGCTTAAATTCTTGATTATTTTACAAAACTAATTAAAACACACAGGCATTATTTCATTAAGAATGTGGTCACAAAGGTTTAAATATGTTCAAACTTCATAAATAATAATCATAGATGATACATGAGAATGTGGTTTAGTGACAGCCGAAATAAATTAATGGAATTTCTCAATTCAATTTTTTTTTTTTTTGTTAATTAGATATCGTAATTTAAATATATCAAATAGAAGTACAAAACAATAACTGTTTAAAATATGAACTCAAAACTGGAGATGATCAAACCAAAGTTTTGGCACTGTCATTTTGTGTTTAAAAGACAATACAGCTGATTACTTCAAGATATATATATATCTTAGAAACCGTGCCAAAGCAGGTATTAGAGCAATGATGAAGTTGTCCAGCTTACCAGATCCTATCAAACAATCCATCCAACACCAGCATGGAAGACATATCAAATGATGGTGATGGTGGTAACGATGATGATGGAGAGAAGGAGGAGGAGGACTGTTCCTTGTCTAATGAGGTTCAGAATTTTAAATTTAAACTATTTTGTTATTTCTGTATCAGTGTACAAACAAAAACAGGATTTATCTTCAAAGAGTTAATATGACACCAACAGACTTTAAAAAGAGGATGAAGCAGACTCTGAAGAATGGTGCATAAGTTTGTTGCAAGTCAGGTCTACAAATGGGTTTCTGTTCCTAGCTGGAGCAATTATGATTCTATAGTCTTATAGATCAATCAAACAGCAACTATGATGATGATGATGATATAGACAATATTTTCAGGTGTTAGGATATTAATCTTTCTTCATTGTATACAAGACATATCCGGAACTCGTTTATTCTTCGCAGGCAAATGTCGTAGCTGTTGCCAATCTCAGCTCTGAGATATGGTACACAGGTAATTGGCAAACAAATAGGTATGACAGTAGATGCCCTCTTCAAGATATAACCAGGTCTCACCCACCTCGTAGCTAAGGAACGAATGAATACACAAATGGTGGTCTTATTGTTATGAACAGAATTCATGTTTGTTGATTCTTTCAAAAAATACTTTAACCGATGTTCTGAAACAATTTAAGAGCAATTGTGAACAAACTTATTCAAATAAAATATAATGGCTTGAAGCAACATTAAACTTAATTTTTGAAAATAGGTAGAGAGCATTTCTATAAAAAAAAAAGCAACCGTTTTTAACACTGAAGCGCCCTTTTTTTTTACCATTTAATAATGTCCTTGCGTTTTCTATTCACATTTTTATATATTTTGTAATATATCGTAACAGATATACGATCAATAATAATAATAATAATGATGATGATTGCTTTTATTAATAATAATTGAAATATAATCGCTCTAACAGAAAGTAAACGATTTCCATAACCAGCATCTTTATTCCTCTCCTTCTCTCTCCGTATGTGTGTATCACACACACACACACACCACTGAGAAATCTGAAGCCAAAAAATGACACAGAACGAAATTTTCAAAAGAATTTTTTAAAGTAAAAATCTTTTTATATATAAATATATATATTAAAACATCAATTCAAGATAAACTATTTGCTACATAAAATAAAAATGAACTCACTAATTGCTTTACATTTGTTATATTCGGTAAATAAGACATAGAAACACACTTTATCTCGCCAAAATACATGAACGGACAAGTTGTGAAGTTTTGTTTTGAAACTGGCGGAAAGAAATCTTTACGGTGGGAAAGTATAATTGATTTCGGTGTAACATCAATTAGGTATCTTATAGTAAAAAGTTCCGCTTTCTTTTTTTCGTGCATAAATAATATTTCAAAACTGAAATCAATTATTTTGCAATTTGGAAGAAGATGAATCTGACTTTAGATATGTGCTTTCTGATAAAGGGCTCTGGTTGAAACGTTTATACATTTTCATCTGTATCACAACAAACTAATAAATTGCCCATTTAAACTGTTTATATATACTCACTAACTACTGGCACAGACCCTTACTTTTTCCTCTCATATCCTACTGTTTATCTATCCAACCATCCTCCCCTCCGCCATCCATCGATCTTTCCCTCAATCCATCTATCTATCTATCTATCTATCTGTCTATCTATCTGTCTATCTATCTATCTATCTATCTCTATCTATCTATCTATCTATCTGTCTGTCTGTCTGTCTATCTATCTGTCTGTCTATCTGTCTGTCTGTCTATCTGTTTATCTAGATCTGTCTAACTCGCTTTCTACCTGTCTACCTCCTTACCCATCTTCTAGTCCGGCTATCTATTCATCCCTCTATCTCTTGGTGTTTCTCTATATCTCTTTCTTTCTCTCTCATTCTACCTGTCCATCTCTCTCTCTCTCTCTCTCTCTCTCTCTCTCTCTCTCTCTCTCTCTCTCTCTCTCAGTCTACTTGTCCATCTCTCTCTCTCTCTCTCTCTTTGGCTCTGACTGGCAGGCTATCTGTTTACATGTCTGTCTTTGTCTGTCTGTCTCACTATTGATTTATATTCCACTATCAGTTTCAATTTCAAAATTTCACCACAGAAAGTTGCCACATTTATACAGAACAAAACAACAGAGTGAATGAGTTTGTATTTTTACTTCGACTTGTTAAAAATAACTGCCAAACCATTCTCAAATTATAAGCTACTGTCATAAATAGGGAAAAGACACATTGGACAATGTAGTCCTAGATTTACATATCAATACCCCTAAAAATACAGTCACAGAATTCTTTAATCATAAATTTTCTCAGTGAGGTTTGACCCAATGCTAAACAGTAACAGTAATAACCTTTCTTGCTTTCTATGTCTCCCAACCTATTGGAATTATCTCTTCCCACTCACCACTTAATCTCTGGTTCAACTCAGCTGACAAATTGAAACATCAGTTCATATATCTGAGTGATAATAGTAGTTGTTGTTAAAAATGATGAGATTTATTTTTCTCTCCTTTTGATAATTCCTTACCTTTCTACTTCAAGCCATGCTCCATTTTCTTCTTGTGTTTCATTTTGTTTTCTTTCGGTTATTCTTTTTCTTTTTATTTTCATGTTGGTTTCTGTTTCTTCTTGGATTTCTTGCATTCCTCCTCTCAGTTGCAGAGTTCTATCTTTTCTCTTTCCACTCTTAATCATGTTATTTCTTTCTCTTTCACTCTTTCATCCAACCTTCTCTATATTTCACAGTCTGCAAACCTGATTGTTAACGTTCTTACTGCTGACTACTGATTAGTTCTCTCTCCTCTTCACACTGTCATCTTTTACCTATCTGTTTGTCTCCCTAATCCACCTTGCATTATAATACTTTCTTTCTCTCTAATGCATCTCTCTCAGCACAGTCATTGCTTTCACTTTCTCCCTCCCTAAGGCATGATAGAAAGGTGGAATCAATCAAAAAGAGGGACACATGGCTTGGCCTTTTATAACATTGTCATTTTATTTCCAAAGTTTTTCTCAACAATCACACTTCTTTGAACCCTCATCCATTGTTTCCATCGGATTGCCAATTCTTTCAAACATTAAGTTCTTCAATCATTAAATGCCTGCTAGAATACCAATGTAACTTGCTTATGAAGAAATAGACACAGAATACATGCCAAAGTGGAATGAGCTTTGCATCACAAGTTACTTGTCTTGCAAGGCAATAATTCCAGACAAGAACTAATAGATAGAAGCACTCCATCGGTTACGACGACGAGGGTTCCGGTTGATCCAAATCAACGGAACAGCCTGCTCGTGAAATTAACGTGTAAGTGGCTGAGCACTTCACAGACACGTGTACCCTTAACGTAGTTCTCGGGGATATTCAGCATGACACAGAGAGTGACAAGGCCGGCCCTTTGAAATACACGTACAACAGAAACAGGAAGTAAGAGTGAGAGAAAGTTGTGGTGAAAGAGTACAGCAGGGATCACCACCATCCCCTGCCGGAGCCTCGTGGAGCTTTAGGTGTTTTCGCTCAATAAACACTCACAACGCCCTGTCTGGGAATCGAAACCGCGATCCTATGACCGCGAGTCCGCTGCCCTAACCACTGGGCCATTGCACCTCCACACAAGAACTAATACAGAATTAAGAAACTAATCTTGACTGAATCAGCTTCGCTGACTGACAGGTAACGGTTGTTTAGAAAAAGCGCGGGCTAAAACTACGCGCCTTCACTAGTCAGTTAAGGTGAGACAGTGTCACATGACAACTTGCTGGAGCTGCCTGCTGGAGACTATGCGGCAGGTATTTAAAGGGAGAAATTTGACAAGACAGTCAGTCACCGGCTGACACTCGCTGACGATACATCGAAGAGGCCAGGGAACAGAAGAAAGAAGACATGCACCCAACACCAGAGCTGAAGACACCTCTGAAGCGGGGGGCCCCGCCACATCAAAACAGTAGAGGAGTAGGGGCTGAAACCAGACGTGGTTCCTCCTAATGATGTCTTGAACTAACTGGATCCTATAAAGGAGCTGCCACGAAACATGGTTGTAATTCCTTCCATACAGAATTAAGAAACTAATCCTTTTCCAAAAGGACATCTCTAATGCTGGTAGAACACATCCCATACATGCCATGAAATGAATAATGGTAGGAAAGACATCCAGCTACAGAAAAATGCTGAAAAATGATAGTATAAAGAAGATGCAGAATCTGCAAGACAAGTTACAGGTAACTTATCTATGAGAGCAGTAAACCTGAGATATAAATGAGAGGGGAGTCTTTAATCCTCATTACATGGAACAATGCTTTTAATGCCAGTGGTAGCCAGTCTATGTATTGAGATATAAACATCTCTAATATGGCTTTATGTAAGATAATGTGGGCTATGATGAACTGGCCTGTCCATATCAGCATGAATTAAAATAGCAAACAGACATAAAATGATGGTGATGGTGGTGGTGGTGGTAGTGGTCATCGTCGTCGTCATGACAGTCATTCTTCCCTTTGAACCAAAGAAATTATGTTTCCATTGGTTTTTCAAATTGCTGATACATTCTGTCATTTGGAACACCTGACAAAATGATGATCATAATTGAATCCATATCCATGAAGCCTTCTCATAAAATTATGGCCCATGTGGGCCTTTTTTTTTGAAAGCTTAGCATGAGGAATGAACTGACACAGCTTCATTGTTATTTAATAATTCATGATTTGCTCACCAATTCGTTTTCACGTTTACCAAAGAAGGAAACCCCATAAAGTAGATTCCCAACCATTAGCAGACATTGCCAAACAGCACCAGCTCCACTTTGCAGCATAGAGTTTGTATTATTGTACATGTCTGGCAAACAACATGGAAAAGAAAGAAATGGGAAGAGAGAGAAAGGAAGATTGCACAAAACTTTGGAGATGGTCTGTAAGAACTGGATCTTAGGGGAGAAGAAGATGTGGTCACTGCTAATAGAAGCTGATGGAAAAGACACCTTGACCAATGTGCTATCAAGAACAGGGGTGGTCTATCTTTAAATTAGTTATTATGCCCTCTGTTGGTCCCATTGGTCAAAAGTGGTTGATTGCCTCAGAGAAATATGGCAAAGTGGAACAAAACTACTTTCAGACTTCAAGGTAGAAAATGTTCTCAAAATTCAAGGATGTCAAACATTTTTTTAAGGAGGTGCTCAGAAGACAGAAACTGATGTACCAACTGGACCCATACCTCACAAGTCCCGGTTATTGGTATGAAGAGAGAGTAAATTTTCAATGAAAACATTATATTACTTTATTTGGATTTAATCTTGATGAAAATTCTCTTTTTCTCTGATGCTAATTCCAGACTGTTGCCATGCTTGGAATTTGTTTACATTCCATACAAATAAAAACTTAAACTCATTCTGTAACTTTGAATTATTTTCTATATTTGTAATGGTTTAATGAGTTGAGGAGAGGCAAAATTTATGGCACTCTACTTAGGGTTTAGTGTCAAAATGATAGACAGTGTCTGTGGCCTTTTATTCAGGGTTTAGTGACAAGAGGAGAGACATATCTATGTTTCTTTATTTCCACGTGTACTCCAAGACTGCTGGACAAAAACCCCAACTGCATTTACAGGAAATTACCCTCAGAATACAGAAATGATCCAAATGCTTGCAACAGGGTGGACTCTGTTCAAAGTACACAAGAGCCTGGTGGTGGTATTGAGCTGGGTAATGGCTTAAGTCCACAGCATCAACACTCAATCTCTACATTAAGTAGTGCACAATACATTTGCATTATGATTCATTACGGCATTGTAACCCCAACCAATGGAGGCACGTGGCCCAGTGGTCAGGGTGTTTGGCTCACAATCATAAGGTTGTAAGTCAATTTCCAGTGGCACATTTTGTCCTTGAGCAAAACACTTTCTCTCATGTTGCTCCAGTCCATTCACCTGGTTGGCAAAAATGAGTTGTACCTGTAATTCAGAAGGGTCAGCCATGTCACACTGTCTGTCACATTGAATCTCCCTGATATTGCACATTAGTTTCACGAGTAGGCTTTTCCGCTGATCAAATCGACTGAAACACTGATCAGTGTAACCAACACAGAGCCAGTTAACCCTAATCATAGGTGTGTGGCCAAGTGGTTAAGATGCTGTGCTCACAATTATAAGGTCTCAGGTTCAGTCCATGGACCAGGTGGCATATTGTATCCTTGAGCAAGGGACTTCATTTTATATTGCTCCACTCTACTCAGCTAAAATTGAGTTCCAGCCCAGTGCTGATGTAGCTTTCTCTCCTTCCAGCTGTTATATTCTTTATATTCTGCTGGGCAAAGGGTCGGAGTCTCAAGAAGAGGACTATGTCTGCTCATAACTCTGTAAAATTGACAAGAAAAGCCACGGTACAAATCACCGAGTCACACTCACTCCTGAGTGATGAATAAGCTGCTTGTTTTTAATCAAAGCTACAACCGTTTTACATTGGGATAAAAAGTTAGGAGTAGATCTAATTAAGCAAATGTTTTAGGTGGGTGTTTGGTAAAACACAACTCTATACAAATGTCTCACTTTACAATCTCAGATGACCTTTTGTGGCAACCACGGGTTGGGCTTCATAGTATGCCAAGGGTCAAGTTTCCTACGCAGGTTTTAAAAAATACTTCTCTTACTATAAACAGATGCTACAACAATGATACAAGATACAAGTCAGCTGCCCTACATTACAAAGCTGATTATACATCTAGGCCATAGCTGCTACCAAATACAGAAACTTCTAGACACCACATCCACAAAAGTCTAAAATACACACCTTCACTCTTTTAAACATTATGAACCAACGAGAGAGCTTCTATAGGGTCACCTGGTATGCTAGAAATAGAGACTAAACCATCCTCAGATCACTTTTTATAAACGGACTCATAAGATCAGTTGTTCTCAGTTTTTTAGAAGATTCCCCTTTCTGCAAAGAGCATTTTACAAATCCTCCCTTGGCATCTTCCACCACCACCACCAGAAAAGAAAAGAAACAGGCGTCGGAGTGGCTGTGTGGTAAGTAGCTTGCTAACCAACCACATGGTTCCGGGTTCAGTCCCACTGCGTGGCATCTTGGGCAAGTGTCTTCTGCTATAACCCTGGGCCGACCAATGCCTTGTGAGTGGATTTGGTAGACGGAAACTGAAAGAAGCCTGTCGTATATATGTATATATATATATATATATATATATATATATATGTGTGTGTGTGTGTGTGTCTGTGTTTGTCCCCCTAGCATTGCTTGACAACCGATGCTGGTGTGTTTACGTCCCCGTCAATTAGCGGTTTGGCAAAAGAGACCGATGGAATAAGTACTGGGCTTACAAAGAATGTCCTGGGGTCGATTTGCTCGACTAAAGGCGGTGCTCCAGCATGGCCGCAGTCAAATGACTGAAACAAGTAAAAGAGTAAAGAGAGAGTAAAGAGAAGCTAAATGTGCACAATGGTTTACTTATCCACATTTTTAATATTATTCCATCGACCATGTAATGTCTTTTACATGTTTACAAGGACTATTCTGTGATGTAGTGTAGGGGTTGGCTTCCATGTGTTGTAGCCACTCCTTTCATACCTTCAGTATATGTTTGTCAACTCCAAACAGGACCACCCTGAAGAGTCTGCACATCCCCACCACCACCACTCTATGCCACTGGGATTAGTATCCCTTGTGGTAAATTTTTATGACAATTACTAACGGTGAAGACTTAGATAATAGAATTATATTTGACTTTGGTACGTCATTAGTTCATGTTTCTGCTCAGAAAGATGAAATATTGCACCTGGTTGAAGTATTTTATTTCTAAGAAAAATTCACAACCCTTCTAAACACCCAGTACCCCTCGCTCTCTCCCCAGTACCCCCCACTGAACCTGAAATGCCCTGAAGGGAGTCCTGCTGCACAGGTTAGGAGCTACTGCATTAAATAATGTAATCCTGGGTTTGCTGCAAATAGGAAAAAGAGACACAGCTGGAATGTCTTTCATCATAGATCTGTTCAATAAAAGCCTCACTTGGGGGATAAACAAGATCAATAACAAGTCTCCAGTCTTTAAAATGACAGAACACATCAAAGAATATAGTCCTAGATGACATAATGTCTAGAAAATAGATATGTCTCCTGGCAGAGGAAAAAGATGTATTCCTTAGACTTGTTGGATTCTTTTGAACTGTCATGTCCATGCTAGTGTGGATGGCAGATGTTACGTGATTTCACTGCATCACTGTATTGACTCGACTCTTTACTCTTTTACTTGTTTCAGTCATTTGACTGCAGCCATGCTGGAGCACTGCCTTTAGTTGAGCAAATCGACCCCGGGATTTATTCTTTGTAAGCCCAGTACTTATTCTATCGGTCTCTTTTGCCAAACCGCTAAGTATCGGGGACGTAAACACACCAGCATCGGTTGTCAAGCAATGTTAGGGGGACAAACACAGACACACAAACATATACACACACATACATATATATATATACATATGTACAACAGGCTTTTTTCAGTTTCCGTCTACCAAATTCACTCACAAGGCATTGGTCGGCCCGGGGCTATAGCAGAAGACACTTGCCCAAGATTCCACGCAGTGGGACTGAACCCGGAACCATGTGGTTGGTTAGCAAGCTACTTACCACACAGTCACTCCTGCGACTAGTGAATGTTGTTACACATCGCTTGTCACAATGCACATCCTCGCATTGTTGTAGCTCCTGAATGATGCCGTCTGCTGGCTAGGCAAGCCAATACATGATGTACGTATGTATGTACAAGGGGGTGCTGAAAAGTTCCTGGCTTTGTGTAAAACAAAATACAGGAGGATCAGTTAATTATGATTTTTTTTTACATACTCTCTTCTCAGATTCACACACTTACTGCAGAGGACCTTCAGTTTTTCTAAGCTCTGAACTCAGAAGTTTGGGCCTTCAACCAGGCTTTTCACGACACCCTTAAAGCCAGCAACTTTTCAACACCCTGTTGTATGTTTGTAACCGAAAGAAACCTGTTGTATATTATTAGTATATATGTTCCTACAACTGGCTTCTTCCTGTGACTGCCTCCCAAATCTACTCCCAAGACTTTGTTGGTACAAAGCTATTGGCACAAAGCACTTACCTAAGATGCTGTGGAGTGGGACTGAACTCAAAATCACGTAACTGAAAAGTGAATTCCTGTAATATTTCCTAAGCCTTACACTTAATTTTTGATATGCTTCTACCCTCACCACCATATCCTCCTCCTCCCCTTTATGGCTCAGTTATTTAAATTTAAATACCATTTCCTCTGAAATCCGTTATGTGTGCACACATATTCATACATACACTCACAAGCACACGCACATATACACTTTCATACACACACATACAAGCAAACGTGTACACACATACGTATTTATACACACATACATACATGTATATATATGCACATGCACATCCGCAAAATTATTCCCACGTTCCCTTTCCCCATTCTACAAACTGTTCCTTACTTAATTGACTTTTAATGTTTGCTTTAAGCTGTGACGGTGGCGGCGGAGATTATTGCGATGATAGCGACAGGGCCTGTGATAGTATTGGTTGTCGTGATAATGGTGGCGCTGGTGGTGATGGGAGCGGTGATGATGACGACGGTGGTGGCAAGAGATGGTGATTGTGATAGGGGATGGTAACAATAATGATGATGATTGCCTGTCTTATCCAAACAGCATAACCGTTCAAATTCAAAACTTGCCAGCAACAAAACAGTAAATTCTAATAAAAGCACAAAGCCACAAATTTAAAAATGTGTGTTTGAGGGGTAGAAGGAGTAAATTATATTGATCCCAGTATTGTCTGATACTTTATTTTGTCCCACAGAAGTACAAAAGTCAAAGTATTTGAACCCAGAACGTAAAGGACCATAGCTAATAATTCATCAATCAAGACATTTTGTTCGACGCTCTAACGATTCTTTCAAGTAATTTACAATTAATATAGACCTAGTTTCCTTAACAGACCCCAGTTATAAAATTATAAATTTTGTAATATCTACTGGAATCTTCTACCAGTAATTATAGCGAAAAAGATCCTTGTCAAATAGTATTCGGAATCGTTAAAACCCATTTAAAACAATTTTTAAAAAAAAGACTAATTAGTTTGAGATAATATTATTTGCAACGAAAAATTGATTAAATTTTAAACGATAAAAGAAAAGTAATTAAAAAGCTTTCAAAAAGTATTCAATGAAAATATCAAAATTATATGAAAGTTTTCTAAAAAGAATTTGATTGTTAACACTAGATCTACCGTAATTCAGAAAACCTATGATTAAAGACGTTCTAGTTATGACCATCCCATCTTATATATTTAAGATTACATTTTTCAAAAAACGGTTGGGTGAAATGTGAACGAATTTGGTTGCTATTTCTACCAGATCAAAGAACCGCTTGTGGGAGGGTTCCTCTGTTGATTGGAGAGAAATCTGCTAGTTTAATTCACAGCAACAAAATCGGGAAAGTTTGTATGAGTGTGTATGTGAAGATATATGTGTGTGCGCATGTGAGAGTGTTATAGCTGTCTGCTGTCACCCGGGTACATTACGACACAGTTGGGACGACAACAACAACAACAACGGCTCTAAAAAAACGGCGCCATTTTTAAAGTTCAGTAGTGAGTCATCTGTTGAACTAGAAACATTTTCTATGTCTGGATAGACGGAGGACTTCGATGTTCCTCTCATGTAAGTAAAATTAGTGTCAATGACACCCTCATTTCTACCTTAAATTTTTATTTTGCATTAATTAATGTTCATTCAACGATGCCTAGAGTATTTTTTATGTGTTTTATAATTAATTTCTTCAAAGTTTTGATGTCCTGCTCTTTTGTAATGTTTGTTTTTAATTGAAACATTTTATTAAACTTTGTCAAAAAAATGGGTTTCAATATTTCTATGTGCAATTTTAAAGGACAGTTATTTTTGAAGGTTAATATACATCTAATTAAAAATTATTTAAATACCTGTAAATGAAGTTGTGGGTTTCTTAATTGCTTCAGGTATTTTGTGCATACATAACAGGGACCAGTTCGGTAGTCGCAATTTATCTCATTGTAGTTCTGTCAGCTTAAATGTTTGTTTGAAATGTATATTTTAAAGTTCTGATGATCTAATAATTGTCTTAATTTAAACAGTTTCTTTCATTGCACAATTAACATCACCTTTCTTTCTGCTACGAGTTCCAAATAGGGTAATCAGTCATAGTTTCTTTGTATATTTTAATAATTTGTTTAAATTATTTAATTATCAAAACAAGTTTAATAAAACTGGAAGGTAGGAAATTCTTATTAAATTCTTAAATTTTTAGTCATTAACTTTTCTTGTAAATGTTTCTTCTTTGTCATAATTTTAAATTTGATTTTTGAGGAATTTTTCAAATGCAAATATTTAATCAGGTGAAAAA
This sequence comes from Octopus sinensis, assembly GCF_006345805.1. Lineage (NCBI taxonomy): Eukaryota > Metazoa > Mollusca > Cephalopoda > Octopoda > Octopodidae > Octopus > Octopus sinensis. The sequence goes on from NC_043009.1 coordinate 33,788,562, forward strand.
AGAAGGTGGGGTGGGATGCACCATAATTCTTTTAATTATTTTTTCCATGTATGTATGTTTCTGTATCCTGTATTTATAATCTTAAATCGCGTTTCACACGCAACTGTCAAACATTTTGTAATGTTATGTTCCCTGAAATATCTTTTTAAAACCATGCGGCTGACCCCTTTTAACCGATTTATTAAGCAGCACCCAAGCGTATGTTTGTGTGTGTGTCTGTGTGCATACACACACATACGCATGTACACATCCTGCCACATACTGTTTTGACCCTATCCTAACACCACCCCCAACCATTTTATTTGCTACGAATTCTAAATTGACATTTTCTTTCGATGAAGCTATCAGCAGGTAAATTGGCCGTTTTATTTCAAAAAAGGCCAAACACCTGATCACCAGGTGTCCAACTGCTTCACAACAATATTTTGCCTGATTCATAGACTGAATGGAGTGACTAATAACTACATTGACAGCTGACCTTGCTACTTGTTCTTCAATAATTTTGAATGAGCCATTTGTTCTAATCACAATCTTCCTGTTTACTCTAGATAATACGTTATTTTTGTTTTGATACCCGGAGGATATATGTATAATATAATGTACGTGTGTAGAGAGAGAGAGAGTTTGTGGGGTTGAAATGAACGATGTTATTGTAAGCGAGGGAGATGATTGCTGATTTAGATTTAATCTTAGATTAATTTGCTAACATCATTTTAAATGATGTCTCTATTTGAGTCTTTGACTTCTGAACAGCCTTCAATGTCTCTGTATTTACCAAATCTTCTCCAGCAACATTTCTCTTTCATAAGATGTGGCAATGAATAGTCTTGATACAAATGAGATGAACTTGGTTCTTTCTTCTTTGTCATTTTGTCTTTACCTGTCAGTTATTTAAAAATCAGGTGTGATACTCTTCTAACACTCTTGTGGTCTAGCATTGATTTAACTGGTTATATTTTATAGCTACTCTCTCACTCTCTTTCTCACACACACGCCCTTATCTTTGGCCATTTCTATGGTCATAGATTGGTCAGGTCATTCTTATAGCCTTTCTTTAATAATTTCATGAGAAAATGCAAATTTTCTGCTTTTGTCAATATGAATCATCATTATTAATACTTATAAAGACTTGAGTAGCAAGATATCTGTAGATCTAGTCATTACATCAACTCTAACTTATTTGATTGAGTTCTCCTTTAGATCACTAAGCCTTATCCAAGATTATCACATCTGTATATATATTGCATGATCAACCAGATTATTGGGTGTTGTTATACATCGCTAGTCACAATGCACTTAGGATGGTTTTAGCTTTTGAATGATGCCCCCCTGTTGCCTAGGTGAACAGGCCAAACAGTCCCTCTATTTGGAAGGCTAGTCTCACAGCATTACCCATTTACAGCTGAGTGGACTGTGACTCTGTGTACATATATATACAGAGAGAGAGAGAGAGAGCAGTTGCCATGTTTCATTCCATAGCAGCTTCCCCTGAAGAGTGCAGGGTTACATAATCGGATAGTTACCTAACACTCCGTTGAACCCCCTACTGCAAAACCGATTGGTAAGATCGACCATAATGGATATATAGTACTGTACACTTGGATAGGCAAGGTGGCTGAGTTCCTTTTGAGTCTTGGGCCTCACGGAGACAATGACTGAGACCTTTGGCATTATGTTGTGCTTGAGAAGAAGACCCATCAAGCTGAGTAAAATAGCAGTCATGGCAGATACTGGTGCCACGCAAATTGACACTCATGCTGGTGGCACGTAGATGCACCCTGATGTCACACAAATGGCACCTGTGCTGGTGGCATATAAAAGCACCCATTACAACTCACAGAGTGGTTGGTGTTAAGAAGGGCATCAATTTCATGTTCTGTTTGATCCCTACCAATAACACCAATGTATTTGAGTGGTCTTCTTCCTTTAATACGGTACAGAAGTCTCCAAAACATAACATCTGATATGGCCTGTTATTCAGCTTGCTAGAAGTGACCAGGAAAGCTTACACTCTCACCTAACCATAGAAATTTACAACTTTATGGCCCTTAACAGGATTTCACTTCACATTCATCCCAATCTAAAATGGAACCAAAACTGCTTCCTCAAAGGCAGGTCCTTGCTCTTATAAGAATTTTAGAACTCAGATTCTTCAAGCAAATAGCATCAGTTGTATCTGGATTTCTTCAAAACATTTGTGTTAACAGAAAGGTTATGTTCCAGAACGAGTTTAACTCTGGTACCCTTGATGAGATTCTCAAAGCCCTCACCATCATATCAGAACAGTCAGCAAAGCACAGATGGTTTAACAAAGGAGTTTCCATCAACAGCACCAATAATCTTTTAGGGAAACACTCTATCCCCTTTTTGTTTTTGTAACTCTAGTGGAACACATCTTTAGCCAGTCTTGACTTCATCCAAGACAGTGGCCTCATCTGTAGGTGCAAGACATCAGTGGAGAGTGTGTACCTATGATCTTGCCTTGCCCTCACAACTCATTGTGTGATGTGCAAAACTTAACATCTCTTGAGAATGCTGTAATCAAAATTGGTCTGTTATAATATACCTCTGTGTGTGTGTTTGTGTATGAGATAGAAAGGGTTCTCTTTAGTTTTGCTGAAAGTATGACCACCTCTTTTGTGTTGATGCCATGATAAAATAATAAACTTAGTACATCCTGTAAAGAGGTTGGTGATAGGAAGAGTGTCCAGCTGTAGAGAATATGCCCAAAATGGAACACACACCAAAGGCATGGTCTCTGAATAGAATAGTTTATAGCATTGTACACATTATACACCCATGAATGCCGTAGCTTTTTACAGTCTATACATTATTCATATCACTACATTTACATGATTACATTGTACACATGTATAAATCAGTTTAATAGTTTATTATATGTGGGTGTGTGGTAAGAAGCTTGCTTCTCAACCACATGGTTCCAGGTTCAGTCCCACTGTATGACACCTTGGGCAAGTGTCTTCTACTATAGCCTCAGGCTGACCAAAGCCTTGGGAGTGGATTTAGATGGAAACTGAAAGAAACCTGTTTGGGTGTGTGTGTGTGTGTGTGTGTGTGTGTATATATATATATCAGTCCTACAGTCAATGTGTTTGACTAAAACCTTTCAAGGCGGTGCCCCAGCATGGCCACAGTCAAATGACTGAAACAAGTAAAAGAATAAAAGATCTAATTTATTACATTGTACACATAAGTACTTTAGATTATTACATTCCACACATCTAAACAGTAGAATTCAGATTAAATACTAACCAAAGGAGAGAAATAGAATAAGAGGAAACTGGTGATGGTTTGTATTAGGAAAGGTAGCTTATGAGAATCTTGATAGACTTAAGAAATGTGGTTTTTCAAAGAATGATCACATCTGGAACACCACAAGTCATGGCACATAACCTTATATTTTGGTTTACAAGTTTTATTAATGCTTTAGCTTGGTTGTAACTGGCCCAAATGTTCTGCTTTATGTTTAAACCAACCAGATCCTGTCTTTCACACCTACCCTACAATGTCATTCTAAAAATAAACAATCATATCATCAACATCTCAAAGCTTTGAGAAAATGCATGATTCATTCGAAACAATGCGAATAAATAATCTTTACATTTGATAGAGGAATGTGAACGCTAACATTCATCAGCTGGTCTTTTAGCTGAACCAGCTAAACACAGACCATATGTCCACACCATTCAGTAAATACAAAATGAAACTTCTTCCATACTGGCTTGTTTGCTGTCTCTAATAAGGAATTAAGACTGTGATGAATGGGCTGGTTTACTTAACAGTACCATTAGAACTTTCAATGATATGGGAGAACATGAAGGATGGCATGTCAGAAGTAACATGTCTGGAATGTCATGTTACATTTCAGCCATAGGCTCAGGTGTGGCTGTGGTAAAAGATTTGCTTTCCATCCACATGATTTGGAGTTCAGTCTCATTGAATGGCACCTTGGGCAACAAGTCGTTTAGCGTCCGCTTTCCATGCTGGCATGGGTTGGACGGTTCAACTGGGGTCTGGGAAGCCAGAAGGCTGCACCAGACTCCAGTCCGATCTGGCAGTGTTTCTACGGCTGGATGCCCTTCCTAATGCCAACTACTCCATGAGTGTAGTAGGTGCTTTTTATCTGCCACTGGCACAGGTGCCGGATGGGGCTGGCAAACGGCCACGAATGGATGGTACTTTTTACATGCCATCGGCACAGGTGCCAGGCGAGGCTGGCAACGGCCACGATCGGATGGTGCTTTTTACGTTCCACTGGCACGGGGGCCAGTCAGGGCGGCGCTGGCAATGGCCACGTTCAGATGGTTCGGTCTGGAATAGCACTGGGCCAACCAAAATCTTGTGAGTGGATTTCTTAGATGCAAACCAAAAGAAACTCATCGTATATTTGTGTGTGTGTGAGCATGTCTTTGTGTTTGTCCCCTCCCACTGCTTGACAGCCAGTGTTGGTGTATTTACATCCCCATAACTCAGCGGTTTGGCAAAAGAGACTGATAGAGTAAGAGCCAGGCTTATAAAACAGAATAAGTACTGGCATTGATTCACTTGACTAAAATGCTTCACGGTGGTGCTCCAGCATGGCCACAGTCGACTGAAACAAGTAAGACTAATAGTTTGCATAGCAGTGTGTGTGTGTGATCCTCTAGACTGGACTGAAGTAGATGTTGTTTATGTTGAGGGCAGAATTGGAGGGGTTTCCCCTGAAATGGACAAATGGGGAGACTTAATGTGTTGCACTTTGGGTTACTCTTCTGATGCAATAATAAGTTTGCTTGAGATGTAGGTGCAAGCATGGCCTTGTGGTTAGGGAGCTTGCCTTACAAGCGTGTGGTTTCATGTTCAGTCCCTCTGTATGGAACTTTAGGCAAGTGTCTTACACAATAGCCCAGGGCCGGCCAAAGCTTTGTGAGTGAATTGGGCTGATGGAAACTGTATGGAAGCCTATCGTAGATCTGTGTTTGTTCACCACACACGCATACAGCTTGTTAACCAGTGCTGGTTTGTTTATGTCCTTATAACTTAGTGGTTCAGCAAAAAGGACCAGTACAATAAGTACCAGACTTCAAAAAAAGTCAGTTTTCAGGTGGTGGTGGTGGTTCAGCATGGCTGCACTCCAATAAATGAAATAAATAAAACCTAAAGGTATCTGTGTGCATGTGTGTGTGTGTGTTTATACATAGCTAAATTTTCAATTTCTCTTCTTCACTGGAATTGTAAAGAACATCCATGATAAATTCTTGGCACTTTGCAATAAATTTTACACTTCTCTGAATAGTGTCACTTCCCTAGTAAATGTGCTGTTGTTGTTAAACCAGCATTAATCTTAATTGTATGTGTGTGTGTATATATATATATATATATATATATATATTTATGGCAAGCTGCTGAAAAGTGCAACCAGTTGTTGAACGATGACAGGAATATCATAAAAGGGACCTGTTTCTTTTGTCAGTTTGCAGCATCTGCCTTTCTGGTCTCTGCAGCTAAAGACAAGATAACCACTCTGAAATGCATGCATCCTACAGTCTGGTTAGGGCCTGAGGTGAACCGATTTGGTGTATTTACACTTATTTGTCTACAGCAAGAAGTTTTCTCCATGACAAATTACAGTGAATGGTTATCTTATGGGTTTGAATGTATCTCAAGCATTTATGAACTGGTCACTGCTTAGCATTGTCACCCTGTACATCCATCCATCCATCCATCCATCCATCCATCTTTTCATCCATCCATCCATCTATCTATCCATCTATCTATCCATCCATCCATCTATCCATCTATCTATCTATCCATCCATCCATCCATTCAAACCAACCCACACACAGTTGTGTGTATGTGTATAATGTCTAAGCATGTTGTAGCTTGATACATTAAGGAAGTACTCAATACCCACATTAACTTAATTATTCTTCATAATTAATAATTTTAACAAACTCAATAATTCTGATTTTCTCAAAGGACTCTGAATAAGAAACTCAAAACTGTAAGAATTTATCCAAACGGGCCAGGCAAAAATCAACTGCATTAACCCCGCCCAATGTTTCTACATCAAACTCCATGTGGCCCTTGGGCTCAGTCCTCCTCCTCCTGTTGCTGCTGCCTTGTATTCTAACAGTTCAAAAAAAAAAAATGTTTGAAATTTCAAAGCAGCCATTAGCCAACCAATGAACAGCTGTGAACCCACATTTGGCAGTTGTTTAGCTACTGCTGCTGGTAGCAGCAGCAGCAGTGGTGGTGGTGGTGCTGATGACATTGGAGCAGTGATGATGATGGTTAAGAGAAACTAGGTGTCTTTGTATAATCCTTATCATATCATCTTACAGAAATAACTGCCTACTGTTATTGCTGCTGACAGCAATTACGTTATCAGTTTTTTAATGTCATATTTGTAGATTGGAGTAAACATTTCTGATTTATGGATTCAAAAATATCTTTTGTTTTTCTCTTTAACCGTTTGCAACCGTTGAATCCTCTCATTTGCACTCTCTCTCTATAATCTGGATAATAAAAACAAAACGAAACAGAACAATCTCTGTTTATATTGTCTGAACATTTCAATTAAATTTTATTAGTGTTACCGCCTTTTCTTGATTATTTTAGATTTCAAATACTTCTAGAGGGAGTTTTTGCCAACTAATTGCTTGGATAATCTCAGCCTATGTTACATAGGTGCAACCATGGCTGTGTGGTTAGATGGTTTTAGGGGACTGAACCTTGAGCAAGTGTCTTCCTTTGGCCCTGGGCTAAAGATGTGTCAATAGATTTGGATAACTGAAAGAAATCCATTGTATATGTGTGTATATGTATATATATATATGTAGTGGAGGCGTGTGGCCTAGTGGTTAAGATGTTGGACTCCTGAGCATAAGTTTGTGGTTTTAATTCCTGGACTGGGCAGTGCATTGTGTTCTTCAGCAAAACACTTCATTTCACTCAGTTGGCAATAATGAGTAATTCTGCGATGGGTCAGCATCCCGTCCGGGTGGGGAATATACACACCACTGAAACCAGGAAACTGGCCGTCAAGAGCCTGGCATGGCTCCAGAGGGAAACATTTACTATATATAGGCGCAGGAGTGGCTGTGTGGTAAGTAGCTTGCTTACTAACCACATGGTTCTGGGTTCATTCCCACTGCGTGGCACTTGGGCAAGTGTCTTCTACTATAGCCTCGGGTTGACGAAAGCCTTGCAGGTGGATTTGGATGACGGAAACTGAAAGAGCCTGTCGTATGTATATATATATATATATATATCTTATGTGTGTGTGTGTGTTTATATGTTTGTGCCTGTGTTTATCCCCCCAACATTGCTTGACAACCAATGTTGGTGTGTTTATGTCCCCATAACTTAGCAGTTTAGCAAAAGAGACTGATAGAATAAGTACTAGGCTTACAAAGAATAAGTCCTGGGGTCGATTTGCTCGACTAAAGATGGTGCTCCAGCATGGCCAGTCAAATGACTGAAACAAAAGAATATATAAATGTATATGTATATATATATATATATATATATATATATATATGTATATATATATATATAATATATATATATAATATATATAATGTGAGCAGGTCTTTGTGTGTTTGTGCCTACTTGTTTTGATATTGCACAATAGTTATGAGTTTTGTACTAAAGCCATATGAGAACAGGATATGGGGTTATTTTTTTCGCCTGCAATTTTCAAACTAAACTGGAGTTAAATTCTTTGAATAAGAAGCACATGATCTGATGAAGTATTTTATAGTGCAAAGCTATTTGTAGCCAAACTCCCATGGCTATGTGGTAAGAAGTTTTCTCCCCAACCACATGATTCCAGGTTCAGTCCCATAGGCGCAGGTGTGCCTGTGTGGTAAGAGGCTTGCTTTCCAACCACATGGTTCTGGGTTCAGTCCCATAGGCACAGGTGTGCCTGTGTGGTAAGAAGCTTTCTCCCCAACCACATGGTTCTGGGTTCAACCCCATAGGTGCAGGTGTATCTGTGTGGTAAGGAGCTTGCTTTCCAGCCACATGGTTCTGGGTTCAGTCCCACTGCGTGGCACTTTGGACGAGTGTCTTCTGCTATAGCCAATCTGACCAAAACCTTCTGAGTAGATTTGGTAGATGGAAACTGAAAGAAGCCTATTGTATATATTTATGCATATATACATCTGTGTGTTTGTCCCCCCTCCCCTTACCACTTGAGAACTGGTGTTGGTGTGTTTACATCCTTGTAGCTTAGCGGTTCAGCAAAAGAGACAAATAAAATAAGTACCAGGCTTAAACAATGAGGAGTGGGGTCGATCCATTTGCTTAAAAATTTAAGGTGATGCCCCAGCATGGCCACAGTCTAGTGACTGAAACAGGTAGAAGATAAAAGATGAAATAAAGTTCCTTGCTCAATGATACAATAATTCCAGGAAAGCAATTATCAAAGTTGTAACAATTTGATTGAAAACAAAGTTGGGACAGGAACATCACCTTGCTCCACTCTGTAATCAACAACCATTGGAAACGATAGTTTACCTCTGAAATTTGCTCTTGCTTTTGTACCATCATGGAACTGTATGAAAAAGGTTGACTTTGTTGACCTTTCCTCGTACTATCCTTACTACCTTCCTGCAAACTGTGTCAAAAACTTTCATAAAAACCTATTGATCGACTCACTTCAATACATTTTCCATGTAATTACAGCCCAGTAAAAACTGATGCCTTAGCATCCGTTTTTTCCTAATCAAAGCCATATTGGATTTCTGATAATAAAGGGACAAACATGGACGAAGAATTCCATTTAGAGGAACATACATGTGTGCTTGCATGCATTCATAGAATGTTAGAGTATATAAAATAATGACCAAGTAAATATGATGTTAGACCATCTGCTGATATTTCCTTATGTTTCTGAGCAGATCCCTTTATTCTAGACTAGTTGAATGACCCGTCGTTGCCAGGCAATTTTTGCAACAGAATGCCTTATATAGATTTTTGTTTATTCCATATCAGACCATGCTTTCCCTGACAGATAGGCCTCTTGGTCAGGACAGATTTGTGCAATTTTTCGTGAAAAAACTTTGTTGAGGATTTTTGAATTATTTACATGTCAGCTTGACTTTTTCGTATGACTTTATTCATTAAAACTTCAGAAGTTTTTACATCTTTGGTTTGTCATAATGCTTTGCTTTCATTTGTTTAATTAAAAAATTCCTCCTTGTAATGATTTTGCTTTCATTTTGTGATAGCTATCATGCAGAAAATGCAAGCTTCCAAATCCTGTTTTCAAATTAGGTAAAATTGATTAAACTTTTCTGAAATTTTTCTGGAACAAATAAATAACAAAATCGGATTTAATGTGGAGAATTATTTCAATATACCAAATTTGAAAATTTTGATATAATTTTAAAATTTCACAATATGTGACAGCAACAGAGAAGACCCTACAAAAGTAGGGAGACAGACAATTATAGGGCATGACATACACACACACATTTACAAATGAACACACAGGGAATCACAAGTTTAAAATGGTGTATAGTAGACATAGATATATATGTGTGTGTGTGTGTTTGTCTATGTTTCTTTGTGATGGACAGCAGAAGAGCCACTTACCCCCTCTCTCAAAGCTACATATTCCTCATACCTCTCTTTCCCTTCCTTGTCATTTTAAAAGTTAGTGTGTATGCATGGATCTATGTATTTACAAAAGTATGTATGTAGCATTGCATGTATATCCATGAACAACAGCTGCATTAATGTTATCATCCCACTGCCACTCCATATATGTTGCTTACACAATGCTGTTCTCCCCTACCCTGATATCAGCAACACTCACTATGCCACCACATTTCCCTCAGACTAACACTCTTGCACTCTGAGGATCCTCTGATACCCAAGAGACCATTAATGTTCCACTTAAACTACTGCAAGTTGATAACTGCAGGGAAAACATAAGTGTGGCTATGTGGTAAGAAGTTTGCTTCCCAATCATATGGTTCCAGGTTCAGTCCCACTGCGTGACACCTTGACCATGTGTCTTCTGGCCAGTTAAAGCCTTGTGAATGGATTTGGTAGATGGAAACTGAAAGAAGCCTGTCGTATATAGATCTCTGTGTATGTTTTTGTGTCTGTGTTTGTCTGTCACTTGACAACTTGTGTTGGTGTGTTTACAACCCCATGACTTAGTGGTTTTGCAAAAGAGACTGATGGAATAGGTACTATGTTTTAAAATAAAAGTACTGGGGCTGATTGGATCAAGTAAAAGATTCTTCATGGTTGTACCCCAGCATGGCCACAGTCTAATGACTGAAACAGATAGCTGTATTGTGACAATTCTAGATGGCAATATTGAGGTGAAAAGAATGAGGAGAGTGCAGCCAGGTGGGGTGGGGGGGATTGACAAAGTATGCGTGATGAAAGGAGGAGAGACGAGAAAGGAGTGCCCAAATGGAGGTAGCAGAGGGACAGCCAGCTTTGAGGAGCAGAGGCCATTATAGTAGTGCTAGGAATGGCAGAGGGAGAGGACACAGCACATCTATAAGCCAGAATGATATCATACTAATCAATTTTTGTGGTATTTCCTTACAGATGTGGGAGCAGCATTCACCACTGTGGGTTCCAGTTTTGTATGTTGAAATTTGTGCTAAAATTCTTTCACCTCTTCACCATTCTTACAATGTCTAACAATTACCATTGTCTCTGCAGATTTAACAAATCTTATTTCTCTTTCTTTCAGTGATCACCTCCATATTACTCTAGTCTGGACCATTCCTGATAAACAATTTACCAATCATGGATGAATCAATTTATGATGTGTTTGTTGTTAATGTTCAAAAAACAGTTGAAGAATGCATTGCCCTAGCTTGTACTCCTTCCATGAATTCCCTCTACACCCTCAAATCAAACATTGAAAATGCTACCAGTTCTTGGCTGTCGGATTTCTTAGAAAATGGTGGCCTCACCTGTCTTCTGGATAGTCTCTGTGCGATGACCATTCAGGGCCCTTCTAACTTTTCTGATGCCATATTACAGTTTGATTGCCTTAACTGTATTACTACAGTATTGAGCACCGATGTTGGCATGATGCATATATTGGAACTTCCAAATGGCCTGAAAAAACTTACCTCAGGTTTGTCTTTATTGGAATATCTTTTTTTTCTTCTTATTTTTGTTTTATCATTTTTCCTTGTTAAAGAAGGAGGGAGGAGCAATGATTACAATTAAAATGATCAGCCAATACATCTGTAGTACAGGGCTTGGCATAAAAATGTAAGTTGGTGGTAACCAAAGATGTATTTCAAATCCTTACAGAGGGAAATCTACTGACGAAAGGGGAGATTTAATTCCAAAAACAATTAAGACTGAATCTCAAATACACCCATACAAAGCAATCATGTGTATATTTGCCTTTATATTTACACATGCACACTTACACATACACATACAATCTTATAGTGATGGGGCACTTTTAATTTGTAATTTAAAGATTGTGGCTATTCACTCCCACCATTGTTGCAATCCTAGTTATTTGCACCCAAAATGTGTCCCATTATTATGATACACCCAGTTTGTTTATGTCTATCTGATTCTCTCTCACTGTATATTTATAGATAATGATTCAGTCCTTAATTCAGTAGGTCCTTTAACTCTACAAAAACCTCTTCCAGTTAATAATTAACAAATAACTTACATTTTGTCAATGTAATCAGCATGGACGTTAAATGGTGATGATGATATATATTTTAAATGTTAGACAAAGAAAGGAAAAATAGATGAAAACCAGGCAGAAACATAACGGACAGAAAAGGAAGACAAAATCATGATACAAGGAACATTCACAGCTGATTTTCTCATCAGTTTCCAAGATGTTTTAGTGGTTTCACACTAGCATCTGCTTTCCTTGCTGGCATGGGTTGGATGGTTTGACTGAAAACTGGTAAACTGGAGAGCTGTACCAGGTTCCAGTCTGGTTTAGCATGATTTCTACTGTTGGATGCTCTTCCTAACACCAACCACACAATTAAGATTGTTCAATAATTAAGGAGACTTACATAAATTGTCAAAGCAAGTCTTTTTTTTAAATAGTTTATAGATTTGAAAAGCAGTTTTTCTTACAATTTTATATTTAAGAGATGAGGAATTATTTACATTTGATGGACATTTACTGAAACAACAAACAAGACGAGGACAAATATGTCTAATGCAAATAATGTGCAGTTTTTCTTATTTCAAAGTTTATCATGTTTTATGAAAATATAATGATTAAAATATCTTGTTTTCTTTTTGTTGCAGCTTTAAACACAAACCACAGCATGACGAAGAAAGAATTGTTTGAAATCTTATCTGTTCTCTGTATGTTCAGTCCACAGAGTTATTATGGTGTTCTAGAAGCTTTGAATTACTACAAAGTAAGGTTTTCTCTGTTTCTGCTTCATTGAAGAACGGACCTCAATCAGAATGAAGGTTACGCTCAGAAATGAGGTGTTCGATTAAGGATTTAGATGACTATGAATATTAAGACTAAAGATTTAGATGAGAATAAATTTTAGACATTAGGCTTACATGAAAATATATTAAATATAAAAACTCAGATAACTTAAATGGAATGACAGTGAAGCTGATGATTAAGATGAGGATAAATGTTAGGTTTACTACTTAAAGAAGAACTAAATTAGCACATCTTTCATCATGAACTAACATGTAGCTTATGAATTAAAATATATTGTGTCATAAATTAACATGTATTTTGTTATATATTTCAGAAAGAGACTGATCAAGCTCACCGTTTTAGTATTTTAGTCACAGAAATAACTCAAACCGAGACAGTTGCTTACAAATGTACAATCCTGACTGCCATTAATTGTATAATTAATGGTAATTTAAGTTTGCAAGGAAGAAACAAGATCCGTAATGAGTTTATTAGTAAGTTCAATTAAATATTTTCATCATTCAAGAACTTCATTCTTTATCCAGCACCTTCCATTTGTTTCTTTCTGTTAACATGTCTTTGATATAAATTATTGTTTGGGCTTTGAGGCTTGAATTTTTATTTTATTTTGAAAGACTTTGTCATCAGGTGGTTTTTAAATTTGGAGTCTAAATTTTACTGCTGGTCAAGGGTGGGGGTGTTCCTTACTTCTAATGAACAGACTTCATCTAGAGGTTGTATAACAGCAGTTTGAGTGTAGTGTTGAGAAGGGAAATTGTTGCAGATGTTTGAATATGTGACAACAGAATAAAGACCCCTAAAGTTGATTGTGCAACAGATCCAAATAAAATAATGATGACAAACAGGTGGACACTATGAAGGGTGGAATAACCCTAACATTTCACATGCACATATTGGTTTGATTTTGGCCAACTTCCACACAAATCAGGGATTGTCCTGATTGCTGATTTCTACATTGGAATGTGAAGATTTCAGCTGAGCTCAGAATGTTTGGAAGTATTCACCACTGTGGAAACTAAAGCAAACTGAAACAGTGGTGTCTTAGAATTTGCTGAAGATGACATTCTGAGTGAACTTTGGTTTTTTTTTTTTTTTTTAACGCACAAAATCTCTCTTAAAACAAATTTCTCTGAGACCAAGTATTATTACACAGCTGGCACCAGTCTACATTTGTATATACATTATAAATATTATATCCATAGCTAATTTAATGGAATCATGTTTCAGGTGTGTATACTGATTTAAGCACTATGATGTAATTCCATTTTTATTTAGGTCTTGGACTTTTGGATTGTCTCTGTGTTCTACATGCTGAAGAATTTGATAAAGACTTTCAAATTCAAATAGAGGTAAAATATTTCTCATTTTTTACATTTTCAAGACCATTACTATATAATATTTGAAGCCATTTTTGTATTCTTGTGTAAATTGTTGCATCTGGTGTGTGTGTGTGTATACACGTTGTAGTTGTTTAACTCCAGGTCATTCCTGATCCAGCGGATCTATAATCAAAAGTGTTCAGGCTGTGACTATGCTACCAGGGATTACATTTTCCAATATGTCTTTTAATTTCTTAATATGAGTGGGTAATTTGAGAGTTGGCTGTTATTTCTAGAAGGTTGAATGACTTCGTTGAGGCTCCCTTGTCAGTTTATCATTTTTTAAATTCTCTTATATGAGGAAATAGGGTTAAAATAGGTACCAGGTGTGTACAGGTGTTAATTAGAATGGTTTCCTCTTTTTCCTCTGTCAGTCTGTGACATTTGCCTAGCAATATCTTCAGTGTGAAGGCACATGGTTCAGTGGTTAGAGTGCTGGGGGTCACCATCATGAGGTAGTGGGTTCAATTCCTAGACTGAGCTGTGTTTGTTCTTGGGCGAGACATTTTATTTTTATGTTGCTCCAGTTCACTCAGCTGTAGAAATGAGTTGCAACATTGCTGGTGCCAAATTGTATTGGCCTTTGCCTTTCCCTTGAATAACATCGGTGGCATGGAGAGGGGAGCTGTTATGCATGGATGACTGCTGGTCTTCCATAAACAACCTTGCCTGGACTTGTGCTTTGAAGGGTAACTTTCTAGGAGCAATCTCATGGTCATTCGTGGTCCTTTAATATCTCCAGTATAGAACCATAAATTAATAAAGGTGAGCAATAACCTGTTGTTATTAAGTGCAGTGGATTGGCAGGATTGTTACAGCATCAAATTTGTAGCATTTTGCTGGAGTTCTTTACATTCTGAGTTCATATCTTGCCAAGGTTAAGCTTGCCTTTCATCCTTTCAGGACTGATAAAATTTGTGGCCTTGTGCCTTTGTTAGAAATTATTATCATTAGTTAAGTTCACCTGGGTGGAATTTGAACACAGACGAAAATAGTGTAATACTGATCAAATAGTCTTGAAGATAGGTAACTCTTACCTGCTCCAGTTTTACCTACCATACTTGAGTATTTACTGCAAGAAAGAATAAGACCCAGGTATAAAAACAACCACTCAAATAAACACCATCCGTGTTATTTTGGAACTTAAGAATTTCCCTTTAGAAACCATGTCAAAGCAGATACAGAACTTAGCATAGCCC
Organism: Octopus sinensis; assembly: GCF_006345805.1. NCBI lineage: Eukaryota > Metazoa > Mollusca > Cephalopoda > Octopoda > Octopodidae > Octopus > Octopus sinensis. The sequence goes on from NC_043009.1 coordinate 33,803,579, forward strand.
TCTGGCTCATCTGTTCTTGTAGAACCATCCAACCTATGCCAGCATCGGTTGAATGGTTCTATGATGATGAAATGAAATCTCTGTTCTTGTGTCTTTTTATCACACCACAGAATTATCTCCTGATACCAATTTATCATTTATAAAGGTTTCCATACCATATTGATTATTTCTGTTTTCTCTTTGACTCATTTTACAAACGGGAAAGTGTTTGAAAAAGATGATCATAATCTTTTTTTTTTTTTTTAAATATTGGTTTGGGGTTTGACTGAGGCTTCAAATTTTGCCATTACTGTGTTATTAGTGTTAATATTTTCCCAACTTTAATTTTTGATATCTCACTAGTTTCTTTAGTTACGAACAGAACTATCTTAATTAATTAAATTATTTCACCTTTGTCCATCCACTTCAAAGAATGTAGATTAATTAAACTTACTCTTATGGGAAATAAGAATTTCAACAAATGACTAAATTTCTGAAACTTAGTTACTTTATGTTCTGCTGCTGAAAGCTTAATCAACACAACCAGAAACTTGTGAAAATTGTTTTAAACTGTATGCAAAATATGTTATAATAGAAATTTCAAGTTTTAACAGTTTATTTTAAAAAAATATTTTTGTTTCAATGTACAAATGGCTAAATTAAATAAAGTGTGGAAAGTTATTTTAGTGCTGTAAAAAAATATTCTTAACTCTTTCTGTCAGAAATGTTTGTGAAGAGTAAAAGTGTCCAGCCAGGAGAAAGGAAGGCTGTAATGTACCCCACTTCTTTTAACCAATTCCATTTAGCAGAAATCAGATTTAAAATGTGCTAAGAGTGATTATAGTGATGATGTTGAGGTTTTGCCTTTATTCTCCTTGCAGGCATTTTATTCTCAAAAGCACAAAGATGAAGAAGACATGCAGACCAAATTTGAGATGGATTACCAAAGTCCTTCAGCATTATTGGATTCTATTATTGAAAAGGTAGTGTGAATTCCTCATATATAAAGCCTGATATCTCCAGATTCAACAATATCAGAATATATTATCTGTTATATTAAATATTTTTCTTTCAACTTGACTAGATGATATCATGAGTAAATTTCTTTAAAATGGCAAAATATATGGATTGACTGAGACCATAAAAGAACTAATGAAATTCTGTGGTTAATGGCGGTTTTATGTTCTGGTTCAAATCTTACTGAGATCAACTTCCAGGATTGTTTTCATCAACTACTCCTCTCCACTACCCCACAATTTGTGGCCTTGTGTCCCTGTTAGAAATTATGATTTAATACTATCATTGTTAATATTGGTGATTGTGCCAAAGGCACTCTCTAGTGTCATTTGTTTTTCTCATACTAGTATGGATTAGATGAATATATCAAGGAATTGTTTTACAGATGGATGCTCTTCCAGTCACTTACTCTTGTTTTTTAAGCAAGGGAATTCCTTTTCCATGCCCTTGAAGGCACAAAACCAACAGGATTGCCCATTGAAAGGAAAAAGCAAAAATAACGTTACCATTCTCTGTATCTGAGTGGTTTTCAAAGAAGCACAAATGGAAACGCGCACACACATGCGCGCACACACACACACACCACACACACACACACACACACACACACACACACACACACACACACACACACACACTCTCTCTCTCTCTCTCTCTCTCTCTCTCTCTCTCTCTCTCTCTGTGTTCATTAACTCTTTTAATGTTACTGAAGTAATGAATTTAGTTTGTTAGCTTCGTTATTGAATGATATACTGAAGAAATTAAATACTTTCTCTGTTTTCATTTTTCAGACTCTGGGGACACCGAAATATGTCTCGTTTCTGCACATTTTACAAGATTTACTCTCCCTTGAATACAACAGTGGAAATGAAGAAAAGTAAAGAAAATCTTTTACTTTGTCCCTTGTGTTAACTCATTGAATATTCTTTTATTTATTGCTCAATTAGAATGAAGGGCCCAGCCCATTGCTTCCTTCTGGGTCCCTGAGATTGGTGAAAGGAAAGGAGACCTGGTCTGAATACTTGCAACAGAATGAATTCTTGCTAGAGGTATTAAATAGGAGATGAAATGAACTCTGCTGGAGGCACCAAAGAGTTGGGAAATGGTAATGTTAAACTGGGCTGGAGATTAAGTCAACCACCAAAGTAAGCAATGACAGAATTTGAACTCAGAATGCAGAGAACCAGACTACCACTGTTCTGCATTTATATAGTTCGTGTCATTGAAGGGAGATAACCGTAAATCATTTCCCTCCATTTATATAAGATGAGCTGTTGATGGTTTAGAATTCCATCTTAAATGCTATTTATTCTCTTGGGTGGCTGTTAGAATTGGTATTGTCTTGGACAAAATATCTTGAGTATTAACTAATATCTGTTTATATGATAAAGTTGGTAATGTTAGTGACTGTTATGACTGTAACCAGTAAAAGAATGGCAATTTTGATAAATATCCACAAAGGACTACTTTTGGGTAGAAAGCTCCCACTTTTTCAACTTAGCTCATTTAAAAAAAATCTTTTCTATTATTTTATATTTTCAGCAAGATTTACTTTTTGTTGTTTCCATTTCATTCAATCTTTCAATTTAAAAAGTTTCATTTTATTATACCCAGTGTGTGTGTACTATATATATATAGGTGTCATCAGCTAACAGCTATATGAGAATGAAGAAAATGTGGGGCAAAGAAAGCAGTGTAAATGACAGTCATGATAAGATAAAAAGAATCATTCAACAGATAAGGGCTGAGATACTTTCCAAAGACCCAGGTTGGACCAGGGTAGGGAAAGATGCTATCTTATTCAAGAAGGGTGAGTGAACAGAAGAGAAATGCATCATGGTGCAAGGAGAGTGCATCGCAGTGTAAGATTACTTGGTCAAACATCTTGCGGGTAGACTAACATCTTACCTGGTTCCTTGTTCAGGCTGTCAAACCCAGCTGACTTTCACACATGGGGCAAAAGCGATACACCATCCTGCCTGCTCTGCTCTGTTGCTACATGTACCATATGTTAGCATAGATTGTGACATGTGGTGTGGAAAAACAAATGAAAACAGTGATGAGGAGGAGTAGGAAGAGGAAAGGTAGGACACCATCAACAACAACTACTGGAATCATTAGTATTCGATAGAATGCCTCAAGATATGTTTTATGTCTCTGTTCTGAGTTCAAATCCTGCTGAGGTCAACTTTACCTTTCATCCTTGCAGGGTTAAAAAGAAAGTGTCACTCCATCATGATAGATTGGCAGAATTGTAAGAACATGGGACTCGATGCTTTGTGGTATTTGTTCCATCTCTTTGTATTCTGAATTCAAATCCCACCATGGCCTGCATCAGTAGTAGACAAACCATTGTCAGGTTAACACCATCACCACCAGGCACCTTGGAGGTTCCTTTAGTGGACCCTATTTTGTTGCAAGCATTTGAGGCATGTTTCCAGTTTAAGGATACCTCCTTCCCACCCTCCCACCAAAACCAATCCTGGGAACCGTGTAATAGGTCATGGGTATTGCCTTCCCTCCTCACAAAAAATTTTTCTAAATAAATACTTTAATTTAGTTTCTGTTTTTCTTTAGAAGTTATTTATAGATAAATCTTTTGTTCATTAAAATATCTTTATTTATTAATATTATTTTTTTTATTTTGTTTTCTTTAGTTCAGAGAAATGGCAGCTGATTGAAAACCTTATTCCCAAAATTCAATCAGGAGAGAAACCAGTCTGGACAGACGGTCAGAAGTGTAAGAAAGTGTATGACAAAGATCTTGACATTCTGAAGGAAGATAATTTCATTCATTCTCTTTGTGAAGGAAGCAGTGATAGTCAAGAAGGAAATGCTGCTCCTGTAATTAAATACCATTTGGAACTGAAAGAATCTATTTGACACTAATTGTGACAAACTTTTACTATGGATGTGTTTCACACCATCAAAGAGACTGAAGAAAATCCATTGGTCGAAAATAGCCCCCAAAGAAATCGGTACAAAATTATTATTTCTTACTAACTTACCCACCCACCCACTTTCTTCCTGTTTTCTTTCATATTCATCTTGCACCTTGGCTTCTCTATGTATTCATTTCTTCAGTAAGACACTTGATCCTGGTCTCTCCATCTTACTTTAGTAATATACTTCACCCAGTTGAGGGGAGCGGGGTCTTGTGAGTACTTGGTGACATCACCAGTGCTGGTGCCAGTGAAACAAGTACCCAGTATACTCTGTAAAGTGGTTGGCATTACAAAGGGCATTACAAGGGGCATCCAACCATAGAGACCATACCAAAGCAGTCTTTGGGACTTGGTGCAAGCTCTCTTGCTTATTGGTTCCTGTTGAACTGTGCAGTCCATGCCAGTTTGGAAAAAGGGACGTGAAATGATGATGATCATAGTAATTTGTTAGGTCTGTGGTGATTCCATATTCCATGAATGTTCTTATTTCAGTTTTGATACACAGGCTTACAGATGTTCAGGACATTATTTCCATTATGTCAAATATTTCAATTACAGTCTTCAATAGTGTTTTATAGTTGAGGTTTAGTGGAGGCGCAATGGCCCAGTGGTTAGGGCAGCGGACTCGCGGTCATAGGATCGCGGTTTCGATTCCCAGACCGGGGCGTTGTGAGTGTTTATTGAGCGAAAACACCTAAAGGCTCCACGAGGCTCCGGCAGGGGATGGTGGTGATCCCTGCTGTACTCTTTCACTACAACTTTCTCTCACTCTTACTTCCTGTTTCTGTTGTACCTGTATTTCAAGGAGCCGGCCTTGTCACTCTCTGTGTCAAGCTGAATATCCTCGAGAACTACGTTAAGGGTGCAAATGTGTGTGTGGAGTGCTCAGCCACTTACACGTTAATTTCACGAGCAGGCTGTTCCGTTGATTCGGATCAACCGGAACCCTCATCGTCGTAACCGACGGAGTGCTTCCATCCATAGTTGAGGTTGTTTGAAGCTTAACATTTGAATGCATGTCTTAACAAAGAAATATTATAGAGATTTTGACTTATGCTTCTTAATGTTTACCTGATAACTTTCTTCCTTTGTCTTTTTTTTTAATTGTCTTTTGTTTGCTGTTATCATTTAGCTCTTATATGAGCCAAACATCCTGTTTGCTCTCAATAACTTGTTCTATACAAACATTTATCTTACAAATGCAGTTACAGCTGACAACTCTGGCTCTATTGGTAGAGTTCTCCATTGGCCTTGCTGATGGACATTCACTTGTTTGACCAACTGAACTCCTTTTTTGTGAAAATTAATGTGTAAGTGGCTGAGTATTCTACAGACATACTTCTGAGACTTAATCAGCACAACACAATGTGACATGGTTGGACCTTTGAATTACATGTGGAGGAGAGAGAGAGAGAGAATTGGTTTTGGTGGTAGTGAGGGGCCAAGTCAATCTTGGTGGGGTTTTGAACTCAGATTGCTGGGTACCAAAATGAATACCACAAAGTATTCCAATGATTGTTGCCAGTTTGTTACTTTAACTCTTTAGCATTTAGAACCAGCGAAAATATTCTATCCCTTTTTTATGTTCAAACTGGTCATATCCAGCTTCTCATACCTACCCTACAATGTCATTCTAAAAATAAACACAGTCACATCATTGAAAACTTGAAGCTACAAGCTAAAACACAATTAACTCTAAACAATGTGACTAAATAAGCGTAACCATTTAACAGTAATCTGGGTGCTGAAAGGGTTAGTGACTGGCCAGATAGCAAGGGGATTGTATACATTCTGTCATACATCTCTGTGTCCATGACAACATCTTCCCATTATAAGTCTCTGTTTTCACTGATTTCCTATGAAATCCACCTCCACCCATCTTTAGTATAACTCTGCCTGTAACAACTGGGCATGTGAGCTTTGGTTCATAAATCAGCAGAGCAAGATTAGATTCTCATATAACATAGTATATGACTTGGCAGTTGGCATGGCTGTGTCAAGCCTTTGGCTTTAAATGGCAGAATTCATGTGTGAAACTGTACAACCAAAATGATGCTTCAGTTTGTCGTGTCTGTCTACATACTAAATTTCTGATAAACTAAAGAATTCCATCTAATTCCATCAAGATTTAGACATATAAATTTTTAAAATTATCATCATCATCATCTAACGTCCATTGTCCATGTTAGTATGGATTTGATAGTTTGACCAGGACTGGTAAACTGAAAGTCTGCACCAGACTCCAGTCTGATTTCGCATGGTTTCTAGGGCTGGATGCCCTTCCTATGGTTTATACAAATATTTTAATTTATTATTGATTTTTTTTTTTTTTTTTTTACAGAGAAATCAGATAATTGTATCTGGAGATCCAGTAATGACTTTCTACCAATTATACCAAATTTTAGTAAAATGGAAGAATTGTTTTATTCTAATATTCCTGTTGAAAATACCCATGTAAGTAAGACTAAACTAAATCTCTCTATTATGTTATAAAGTGCAGGTGAATCTGTGAGGTTTAGAAGTTTTGCAACGACATTGTTCTCTCTTTGATCTCACTGTCTGGTATTTGGTGCCAGTGTTGCCTCTCATAACGGTATGCTGATTAATACCATACATGTAGAGTTTGGTGTGGATGCCTGTCATGTATGTACGTGTGTGTTAGTGTGTAGTTGTGTGTTTACATTTTGCTGATGCACATCTATAAAGATTGGTACATTTGAAATAAAGTCCATTGTGATATTTGTTCTGTGCCAACTTACAGATACTCCCCTTGTCATTCTTATCATCAGAAATACACTAAGCCAGTGATTGATCCATTAGAAACTAATAATTAATCACACACTTGTTCACCAATTGTTATTTAATAATCCATTCTTTTATCTTGTACACTGGCATTGTGTTTAAATTTATTGGGTACATTGCTGTACTCAAGAAGACATGCCCACCACAACAGAATTGATATAACCAATGTGTCACTTGAAAAACATTGGTGATGGTGCCTTGTAAAAATCACCCAGTACACTTTGTAAAGTGGTTGGCATTAGGAAGGGTATCCAACTTTAGAAACCAACCCAAAACAGTCAGTGGGACCTGATGCGGCCCCTGGCCTTGCTAGTTCCTGTCAAACTGTCCAACCCATGCCAGCTTGGGAAAATGGATGTTAAATGATGACAATGACAATATCAGACATAATCAATAAAAATCAAAGATTTCTGGAGTTCTTTAATGTATCCTCTTTAGTTACACAATTTGTTTTTGTTGTTAATTGTTTCCATTTCTCTCTTCATTTCTTCTCTGATAAATCTTCTACGAGGCAGCTGGTCGGAATGCAGACTTTGATGAATGTCACATTGTTTCTTACACGGAGTGAATATGATGCTGAGGATTTAGTCAGTGCTTTACAAGAGAACAATGTTGCTAGCATACCTCAGGACACTCTCTCGAGTCTTATCAAGATTCTTCCAACTAAAGAAGAAGTGAGTATGAAATAATGTATTCTTTCAATTAAAACTTTAGAGAAAAACTTATGGTTAACTTCCTAATTCTTCTAGCAACAGCATCGGCTCTCAGATATTTTTTGCTTTTAGAATCCCATGTCTTGTGCTTAATGGGTTATTTTACTCTATTAAAATAATTATTTAGAATAATCGTAAGCATGTTGGAGATATATATTTTATATCGTAGTTGGTTGTGAGTTCAGTCCCACTGCATGGCACATTGAGCAAGTGCCTTCTATCATAGCCCTGGGCGAACCAAAGCCTTGTAAGAAACTGAAAGATGCTTGATGTAGATGTGTGCATGCATGTGTGTGACTCCTTGATGATCATCATCATTTACGTCCGTTTTCCATGCTAGCATGGGTCGGACGGTTTTGACCGAAGGCTGGCAACCAGATGGCTGCACCAGGCTCCAGTCTTGATCTGGCAGAATTTCTACAGCTGGATGACCTTTCTAACGCCAACCACTCCGAGAGTGTAGTGGGTGCTTTTTACATGCCACCTGCACCAATTGTTATTCTTATCCAATATCCTGTCAAACATGTCTATCTTTGGGGAAATATAACTTTGCTTGGAAACCGGTGAGGTTTGGTGACAAGAAGGGCATCCCAGCTGTAGAAAATCTGCCTCAGTCAACTCTGTCCTACCCATGCAAGCATGGAAAAGTGGACTTTAAAATGAAGAGGATGATTATATTTTATGTCATGTGTCAGCCTAAGTCAGTTTTCCCTCTTACTGTCCCCTTAATAAACACATCAGTGCCATGTAAAAAGCACCTGTGCTGATGCCACATAGAAAGCATCCAGTACACTCGGTAGAGTGGTTGGCATTAGGAAGAGGGCATCCAGGTGTAGTAACCATGCCAAAACAGACGACTGGAGCGTGGTGCATCTCTCTGGCTTTCCAGTTCCTGTCAAACTGTCCAACTCCTGTTAATATGGAAAATGGACATCAAACGATAATGAATGACCATGATGATTACTGATTCTGGGAACATCATAGGCAAGAATGGCTAACTGTCACTCTAAAAGTTAACATAGGTGCAGGCATAACTGTGTGGTTAAGTTCATTTTGTAACCATGTGGCTCTGGGTTTGAGTCCACAGAATGGCACCATGAGCAAGTGTCTTCTACTAGAGTCTCTGGTTGATCAATATCTTGATAATGGGATTTGGTCAATGATAATTGTGGAAGCTTGTTATATGTGTATGTACTCTCAGCAGAAGTATATCTGCAAAATATATGACCTTAGGAGCAAAAAACGAAAATCAGTGTTCTTTAAGTGACGTCCTTTGTGATGTTTGTTCTATATTGAGTTAGAGATACTCCCTCATCACTCGCATCATCAAAAATACACTAAACCAGTCACTGGGTCACTGGAAATTTGTAATCCACAATGTTGTTAGTCACGACATTGTTATAAAAAAATTAATTACATTGTTAATTATTTTCTGAGAATCTTTGTTCTTTCATCTCAGTGTCTTATTAAATTTACTTAATCAAAATTGTTTTTATTTAAGATAAAAAAAAAACAGTGTTCTTAAAATATTCTAAACTGTATTTCCTGTAGGTGGCAGCACTTCGTTCTTACCAAGGTGAAAGATTGCTTCTTCACCCAACTGAACAGTTCCTCATTGAATTATCTGATGTCAAAGATTTCCATCTGATACTGAGAGGTCATTTCCTTCAATCAGAATTTCTTATTAAATTTGTCAAACTGCGAACCAGTATTCGTAGCATGGTAGATGCCTGCAAAACTGTCTTAGAAGATGCAGGCTTGAGAGATTTCCTTCATTTAATTTTGGGAGCTGGTAATTACCTTAACCAGGTAACTAATTTCCAAATTTTTTTCTTTTTATATTTTGTTTATTCCTTATTTTCTATTTCTGATTGGTCTATTTTCTGAATACATATATGTGTCATCATCATCATCATCATCGTTTAACGTCCGCTTTCCATGCTGGCATGGGTTGGACGGGTTGAGCTAGAGGCTGCATCAGGCTCAATCTGGTCTGGCAAAGTTTCTACAACTGGATGCCCTTCTTAACGACAACCACTCCGAGAGTGTAGTGGGTGCTTTTTCATGCCACCAGCATGAGGGACAGTCAGGCGGTTCTGGCAACAACCATGCTCACACTCAAAAGGGGTTTTTATGTGCTATCTGCATGGGAACCATTCCGGCGGAACTGGTAATGACTGCGCTGGAATGTTGTTTTTCATGTGCCACCAGCACATGTGCCCATAAGACGATGCTGGCAATGACCATGCTCAAATGGTGCTTTTCAACTGTCACCGGCACAGGAGCCAATCCGTGGCCCTGGCAACAATCATGCTCAAATATGCTTTTACTGTTCCACTGGCATGAGTTCCAATCAGGCGGTATTGTTATTGGCCATGTTAGCGATTTTAGTTTGTTTACACTTGCCTCAAAAGGTCTTCGCAAGCAAAGTTCATTGTCCAATGAATGAGGGGTATTCATAAATGGGCTGGTTACATCCACTGGCATAGGCCATGGGCTATGGTCTCACTTCGCTTGTTGGATATATTTGTACTTTACACAAGGATGGAGTAACCCCTTCAGATTTATGCAAAATTGATTTTATTATAACTGAACATAAAAATCAATATTAACCCCCCGCTCACATATATGGTTTACAGGATAACTTTGTACACCTCACCCCTGTGTGTGTATGTATGTATATATTTATATATATATATGTTTATCTATTATATATGATACATATTTGTCTATGTTGTCTGGTTTATAGGAAAGCTGTTATGGCTGTGCATATGGTTTCAAGTTATCAAGTCTGCTTGAAGTGTCAAAAATAAAAGCTACCGAATTCAGCTATTTCAACTTACTTCATCATTTAGTGGAATTGGCTGAAGAAAATGATGATCAGGTTCTCATGTTCACTGCTGATGCAGACATTCTGGATAAAGCTGCAACGTAAGCCATCTCTTTTTCTTTTTCTACTTCAAAATCAAACTGTTTTCATTTCCATAAAAAGGAATAGTTGCAACCAATATTTTTATTTTTATTTTCCTGTAAAGATGTTGTTTGGACGAGACACGAAATGAAGTAACGGCACTGAGTAACAGTTTAAAGCAGTTTCTGAAAGAACTCAGTCAAGCTGACCAGGAAGTGAACAATTTATTTAGTATTTTTATCAAGGTGAGGTTTTGAAGTTTCATTGGATTTGTTTTTCCTGTCGCTGAGTGAAATTTGGTAGATGGAAATTGTGTAGAAGTTTTCCCAAGGAGCTGTTTTGCTTTAAGTCATTTAAATTGTCAGCCAAATTTAGCACCACCAATCTGACACTTGGGTATCTTTTGTGGAGCAGACATTTGGACCAAAATAACTGACTTCTTTCTTGCCATCATCCTCAGCAGACACTGAAAAAGGGTCATCAGTCCTGTCCTTCCTCCTGTCATTAAATCATGCAAAATATTTAACTACAAAACATATCATCATCATCATCATCATTTTACTTCCACTTTCTATGCTGGCATGAGTTGGATGAATCATCATGGTGTGAATCAATTTCTTTATTGGGATCTAATGTTCTCATAGATTGGTGCTCACACAGGTCACATTGGCTTCGTTGCAACTGCTGGCTGCCCATCCTATCACCACCCACTTCACAGTGTGCACTGGGTACAGTTCCTTGTGGCACCAACACCAGAGAGATTGATAAGTCTTCAGCCAAACAAGATTTAACCCTTTAGCACTCAGATTACTGTCAAATGTAATGCTTTTTTATTCATGTTTTAAATTGATCTTGTATTATCTCTCAGCTCCAAGATTTTGTTGATGCAGTTGTTTCTAGAATGACATTGCAGGGTAGGTGTGAGAGGTCCAGCCTAACCAGTTTGGACATAAACTGGTGGAATATTTGGGCCGAATATGGCTGATTTAAATGCTGAAGGGTTAAAAAGATCTCACAACCTTACACTTTCTTATTTCTTTACTGCCCACAAGGGGCTACACACAGAGGGGACAAACAAGGACAAAGGGATTAAGTTGATTACATTGACCCCAGTGCGTAACTGGTACTTATTTAATCGACCCCGAAAGGATGAAAGGCAAAGGCAACCTCGGCGGAATTTGAACTCAGAACGTAGCGACAGACGAAATACCGCTAAGCATTTCGCTTGGCATGCTTACGTTTCTGCCAGCTTGTCGCCTTCTACTTACATTTTCTATTAAAGAGACCTCAGTCCCACAAATGCTGGCATAAAAATAATAGACATTCAAACTAATCAGCAAATGGGGTCAAGATAATCAACCATTTTGTTTCTTGGATTTCTTACTTTATTCCTATGTAAGGAATTATTATTATAATTAGTTTTGTATAACAAACAGTTTAGCTACACACTGTCTTTCCATTATTACTTATGTTGATCTAAATATTTTTCAGGATGTGAAATTATTATTTGGTGAACTCCAAACACGGTTGAGACTTTTACGAACATTGGCTCATAAGGTAGCTGGTTACTTCTGTGAAAACGTTGATGATTTCAGCCTTCAGAAGTGCTTCCAAGATCTCCATGCATTCTATGAAGCAGTAAAGAAATGTCGTACAGTAAGTAATTGTAGCAATTTTCTGGTTCTTCAATGAATCTGGTAGTGTAAGTTGACTTATTTCTCTTGATACCATCAGATGATGTTTAGTGTTTGATTTAACTGAGAATTCAGTGAAACTTTCTTTGTCATTTATTCTGATTGACTTCTGGGACTGTGTGATCATTTCATGTTCTAGAAATAATAGTCACATCTCCTTAAAATTACACCTGTACCATCTTAAAAGGGAAGGAAGGACAGATAAGCTAATGTAGTACATTATGTCTAGAACAACATTAGAATGGGATTGTCATGTGTGGAGAGCCTTTGATCATAGATCCACTCATTCAGGGCCAACTTGGGTTCTGATTTCTAATGCAATTCTTCTTTTACAACATATTTATCCTCATTGATCCTCGTTTAATATTCACTTTTCTCTGTTGCCAAGGGTTGGACAGGTGTGACAGCATCCTGCTATTTGTTGTGGTCCTTCACCATCTGACATGCAGTATAGGAAAAAACTCAATATTTTCCATTCCATTGCAAAGGTGGTGAGCTGGCAGAATCATTAGCATGCCAGACAAGAGACTTTGTGGCATTTCGCTTGTCTTTACATTCTGAGTTCAAATTCCACTGAAGTTGACTTGGCTTTTCATCCTCTTGGGGTAGATAAAATATGGACCAGTTGAGCACTGGAATTGATGTAATCAACTTGTCTCCTCCCCACAAAATTGCTGGCCTTGTGTCAAAATTTGAAACAAATATTTTCTGTTGTGACAGAGGTAGATTGGCTGCCCTTCTTATCACCGACCATTCTATGGCAGAGACTGGATGCAGTTTATTGTGCCACCAGCACTGGAGAGTTTGTCAGGTCTATAAAGAGTGTCCTGTACATCATATCAGTCTTTATTCACAGCTATTGCTCTCCTTAGTGTGTTGGCTTCATTTCAGTTTGAAGAGCCCACACCTACTTCATAAAAATAATAGTTCTCTCTAAAATATATACAGCTCTATCTAAAATATGTAGCTCTGTTGAGTTTTAGGACATTCTTTAATTTTATTCTTATATCATGCACCTTTGACTTTTCCATGTTTTCTGTTGAGATAATTTACTATTTCAGGAAAATCATTTCTTAAAGAAGCAACATACTTTGGCAGAAGATCGAAAGAAGGAAATCAAAAGTCACCTCACTAAAAAGAAGTTATCACTTCAATTTGGATTAGATGCAGGTATGTGCAATTTTTTTTACCTGAGTTTTTTTTATTCTGAACTCACTCAATTCTGGCATCAGTTGATATACCTGCTGATCAGCAATGATATTTCTGTAAAGTTTCCTTTGTAAGATATAATATTTCATTTAGAAGGTGTGAAAAACAACATTTGAGCATGGTCGTTGCCAGTGCCACCGGACTGGCTCCCATGCAGGTAGCACGTAAAAACACTTTAGAGCATAGTCGTTGCCAGAACCACCTGACTCTCCCTCATGCCGGTGGCACATAAAAGCACCCACTGCACTCTCGGAGTGGTTGGTGTTAGGAAGGGCATCCAGCTGTAGAAACTCTGCCAGATCAGATTCGGCCTGGTGCAGCCTCTGGCTCACAAGTTCTCAGTCAAACCATCCAACTCATGGAGAGCGGGCATTAAACAATGATGATGATGATGTAGGCATCAAAATTATTTTATCAAGAGGTTCAAATCTATAGGTTGATAATTATTTGAAATATTTATTGATTCCTTGTTTTCTCTTGAAGTAAGAGATATTTCATTCTGCTTTGATATTAAGAATCTACTTTCCATGCCCCCCCCCCCCAATTCATGTTTATCATAGGTGTAATAAGTAATAAAATGAAAATGATATCTCTACTGAAACATATTATAAGTACGTTATATATTTATATTCTGTTATAAATTACAATGAGGGCAGCTGTATGGTTCTCTAACAGTGGAGGGAACCTGTGGTAGAGGTAGACCCAGGAAGACTTGAGACAAGGTGGTTGAAGCCTGATCTTCAAACTTTTGGCCTCACAGAGGCAATGGCTAATGACCGAGACCTTTGGCTATATGTTGTGTTTGAGAAGATCCGTCAAACCAAGGGAGATCATAGTTGTGGCTGATGCTGGTGTCATATAACTGGCACCCATGCCAGTGGCACATAAATAGCACCTTTTGAGCATTGGGCCCCACAGAGGCATGGTAGCTGAGATCCTTTCAAGTATTGGGCCTCACGGAGGCAATGAACAAGACCTTTGGTATTATGTTGTGCTTGAGAAGATCCATCAAGCCAAATAAAATCGCATTTGTGGCAAATATCAGTGTCCTGCAAATGGCACCTGTGTCAGTGGCATGTAAAAGCACCCATTACACTATTGGAGTAGCTGGTGTTAGGGAGAGTGTCCAGCTGTAGAAACCATGCCAAATCAGACTGGAGTCTGGTGCAGCCTCTCAAATTCCCAGCTCTGGTCAAACCGTCCAACCCATACCAGCATGGATAACGGACATTAAATGATGATGATGATAAAATGTTTCTCAGTTAAACTAGACATTTTCGTGGGTTTTTCTCTTTGTTTTTGTAAACTATAAAACTGAATTTTTTTCTGTTACTCACAGATGCATGTTCGTCTGCTTTGGAGAACAAGAAAGGTCCAATGGATCGAATCCTTCAAGAGGTTCATGGTGGTAACTTTGAGAAATTTGCAGGAAAACCTCATAATTTAATTAGTACCCCTGCTCGAGGTGATGCTTCTAAACATCATCTGAATTTTAGTCGAATCAGTTTTGCTGGAAGTCAAATAAAACTCCCAGAAGACGAAGATGACTTTGATGAAACATTGACTGATTTCCATATTCCACAGAAAAACAAAGTTTCTTCTGGTATGTAAAACATTTTTATTGATATTCCAATGGTAATTTCTGTGGGGGGTATGGCCAAGTGGTGGAGGAGTTCACTTCTCCGACCATATAGTAGCAGGTTCTATTCCACTGCACAGCACCTTGGGCAAGTGACATCTACTGTAGTCCTGGGGCTAGTTAATTCTTTGTGAATGAATCTGTTAGACGGAAACTGTACAGAAGCCTGTGTGTGTGAATGTTTACATTCTCTGCTAATGCAAAGATCCAAATAGCAAAGTTTGTTGCCATCTCCTGTCAATAAACTGTTTGCAAGTTCAGCACTTTCAAAGATGCAAGGAATTTTTAAAAAATTCTTGTAAAACAGGTTTGCTGTAGTGACAGGCAGGAAGGATATCTGGCCTTAAAACAATACTTCAGTAATTTGTATTCATCTGACCCATGCCAGCATAGAAAAATGAACATAAAACAAACTGTTAATTAACCAAGACTAAGATTTACATTCTTGTTTGTCGCTATTTCACATGTTTGATATTATTAATGTTCTTGTAAAATATTTGAGCATCACAACTCTCATTTCCTTCTCCATGCCAATGGTTTATACCACAACCATTCTGTTTAAATGCATCAGCTACTGTAGCTGTGGAATGAGGTTGGTCACTGGTTATACCATGAATATATTTCAGTCTTATTGTGACACTTAATGTTAAGGATAGAGTTGTTCATTTTCATGTCTGAATTACATTTGTTCATTGAATTTATATAATATTCCAAGATTTTATTTATTATTATTATTTGTTAATTTACCATTTCAGCCAATACAATGCCATTTAAATATCACACAGGACCTTTTACCAAAGTAAGTCAAGCTATATGTTCAGAAAGTTCATCAAAGCCTTTTAGGAAAACCCATGTGCGAAGTCAGAGCGATTTCACAGACAGTATTGTCTCTGGTGAAAACCAGTGGCACAAATATAAAGAAATGTGTGAAGTAAAAAATGGTGCGATACTGAAGGCACCACTTGCACGGCCAGAAAGCTTATTTACCCTTGAAAGTCTTAATCTTGAAACACCGAGTAATACCCTTACCAAAAAAGAAGTGAGCACTGTTCAAGAAATGCCAGTTCTTTTCCAGCTAAGCCCAGATAACAAACCAAAGAAATCTGACCGAAGGTCTTCATTTGGAAACTTTATCAGCCGATTATCAAAAGCTGTGTTGAAACCTCGTAACACAAACCAGGCCCGAGTTAACAAAGCGCCATCAAAATTGTCCATTGAAAAGAGTAAAGACAAAGCAGAGAAAATCTGTCCACAAATGAAAATACAGGACAAAGAGAATTCCCTAAAACCCAATAATACAAACCAGAGAAATTTTGGTCAGAAAGCACCAAAATCATCTTTAGGAAAAGACAAAAATATTAAGATGGTTCCACCAAAGAAAAATGAAACTAAAAGAAATTCAGCAAGAACTGCTAAAAGCCCTGTCTTGAGTTCTAACATAAACAACAAACCGCTTTGTGTTAGAGAAGGCCGACAAGTAAAGTCAAGGAAATAACTTGTAATTCAAATTCTGCAAACTTTGTGAAGAATTTACCATTAATGTTTCCTTGGTTGTTGGAATTAGGGCGATTGTTGTGTGTTTGTATCTTCTGATTGCTGCATGTTTATAAATTTTTATCTAAACCCCTGAAATATCTAAATGTCATATCAATTTGGGGTTTTTAGCTTATTGCATTATTTTCAGCTTATTTTTTTTTTTTAATTTTCAATTCTGAGTTATGTTTTCAAACCTACTATTTTTGTGAGTGCATGATGAGGTTTCTCTATGGTCATTCAACTGGCTAGTAATAGCAGTCAGATCTCTCAATTTACACTTAAACTCTTCTTTCCTAAAATGGTCGGGTATAGGTCAGCTCAATCAAGGTTCACCTTGGACTATACAAGATCAATGACAGCTTATTGTATAATCTGTGTATATTTTCTGTTCTATACTGACCATATCTCTCTTTCTGCCAAACTTGGTAGGAACATTTTATTTGCCTCTAATATAGAAATATAATTCTAGTTTGAGTCTCTTAAAAGAAAAAACAGTTCACAATTATAAATATTTCAGCAATTAGTGGAATTAATGAATAGTTCAATTAAAATTGTTTTATGATAAGCTTCAGAGATAACAAGAGCTCAGCTATAGCTTAGATGTAAAGTTATTAAACCTCTTTTACTGAGGGCTGCAAAAACTGAAGTTTTACTGTGACTCGGGCATTCAATAACCAATTCATGTTAATACATTGCCAAAGCAATGTCCCAGCAACTGTCGCTGAAATGACTGAATATTATTTGTTATTAATTATCCAGGATTGTAATTGAAAATAATTCAATAGACTGGAGTTTAATTTCTGTTTTCAAGTCATTGAGCAAAACTGAGTCACCCACCTCCTATTCTAATTTGTGGGTCCTCTTTATGAATATATTCAGACATTTTTCTTTTAGATAAAAAAAACAAAACAAAATACTGAACAGTCCACACACAGTTCTTCTTGTTTTGTTCTTGGCTTCCTTGTCCATGGTACCTATTCTACAGCTAGTTGGACTGAGCCAGTGAAATGTCTTGTCTTTATATGGTTGCAGCTCTGATTCTTATATAATATTGGATTGAAATTAGTTTAGTTATGTAGGTTAGAGACTATTTTATTATTTTTATGTTTTGAGAAAAATATTTTATATTTTCTCTTTTTGTTTCAAAAAGTTTTATATTTGTTGATAGTGACATTATTGATCAGTTAATGATGTCTACAGATATCACAGTGAAAGTTTCAGCTTTAAACTCATGAGTCTGGGATTAATTCTAATAGTTTGGTTAACCATTTCCATTCAAATCCCAGTCATCATAGAAAAGTGTTCTTTAAACCTATTTTGAAAAACCTATTAAAAAGTTTTTACTTTTTGTACAATATCCCAAGTGCATGCACACACACACTCTACTTTTAGTTTTTTTCTGAAGCTGTCCATAAGCAACAAGAGAATGATAAAGTTGCTTGAATAAAATCTTAGATCCAGGTATGTAAAAACAGTTTTACCTTACATATCACAAACATTACATACTTGGAACATAAAGAAAGGGGTCTGGGCACTTCAGGCTTCTGGACCACAAAATGAACAAAAAGTCTTTGTGTGTCTCTACACATACCTACACATTTTAATTCTAACACATACATACACCATTTTTCTTTCACACTTAAATACAGAAATATAATTGGAGAAAAGAAAACATTGATTCCATGATAGCCAAGATGTGTGGCTTTCTATTAGTTTTCTAATTCTCACAGAGTTTGTATACACCCATTCATATATATATATATATATATATATATATAAAAACATGAAGTATTTTGTTTCTCACAAAATACAGGAAACATTAATCTTTTTTTCAAATTCTAGTCCTGGTTGTGTTTTATATATATTATACACATACACACATGTGGTATGTATGTATGTGATTCATTATTTTTTTCTTGTAAAAATATTATCAGCTTTATTAATAATACTGAGAAGATAACATTGTTTAGATTTATATTTAAGAAACTTGTGCTAACAATTGTATAATTACTTTTTTCAAAGTTATCTCTACAGAGTTTCTTTAGAAATTAAAACCAGTACTGAAAATGATCGAATAGCACTGCTAACACAGGAAGGATACAGTATTGACTTAAAAAGCTTATGGTTGCATAACAAAATACAGTGTCCTGACCAGCAATTATATAATTATGATTATAAATATGGATAGATTTCAGAGTAATGGTTGTCTTTAATTGATATGACAATTAACAAACCATTGTTAACAATAGTAAACATATTACAATTAACACAATTATTAATTGCTATATTGAAACTACTAATAATAGTTTTAATTAAGAACAAGCACTATAGCACTTAAAAAGAAAAAAAAGTGTCACATATGTGGTCTTTTGATCTGCTAGAAATAGCAACTAAATCTGTCTTTAATCACAATCCACTGTCTTATAAATAGAAGGATGGACATTAGATAATGTAGTCTTAAATAGTACTGAAAAGTTCGGATGGTCATGCCAGGAATGGGTTTGACCATGACTCTACTTGATGGTTGTTAACCTGGAGCTAAAAATAACACAAAAAATACTACAAAGAAGTATTACAGTATTAAGACCATTATCAAGACCTCTTTTACACTAGTAACATCATTACTAAGTATTCTGTGACACAAGTAACAATGTTACAAAGGGCTTTGTTACACAAGTGACTTAGTTTCTTAAAAGTTATGTTACAGTAAACCCTGTCACTTCATACAACAACTAGTAAAATCAGAAGAGTGATGATTTAGAGGCTGCCAATGTGTTAAATTTGCCTCTGGTCAATAAAATCAGTACCAGTCATGAACTGGGGTCAATCATGTTATTATTCCTCCCTTCAAAATTTGTCACTCTCTGCTTATCAAAATGCTATTCTGTAAATATTCTATAAATGCTGCTGTTATTAGACATAGTATAGCCTTAGTATCAGTTACTAAACAGCACTCTACAGTTAGTACTACTATTATCATTATCATTAGCCACAGTAGAGCTTCTAAACAGGACCCTTGCCATTACTGCAATAAACATATCACTGTTACTAAACAGAACATTCATACGTTTTCTTTTAATACTCTCCCTAACAGATGTTCAAAATTATCATTTCCCAATACTTGGAATAATATTTCAGGACATTTCTAATGTTTAAATGAAAACCTTGAAACGGTTGCTATTTTTGTTTGTAAATATCACCGTGTAAATACTAAAACAAACATTCAAATGTTCCAAATGTGACCTTTTACTATCATCACATTTTCTAGCAACCCTTTTCCTTGATTGCATGAATGCTGATCATCTCCTCCCTCCCCCTCATGTACTGCAGAATAAATCTATAGATTTCAGTTGGATGCGGGTAGTCAGTTGCTGATGAAATCTCAAATATTGAAAGGAGTTCAGCTGATCCTTTTTTTACTGTCCAGATGAGATTGTATAAAAAGACAGTCATTTTTGACTGTCCAGTGTAATTATGTTTAAATTATTTACACAGTGTTTGTTGAAATCTGTGAATTTATTTTGTAGTACATTATCATTCCAAAAATGAACAGTAACAGGTCTCGCATACACACGCACATATAAGAGAAAAAGAACATGGCCATTGACTTGGTGCTCTTTAATTCATCTGTAACATATGTTTCAGGATGTGCCACATGATGTCTCACTATAGGTGCAATCAATAGATGTACCTAGAACCCCTACATTTCATTTGATATTCAGTGCTATGTCTTACAATATTATCTTTATCATCATCTTTTCATCTATTCTCCATGATTACCATTAATTTTGCTTCCCCTAGCAGTATAATAATCATTCACAATTCAAACATTTATTTTAATGAAATAATTTTTTGGCCCATCTACAAAATAGAAATGTTATATATTGTACAAATTAAAAATTATGTTTGTATCTTTTGAAGTCTTTGCCTAATTCTTGTGTCGTTCCTTTACTACCAGAAATCTCAGTCTCTGACTACAAAGTTGTGCAGCATAAAACAAGGTTGCTACAGAGATGGAGTGACCATTTGAGAATTCCATTTCAGTTCTGACCAATTGCTGTAATCTTCATGTCATGGGTAAAGTGTCAGCCTCTGGGTGAAGTAGTTGTGATCTTCATTCATTTCCCTATCTTATGTTAGTCAAGGTGCTGAACTGATCTCTTAATGGCTGAGTCTCAGTTGCAAGGGTAATTCCTGTGGACCTTTTTTAAGGCATCCAAGACTTGTGACAGGAAGTTATCCTCAGAAGAGAGACTTGGCCTCAACATGGCAACAGAATGGGCTCAACTAATGGCCAAGTGATGGCAGTAGGGGATAACAATGGATTCAGCTAATGGCCAAAGAGTAGTATCAAAGTAGGTGATGACAGAATAGACTTCACTAAACGATAGTGGAGTCTGCTGAAAGCAACTATCCAAAGAACGAGGTGATGGTATTAAGATTAAGTCCATCACCCAAGAACAGGAATGGTCCACTGACGGACTTCCATACAATTTTTGTTTACTTAGTTCCAACCACAAGTGTTTGGTTCACCCAAAACTTAGAAGGTACTTGCAGTGGAATTGAACCATAAAAATTCCAAGACAGAAGGGAATGATAGGGGTGCCAGACTATTTGTTCTGTATCACGGTATAGGAATAATTATGAAGCCATTCACCATTTTCTTCTTGTATCCAGAAGTTAGTGGAGGAGGTATCTTCTATGATGGTGACCAAGGAATAATTTGAACTCGGCACTGCAAGCTAACAAAAACATTAGTCAATTAACAGTGGCCCTATTGCTTTCAGTTAATGAACTTTGCCTTCTTTTGATACCTGATTACATTTAGTGGACTTAGCCATTAACCGAGTTTAATGTTGACCATAAACACAGCATGGCACCAATGACAGGATCTGATAATGTTGGATGTGAAATACAACCCTTTAATTAGAACGTTGACACTCTTGACTTACCTGAAAACCTTAGAAGTATTTAATTAAGGGTCTAATAACACACTGAAATGATAATGAATCAATCATGCTTGCCAAAGACGTTCCATTTTGTAATTTGTCATAAAAGCTTTCATGTGACATCTAGTAAAAGTAATCATATAACCATTATCATCTTCATGTTTTTTTTCCTTAATCACCAAAACATGTTTCATGCAAACCATCTAAGGCATTTCTACAAAGTCATCTCACCTGTTTACTCATTTAACCATCTGCCATCCTTATAATGGGCATCTCCTGTCTTAAGATTTAAATTTTTTGAAAATCTTAAATGTTAGGTCAGTCTACCTACAGTAAAGGTGGATAAATGTTTTCATTGAATACCAAACTTTGGTATTTCTGGTCTCCATGCCGTAGTTCTCCTGAATGAGGGCTGACTGGGGCAAGGAGACAAATCGCAGTTTAGCTCTAATATTTTTCTCTGGCTTCAGCTTGGTGCCACTATTTATGAAATTATTTTATTCCTTGAAAGGGGACAGATGTTCCCTCATAAATGTAAGCAACTGGCAGCAGCCAGAGAACATAAAAGAGTGCTTTCTCATAATTACTTTGTATCGTTAGAGGCTGAATATTTCAGGTAGAGGATGGCCTGGAGCAAGCAACTAGATAAAAGTGACTTAGACAAGTTCCTTTACTTTATCTGTCCTTCATTTCAACTTTATAGTTGCTTCTTGAAAGGGTTATGCTTTAAATGTGAAGACTTTTTCCAGAAACAGACCAA
Organism: Octopus sinensis; assembly: GCF_006345805.1. NCBI lineage: Eukaryota > Metazoa > Mollusca > Cephalopoda > Octopoda > Octopodidae > Octopus > Octopus sinensis. Next base: position 33,825,733 of record NC_043009.1, read on the forward strand.
ATATTTTAGTTTATAAACTTAACCATTCCATATGAGTGGAAAAATGAAATTCATAAAACAAAATAGAAAAAATTAATATTTATATTGACATCTTGCTTTATTCATATTTCTATCTTTATTCTCTCTCTTCATTGCCAAAGTTGTTTTTAAGGATTCCTCGATAGTTTTTTTCTTTCCATTTCTCATGATTCTAATTTTCAGTGTTTGAAACAAATTGTTAGTCACAAAGTTGGAAATGGTTTATTCTAAATCTTGAAACTAATGTTTTTCTTCTTAGAAAAACATCCCCAAATAACGTGTCTTTGTTCAGCTTTGTTTTATATCTTCTGCCATGTTATATAAAAAGGAAAAATCTATTTTTAACAAGGTTGTGAAAGGTTTTTCTTTTCCATTGTTATGTACATAAAAGAATATTTTTTTTTTTGTTCAACTGATGCTTGATGTGATATGATAGAATTGCAAAATTCTATGTGATAAGTTTGAATTCTATTTCTATGTAATTATAATGCTGCTTTAAGGAATTGGTTTTATCTTGATACAAGAAAGACTGTTTTATTGCATGAATATTCCTTTTTATTTATTTTTCTTGTTTTATTGCATGTTTTTGTGTGTGTGTGTGTGTGTGTGTGTAATTGCCAAATTTTTGTATATTCTCATGTTTTCAGCTCTAAATCTTCTTTCTGATTCTTTCTCCTACAAACAGAACCAGCAGACATGCACACCCATACATTATATATTTGTACCCCTGGCACTGTACAAAAAAAAATATTAATGGAGGAAAAAATGAAATATTTTGCTATTCTGCCACCTGAGTAACTCTGTATTTCTCCTCCTTCAGAACTCAGACTTTGTCCTTAAAACTACTACAATTCCTTCCCAGTAACACCAAATTGTTTAGTACTGTCACTTATCTCAGAATTCCTTAGTGTTTCAGAGACATGAGGCATTCTTCAAATCCTCAATCCAACTGCTTCAGTACAATCTCCTCAGCAGTACATTCTTTTTCTAAAATCAAATCCCCTAAATGTGTTGCTCTTTCCTGAGCCTCCTCCACCTTTTACCTTCAAATGGAATAAGAATCTATGACCTTCTAGTCAGGAGTACCCTTATTCCAAGCCACATCCAACCTTGAACGCCCCCGCCCCACACACACTCACACCCATGGTACCATTCTTGGTTCTTCATTTACCAAACCATACTGAGTCCAAAGTCTACATTCACCTTGACTGACCCTTTCACTTGCACCCTTGAATCTGTCCTTTAATTGAACTAATCCCTCCATGGGTTGCCTCTCACTCTGTAGGGCTACTCTACACAAAAGTACGTCCCACTGCTACAGACACAACGAAGAGTGTTTTATCTTCAACCTGGGAAAGGTATGATTGTACTCCACAACTTCCGTTAATGTTGCCTCATCTACCCCTGCCCCACCCCATCCCACCACACACGATTCTCGCATTTCAGTTGTCCTTCCACATTCAATGCAGGTTTTCTTGTTTGTATATCTGTTTTGTGAGGCCACCTCTGGTCTCCTGCCTCAGTTTCTGTACATTCCTCTCTCTTTCTCTCTCTCTCTCTCTCTCAGTGTTAATGTGTGTGTGTGTGTGTGTATGTATGTGATTATATTTGTGTGTGTCTGTGTATATTGCATCTTACGTCTCCTAAATTCATTCTGTTGCTTGTACATCTCTATAATTGTGAAGTCTTTCCTGTTCCTTTTTCGTCCGTGCATCTCTCTCTTTCTCTCTCTCTCTCTCTATTCCACTGTTTGTGCATTTATATGGGACTGTATTTGTGTGCGTGTGTTCTTGCACCTTATGTTTCTTACTCTCATTCTTTCTGTGGCTGTGTGTGTGGTATTCTCAAAATACTCTCAATGTCCTCATGTTTATTCTGCTCTCTCTCTCTCTCTCTCTCTACAACTTTGTAAATTTTTCTACAAGATTACATATAACATTGCTTTAATTTTGATTTGTGTGTGTCTGTGTGTGTGTATATATATATATATATATATATGTATCTGTATGTGTCAATATATGTTTATGAATCTATATATATATATATATATATGTATCTGTATGTGTCAATATATGTTTATGAATCTATATATATATATATATATGTATCTGTATGTGTCAATATATGTCTATGAATCTATATATATATATATATATATATATTTGTGTCTGTATATACGTGTCTGTTTGTGTATATGTCTATATATATGTCTAAATGTGTGTGTATGTGTATATGCATGTGTCTATATGTATAGATATTTATATATGTGTGTATGTATGTGTATATGCATGTGTCTATATGTATAAATATTTATATATATGTGTATGTATGTGTATATACATGTGTCTATATGTATAAATATTTATATATGTGTGTATGTATGTGTATATGCATGTGTCTATATGTATAAATATTTATATATGTGTGTATGTATGTGTATATACATGTGTCTATATGTATAAATATTTATATATGTGTGTATGTGTATATGCATGTGTCTATATGTATAGATATTTATATATGTGTGTATGTATGTGTATATGCATGTGTCTATATGTATAAATATTTATATATGTGTGTATGTATGTGTATATACATGTGTCTATATGTATAAATATTTATATATGTGTGTATGTATGTGTATATACATGTCTATATGTATAAATATTTATATATGTGTGTATGTATGTGTATATACATGTGTCTATATGTATAAATATTTATATATGTGTATGTATGTGTATATACATGTGTCTATATGTATAAATATTTATATATGTGTGTATGTATGTGTATATGCATGTGTATTTGTGTCTATATACATGTCTGAATATATGTACATGTTTATATGTGTGTATGTATTTATACATACAATTTAGTCATTTAAAATGACCGCATTGTTACTTCAAGCTTTAAGTCTGATTTCAAGAACATATCTAAAAGAATGTCTAGGTTTAGAAATGTTTTAAGGAGTATAACAATGTATGACATAATATTGTTGTATTTCCTTTTGTTGTTGTATGTTGGAAGGAAGAAATACAAAGTGTCTTCATGTATGTCACGTATGGCCTTTGTTGTTTTTTACCTTTTCAGAACATGGGTTTGTCAGTTGGATGAAGATTATTTTCTTTTCCTTTTTAAGTAGATAGGAAACTTGAAATAACAGTCTATTATCTTTAAATATATATTTATGCATACATACATACAAACACACACGCATGCTCACACACACACCCATGCACACACACACATTGTTACAATTTGCAAAAGTTTTCATGGATATGGTTTCATCTGGAGACCAGTAATGGCTGTATCCAAATTCTTCAGAGTATCAGATGTAATTTATGGTACTCCTTCTGGCCTTAACTTATGTTAAGGGGAAAGAGTACAGGTCAGATTTTTGGTAATGCTAGGGCAGAAGGTCTTTGGAGGAGTGAGGAAGGAGATCCATTCAGCAAAAAGGGACAGACTATTTACACCTTGCCAAGCATTTATATATATATATATATATATATATATATATTATATATATATATATATATATATATATATATATATACACATGTGTATATGTATTACAGAAGCTGGGGACAGATAGATGCCCAGAATTAAGGAGAATCACAGAACACACATCAACATACAAATATGCACTCACTCACCTTCATCTTGATATCTGTCTATCCATACTGCAATGATAACATTAACAAAGGATTGCCCCCTCCCTCCCCCCACAATATGGACGGGAATGATATGACGAATTTCCAACACTTTACAACACACACACACACACACACACACACACTCACTCACTCACTCACTCACTCACTCACTCACTCACTCACTCACTCACTCACTCACTCACTCACTCACTCACTCACTCACTCACTCACTCACTCACTCACTCACTCACTCACTCACTCACTCACTCACTCACTCACTCACTCACTCACTCACTCACACTCACTCACTCACTCACTCACTTCACTCACTCACTCAACTCACTCACTCACTCACTCACTCACTCACTCTCTCTCTCACTCTCTCTCTCACTCTCTCACTCTCTCTCTCTCTCTCTCTCTCTCTCTCTCTCTCTCTCTCTCTCTCTCTCTCTCTCTCAACACTGGTAGAAATAACTCCACCCTGCTATCAAAATACATCTGGGTACTTAACTAATGTAAATTAAATTGGAAACAAATGGCTAATGCAAAAGCTTATTCTAGTGACTGTTGTCCGTGTAGTTTATGCACCATTGGGGTACACCACATTGCTTTTGTTAAAGAAAAAGGGGGGAAACCAAACAACTCAAGCTATTAAATAAGCACCGAAAAGAATATTTGCTGTCCACATAAAACCTTTATAACAGTGATTCCCAATCATTTTTGACCCTCCTGGACCCTCACATGTGTAAAAAAAAATCCTGTTATATCTTTATGATTAAATATTAGGAATTTTATAAAAAAGAAATTTTAATATTTTGAGTATTGTAGAAGTAAAACCGATTTATTGCAGATAAATTTTAAGAACAAAATCTTGTATGGACCCTGGTTGTGAACCCACTGCTTTAAAGCCTACAAGTACTTCCAACTTACTTCTTAACATCTAAACCTCATTAACCTTAGGGCAGGTAAATGCTGCAGATATTGCTCCATTTTTTTTTTTTTGTCTTTACTTCAAGCACCAGCCACCCCTCAGGCTACCCTTCACTCACACATGAACATATTCAGAAATACCCACACACACATCTACAGATACACACATACAACCACTAGGGCTAGAATCTACACATCAGGACTCTGTTCTAAAATACCCGATAGTTTCATCTATTCTGTTTTCTATCTTGCTTTTTGCCTCTCCCACTTGCCCTTAATTGTAGCATATGTCTGTGTGTGTGGTGTAATTGTATATTTGTTCATGTGTGCATCTGTTGCTATATATTTAAGTATGCATGGCTCCCTGTCTGTATGTTATGGATATACATATTTTTTTTTTCATGTTTTATTTTACTTATATATATTTGATACCATCTGTCTTCTACCTCCTGCAACCTGTCTCCAGTCATCTCACAGACCTGCTAACACTGTTCTTCTTCCATGTGTATAATATATTATTTTTCCTGCATCCATCACCACCACCACTCGTGCCTCTTCCAGCCCTACAATACCCATTCATTCCATCCTCCCTCCATGGACCACTATCCATCAACCTGATTGACCCTGCCACTGGATGCTGAGCCCTGGTCAATTCAGTCCCTTGATCCTATTTATTGAGACCAGTCTGCATGTATGTGTGTGGTAGTTAGATCACTTAAGCTGAACTCTCTGCCCTCTGCTCCCTTTCTTTTCTAACTCCACCACCCTCACAATAACTAACCACCTCACCTTCCACATTACAGACTTTCTGTTGAACTTCCATTAACCTTTATCTATTCACTCAACTCTTTCCTCTGCAATTTAATTTCTGTTTAGTAAAAAAGCTGCTTATTGTCTGATAAGTTTGGAAAATACATCAAACTTGGCAACAAGTCACCTGTTGCTTGGCATTTCTACTCTGCTGACTGTTCCATCTAACATCTTTGTCTTTAGCTTTGCCTTGAATGCAGCATCTCCCAACTTTTGTTTCCAGGGGCAACAGAAATTCATCTTCTTTCTATTAACTTTCACCCTATCCCTTAAATTCCCATCCTCAGTTACACTAAACCAATATTTCCACAATGGTAGGCATACGCTGGACCACACACACACACAAAGCAAGTCTGTACATACATGCACACACACACACAAAGCAAGTCTGTACATACATGCACACACACCAATTCTTACTCATGTACAAGCCATACTTACACCCTCCACACACACACACACACACACATTGCAATTCATATATGCTATAAAATCAGTTATGCATATACACACATCCCTCTCTCTTTTCCCCTGTTGTCTGACCACCACACACACACAATGCAATTCATATTGCACACCACACACACACAAACTCACTCATGCCACAATATTTACACATCTCTATACACCCTTGCATGCAACCAGTTACACATGCATTTTGCCACATGGCTGCTACATATCATGACAAAAGCACCCCCATGTTTAATCTCAGCACCTTTTTTTGTCTTCATCACATAACCACCTCACCTCCCATAACTTCTCATCCTTTCCTGTCTCCAATTTTTGACAATACGCTTCCTATTTCTCTCTTCCTTCCTTCCTCCTTAAACACCTTATTTATTGTATTGAGTTCTTTATGTTGTTTTTTTTTTAATCATTTTCATTTTGTATTCTGTACATATGTGTAATTACATACATGGCTGTCTGTAGAGGTGTTTGCATGTGTATACATGTCTGTCTGTCGCAGGTGTGTCTGTTTATATGTATGTGAGTGAGTGAGTGTATGTGTGTATATCAATGCATATGTGCCTGTTCCTTGATTCTCCTTAATTCTGTGTATCTATTTCGCTGTCTTCAGTTTCTGCAATTTTATACACTTGTGTATGGGTATAGATGTATAAATGTGCGACAGGGTGTATATAGTCTTCCCCTTTAGGTGAATGGGTCTTCTTTCCCCTCCTCTCCAGACTTTTGCCCCTGCATTACCAGAAGCTGACCAGTATCATCTCTTCCACTCTGAAGAACTGTCAGTTGTTTTTGATACTCTGAAGAATCAAGATATAGTTGTACTGATTTTCAAATGAAACAGCTTGCAAGCTGGCAATAACTTTATATCTATGTGTGTGTGTGTTTGTGTATACAGTGGGGAGGGAGCATAGGGTGTTTCATTAGTGCAAAACAAGATGGAGAAAATGATGCTTAAAGACCCAAAGGTAAGGTAACATGCAGAGTCTTGTTGAAACTGGAAAACTTCGTAAAACCATTGATTTGAGTTTCGTGGAACCAGTCATAACAAAAATGATCTTCTGGAACAATATAATGTTTTGTTCCAATATATTTCAGTTCAATTCTGTCTTCTGATTGGTTATGCGAAATTCAGTCATGAATAACGGTTGGTTTTTCAGCCTTGGAACTCTCTCTCTCTCTCTCTTTCTCTCTCTCTCACACACACATTATGTCTTACTGGATATATTATGTCCTGTTCTGTCTTATTGTGTATATGATTTATTTTGTAATTGTCATTATATATACATATAGATGTGTTTATAGTTATATCTTATATATATATATGTATATATATATATATATATATATATCATCAATTAATCAATTTAGGGTAGCAAAAAATTCAATGGAAATTATTTTGCCACCAGCGGTCTAGTGAGAAAGAGGAAATAGTCAGAGACTATGAATAAATTCAACAGCCGTTCCTCAATTGTTGTTGAATATATATATATATACTTATGTCTTACTGTAAATATCATTATGTCTTTCACTCCCCATCTTGGTTGTCGATATATCTTTATATATTGCGGTGTCTAATGTCTTACTTTGTATTTTCTATGAATCGTTATTTGTTGTACTTTTATATTATCGCTGATGTCAGTTTATTAATGTTTGATAATATTTATGCTTCCGATAAATAAACATCTGCTGTTTACTTTATTTTGTCATCTTATTCTATTTTTATCTTTATTATTCCATGTTTGTGTTGGGCTGGGGTCCAGTTAGTTGTTGGGGCAGTTTTTTTTTCTTTTCTTTTCTTACAGGTGAATTGATGCCTTTCTTAGAATTAACTGCTCAACTGTAAAGAACGGGAGTGACACCAAGCCAGAATATACACATACTTTACTCAGGGGCACAACCAAGACTTGAACTCTTGACTGTGTGCATTGATGTTAGGCATTTAAAGCAATTAGCAAACATGTGACACAAGGTATTAGGCCATATTTGCTTTTGTGATTGCTAAGCTTTGCAAGTTCTGTGTATGTATGTGTGTGTGTGTGTGTGTGTGTACAACAGACTTCTTTCATTTTTGTCTGCCAAATCTATTCCATGGAATTGAACCTGAATCAATGTTGTTGCAAGGTGATCATCATAACCAGACAGCTAAGCCTGAACCAATGTGACTGTGTGTGTCTACACACCCACACACATCTTTCATTAGTGTGGAAGTTGTACATTAACATAGAAATTATTGAGCCAACAAAGATGTTTTACTAATAAATCTGAAGATGCAAGCCTTTAGTGACTCTGTTTCTACTACAAATAGTAATAATAATTCTTTTCTACTCTAGGCACAAGGCCTGAAATTTTGGGGGAAGAGGCCAGTCAATTAGATCAACCGCAGTATGCAACTGGTACTTAATCTATTGACCCCGAAAGGATGAAAGGTAAAGTTGACCCAGCAGAATTTGAACTCAGAACATGAAGACATGAAATACCACTAAGCATTTTGCCTGGCATGCTAACATTATTTCTTTATTGCCCACAAGGGGCTAAACTTAGCGGGGACAAACAAGGACAAGGGGATTGTGTTGATTACATCGACTCCAGTGCGTAACTGGTACTTAATTTATCGACCCTGAAAGGATGAAAGGCAAATCAACTTTGGAGGAATTTGAACTCAGAACGTAGTGGCAGACAAAATACCACTAAGCATTTTGCCTGGTGTGCTAACGTTCCTGCCAGCTTGAATAATAATCAAAATAGCTAGTTGTAAAATCTCAAGAGATCAGAGTAGTAATTATACTAAGTTAATCGCCACATCAAAATGACCATTCCATGTTACCGCTAGTTTAACCCTAGGCAGACCATCTACCAGTTGGTTACCGGTGCAGCACTGCACCCTCTGTATACAATATATATTGTTAGCTATACTTGTTAGTAAAGTTACTATTCTGATCTCTTTTTGAGATTTTACAACTAACTATTTTGCTTGTTGCAAATCAGTGACCAATGGTCACTTTGTTTACAATATACTGCTGGCTGGAGTGGACCCTGGCTATCGCTCTGGGGACCAGGTGCTTGCGACTGAGGATGAGCCAACCAGCTTGAAACTGAGTCAGTCTCACAACCCTGTTGTCTGCTAGAGGATGATAGGGCTTCACTCTTCCTGCTAGCAATATAGAGGGTGCAGCAATGTACTGATAACCAGCTGGTGGAGGATCTGCCTTGGGTTAAACTAGTAATAACATGGAGCAGCCACTGATGAGGCGATTAACTTTATTCTTTTATTTGTTTCAGTCATTTGACTGCGGCCATGCTAGAGCACCACCTTTAGTCAAACAAATCGACCCCAGCGCTTATTCTTTGTAAGCCTAGTACTAATTCTATCAGTCTCTCTTGCTGAACCGCTAAGTTATGGGGATGTAAACACACCAGCATCGGTTGTCAAGCGATGGTGTGGGGGCAAATACATACAACCACACACACAGACATGCATATATATATATATATATACGACAGACTTCTTTCAGTTTCTGTCTACAAAATCCACTCACAAGGCTTCGGTCAGCCTGAGGCTATAGTAGAAGACACCTGCCCAAGGTACCACACAGTGGGACTGAACCCAGAACCATGTGATTGGTAAGCAAACTACTTACCACACAGCCACTCCTTTCCACTATTGGCACAAGGCCTGAAATTTTGAGGGAGGGGTCAAGTCAATTTCATCAATCCCAGTGCTTGACCAATACTTGCTTTATCAATCCCAAAAGGCAAAGTTGACCATTTGAACTCAGAAAATAAGAGGAGCTGCAAGAAATACTGCCAAATATTTTCTCCAATATGCTAGTAGTTCTACCAGCTTGCCACCCTGATAATAATGCTTTCTACTATAGGCACAACTTCTGATATTTTGATAGAGGGGGCTAGTTGATTATATTCACCCCTGTATTCAACCGCCATCCGTTTTATTGACCCCACCCCTTCCACAAGGAAGAACGGTAAAGTTGACTTCAGCAGAATTTTTAACTCATAATTTTGAGCCATAACATTTGTCAGCTCGCTGCCTTAATAATTCTTTCTACTAAAGGCACAAGGCCTGAAATTTGGGGGTGGGGGAGAGTCAGTTACAGTGACCCCAGTATTTCACTGGTACTTAATTTATCCACCCCCGCCCCAAAAAGAATGAAAGGCAAAATCGACCTTGGCAGAATTCGAACCCAGAACATAAAGACGGACGAAAGGCCACTAAGCATTTCGCCTGGCAAGCTAACGCTTCTGCCAGCTACACAACATAATAATAATAACAATAATAATAATAATGATTTCTAATTTTTGCACAAGACCAGCAATTTTTGTTTATGGGAAGGGTTAGATTGATTGCATTGAGCTGTGTTCCACTGGTACTTATTTCATCGACCCCTCCATCCACCCAAAAGGATGAATGACAAAGTCGACCTTGGTGTGTAGGGAAACCTATATAATACAGAGCCTTGTTCCAGTCTGTCGTCAGCTCAAAGGCGTTTATCTCTATTATTCAATGTCTGTCCCTAGTAACTCAATATTGAATCAGATTTGTATAACATTTCATTGCTTTTCTCTTCAACGGCTTATTTACTTAATAAGTTTCGTCAGAGGAAAGGAGCTGCATCAATAACCTCCATCGGACATCAAAGACGTGGGGAGATTGATGTGGTCGAACTGCAGGGGACAGTGTGGGTGAGGGATGACTTCCAGTGGGAGGATATTCTAGAAAAGAAGGATTAGTATAATGGTTAGATCAGGATCTGAGAAGGAGCGAGAAAACAAATGTATGAGGTAGGCATGGGTGGAAGTATAATGCAACCAATGAGCTCTGGAGATGCAGAAGAAAATGTATACGAAGAGGAGTGTAGGCAATATATCCCTTTCTCCACGTCGAAGAAGGTTTATAAAGATGTGAGCACTTGCTGCTCTCTATGATGTTACGCGGATGTTCGATCTGCTAGAAATAGCAGCCAGAGTTCTCTTAATTACATCCTACCATATTAAGGAGGCATTGATTATGTTGTCTGGGTTATCTGTATATATATATATAATACTGGAAAAAGAGCACAAGCAGGGATGATCGTGGGTGTATTACTTTTAACCATAGCCCTGTTAAGAGTTTACCAGGGGCTAAACCATAAAGCGGTTGCTCGGCTTGCTAAAAAACTAGCCCAAACCCCCTCAGATTGCACGCTACTGTCTTTAAATAAAGGTTATATTGGACAATGGACGTACTCCTTGATGTACAGAAAATGGCTGGGACGCTTTCCCTTATAGATCTGTACGTTCAGAGTTGACCTGGGGACTGAACAATAACGAATAATTAAACACACTCTGGCCCACCTTTAAGCAAGTTAACCGGAAGTTGTTAATTAACACCGAATTATTATTATCTTTTATCAATTGCAGAAATTTAAATTAAAGAAATAGAAACAGAGATAATTTAGCTTTAAAGGTTTAAAAAGAAATTATAAAACTAAAAATTTTTTAAAATATTTTATGGAGTATATGAATAATAGAATTGCCAAATCAATTCTCGTTTGGACGTAATTCTTGCAGAGAAGAGGAAACAGTGTTCGAAGTGTGAACATGTGTTGTTGCTGTGAAGCTTCTGCCAACTGTTTACATTCCATCTTTCTCTTTCTCAGCTGATTGACTTCTTATAAATGGTCATGGCATCGGAACCATGTCCATTTGCATGGCTTCCCGATTCATTAATTCTCATGATCTTTCAGAATCTACCCGTCAAATCCCTCTGTATTTGTGGAGCGTGAGTTTGTTTTGGGGTTAATTATTTCTTTCTTAGGTTTTCTATATTTCTCACCCTCTTTTTTTTTTCCTGTCTCGTTTCATGTTGTATCTAAAGACTCTTCTTAGTCATTTGCTCTTACATCATATAAAGGTATACACACACACAAATATAAAATACACATCTATACACAAAGCACACTCATTAAGTACGACCACAGACAGACACACACCTATCTATCTGTCTATGTGTGTGTGTGTATATCTATCTATCTATCTATCTATCTATATAAATATATATATATATATATATATATATATATATATATATATATATATATATATATATATATATATATACACATCAGTATAAGCACATACATTTGGCGATCCTTCCTATTATGACTGTAAACTCAAAATAAAATCCAAACAAACCACAATAACTAAACATGGCACAAACACGGACGTCATTAAATATTTAAAAACAAAACAAATATGAACGTTTATTAAATATAAAATATAATTGTATATAAAAAAATATATTTAATAAGGATGGAACTTCTTGAATAAGGGTAGTATTTTGGGATTTAATATAGCTATCACTAATGAATCGTTTATTTGCGAGTTAAATGCCTTATTTTCTCAGAAACTGCACAGAACCCGTCTCATGTAATAATTAATAACCTTCGCTGTGTTCCATGGATTATATTTTATTTAAAATAGGTTGTTGTGATTTGAGGAATAGTTGACAGCTATTTCTTGCAGGTCGAGTAACCGGGAAGTGACTCCCATAGATCCGTTTTTGTGCCAAATGTCAAGGTGGTTTAAAAATTAATTTATTAAAATAAACTTGTTGTGGTAAAGTAATTACTACAGCATTAGATTTATCGTCGTCAGATAAATTTTCCGTTCATGCTTGAATGTTGTTGGTAACGCCGTTCGTTTTACAAGTTTGGGTTCAAATCCTGGCAACATCGATACTACTTTCATTTTGTGGGCGAGGATGGGGTCAGTAGAATAGATAGAATCAGTTAAATTAAGCACACTCCTCTTACAAAAAATGTTTGGCCTTCTGCCCAAGTTGCAAATAATTGTTAATCCAATAAACGGCAGTATTGACTTCTTGCATTGAACAGACACTTCCAACGTCTAGAGAATTTGTGGTGTTTATGGCTTCCCCTTTTAAATAAAGAAATCTTTTTCAATAGAGTTTAACTTGCCATTCTGAAACTTCAGTTGGGGTCAGTTTCTTTGGCGACTGCTGAAGAATTTTTTTTTTACGTGGCCAATCTATTTGCCATAGGAAATATTTTGATGTCTGTTGCCAGAAATGGAGTGAGTGTGATTATGTCAAACTGTTTAGAATCTGTGTTGTTTAGTATGACGTTTATCTCAGGATGGTAACTCTTTGAATATATATTTTATTTTATTTGTAAAACACAGACTTATACATATAGATTTGTATAGCCCACGGAAGGTTAATTACAGGGTTTTTTTTTAAAAACTCGTCGTCATCACTCATCATTAATATTTTACGTCTATTTTTCCATGGGTTGTCATCGTTGAAATGGATCTCACAGCATCTCGCTGCTTGTTATGCTCCTTCGGTGCTTCACATAACACAACAGCAGAGAAAATAGCCAATCTTCTTTCATTGTATTCGTGGGTTTTATGGCTAGAACACCTTTCTGTTGCCTAGATGTTTTAAAAATATTTATTGAACTCATGTAAACTATATTTAACACCATATAAGGCGGCGAGCTGGCAGAAACGTTAGCACGCCGGGCGAAATGCGTAGCCGTATTTCGTCTGTCGTTACGTTGTGAGTTCAAATTCCGCCGAGGTCGACTTTGCCTTTCATCCTAACGGGGTCGATAAATTAAGTACCAGTTACGCACTGGAGTCGATGTAAACGACTTAATCCCTTTGTCTGTCCTTGTTTGTCCCCTCTATGTTTAGCCCCTTGTAGGCAATAAAGAAATATATATTTAACACCATATATTTTCTGGAAGTTCATACAAACCATAAGTTGGACCTTGTCAAAAGATATACCTGGCTGACAAATGCTTCTAGTTTGTTCTTTACTAAGGGTTCCTCTGACAGGTTTCTTATCAATAATACATAAACAAAGATATTAATTTTTTTTTGTAAAAATGTTGTTTCTAGACTGGGGATGTTTCCTAGAATATAAACTGCAAACGGCATTTCTCTATAGCTATTTCTGTTCTTTTATTGAAGTGTGTGCAGAAGATGGAAGAAAATTGCTAACGACCCTGTTTTGTGGCGAACAGTTGACATCCGAAGTTATTCTTGTGATTTAAAGGCTCTGAAAATCTTAATGAAAGCACATTTTCAAAGTTCACTTCAATGCCTGAAACTGCAAGGATTCCGAAGAAATCCTAGTAAGTTTGTCACTTTTATTTCATATAGTTTTGTAATCCAGCTGGTGGCACATAAAAAGCACCCATCACACTCAGTAAAGGGGTTGGTGTTAGGAAGGGCATCCAGCTGTAGAAATCAAACTAAAACAGACAATTGGAGTCTGGACAGCTCCTGTCAAACTGTCTAACCCATGCCAGCATGGAAAATAGATGTTAAACGATGATGATAATAATGGTTTGTTTGTTGTTTAACTCCAGGTTAAACCTGATCAAGGAGGCCTATGACCAAAGTCACCGCAGCCCTGATCATCTTGTCCTTTTGTATATCAGAGAACCACCAGCTTCACCTGTAGACAAAATGCAATTCTATTTGTCTCAGTTAATCTAACTGGAAATACATAATTGGGTGGCTACAGGGTACAACATCCACTTCAGTATTTATGTGGTTACAGAGCAGTACACCCACAAAGTAAAGCTGTGTGGCCCAGTACTAGACTGCTGTACTCGCAATCATAAAGTCATGGGTTCAGTTCCTAGACCAGACAGTACATTGTGTTCTCGAGCAAGCTAATTCATTTCTTCTTACTCCACTTTTGTGGAAACAAGTTGCATCTACAGCAGAATGGTGCTTCACTGACTTCTCATCACAAATCTTTCTAAATGTTAGTGGTCCTTGATGTGCATGACCCTGAGATTAATGGACACTCACCTAATTGTTTGGGGAGTCCATACACTTATGCATTTAAGTAGTTACGGCATAGCGCATCCTTTTAGATATTTAGGTGGTTACAGTCTACTACATCCACTTCATGTTTTAAAAATATTTCTTTTAACAATTTATAGAAAAATCTAGCCTCTACATGATCACCGAAGCTGCTAGAAATAACACCCGAAATCTTTCCAAAGTTCCATTCTGCTGTCTCAAAAAAAAGGAAGCATACATTGGATAAAATAGTCCTAGATACATAATGTCTGAAATGGGATGGTCATGACTGGAATACCTTTAACCCTTTAGCATTCATATTTCTTTTTCAAAAGTAAAGCTTGTTTACTTACATTATTTTGAATTAATCATGGATTATCTCACAGCTTTAAGATTTCAATGGTGTGTTTGTATATTTTTCGAAGGACATTGTAGAGTAGGTGTGAGAGGCTGGATCTGGTCAGTTTGAACATAAAGCAGGTGAAATATTTTGGTCGGATTAAATGCTAAAGGGTTAATCGTAGGTCTGCTTCTGGAGTTAAACAACAACCTCAGTTCCTGGATAAATTATTATATCATCATCACCATTTTTATGTCTATTTTTTTTCCCCATGCTGACTTTGGTTGAATGAGATTTCTGGAGGCAGCATTCCATCCAGATGCCATTCCTGACATCAATCTATGTTTTTTGAAGTAAGCTACTTTATTCTATGTTGAACTGCTGCCAGACATTTTCTCTATGGAAGACATAAATGTCACTGTGACTGCAGTGATAAGCAGAGACACACACACACACATGACAGGCTTCCATACAGTTTCTATCTTCCAGTTTTAGTCAGAAGGCATTGGTCAGCCAGGGTCTACAGCAGAAGACATCTGCTCAAGGTTTTATGCACTGGGGCGGCACTTGAAACCTCATGGCTGTAAGGCAAACTTCTAAACCATACAGCCACATCCGTCGTCATCGTTGTTTTTTAACATCTGCTTTCCATGCTGGCATGGGTTGGCCTATGTGCCAATTATAATTTGTAAAAGGAAAAAAAGCTCCAGAACTCACAACTGTGAAATTACTGTTGCTGTAACCATGGTAACAGTGTGCACACAGACCCTTATGACCATAGAACAGTTTATACCCAGGGTTAATAATACAGTAACTTAATGTTAGTCATTGTTTTTCATTATATAAATGAATAATAATAATGATTTCAAATGTTGACACTAGGCCAGCAATTTCGGGTGAAGGGGATAAGTCGATTACATCGACCCCAGTGTTCAACTAATATTTATTTTATTGATCCCAAAAGGATGAAAGGCAAAGTTGACCTCTGCAGAATTTGAACTGAGAATGTAAAAACAGACAAAATGCCGCCAAACATTTTGCCCTGAATGCTAACAACTCTGCCTTGTTATTATTAATACAACTACTATTACTACTAATAATAATTCTCTTATCTGGGTGTAAGATCAGTTTCTGTAACTGTGGGGCCTAAAACTGAATTTGTTTCAATAAGGTTCGAACTAAAAAAGAAAAAAAAATGCAAGTGACTTTCACAGTCCAAATACTGAAAACAATCTAGTTTGGTGCCTTATTTTTTCTGGGTTATTTACATAAAATGATATTGTCGTCTGAAAATTGGAGTTGATAACATCTTTTACAAGTGTATAAAGATGAGTTGAAGTTCTATTTTACTTTCAGAGTGAATATCGTTAGATCCGTGCTGGTGGCACGTAAAAAGCACCATCTGATCGTGGCCGTTGCCAGCCTCACCTGGCCTCTGTGCCGGTGGCACGTAAAAAGTTTGCATCTAACAAATCCACTCACAAGGTTTTGGTTGGCCCAGTGCTATTCCAGACCGAACCATCTGAACGTGGCCGTTGCCAGTGCCGCCCTGACTGGCCTCTGTGCCGGTGGCACATAAAAAGCACCATCCGATTGTGGCCGTTTGCCAGCCTCGTCTGGCACCTGTGCTGGTGGCACGTAAAAAGCACCCACTACACTCATGGAGTGGTTGGCGTTATGAAGGGCATCCAGCCGTAGAAACATTGCCAGATCAGACTGGGCCTGGTGCAGCCTTCTGGCTTCCCAGACCCCAGTTGCACCGTCCAACCCATGCCAGCATGGAAAGCGGATGCTAAACGATGATGATGATAGGACTTGTCAAGTGAAATCATAGTTATAACTGTTACCAGTGTCATGTGAAAGGCACCTGTGCTAGTGACATGTAAAAGGCACCTGTGATGGTGATACATACAAGGCACTTGTGCCGATGACAAATAAAAGGCACCCACTGCACTTTGTGGAGTGGTTGACATTAGGTCAGGCATCAAACCATAGAAACTGAGTCAAATCAGACTGGAACCTGGTATAGCTCCTTGGTTTATCAGTTCCACTTAAACCATCCAATCCATGCCAGCATGGAAAACAGATGCCAAATGATGATAATGTGGAACCAAACTTTTGAAAATTTTATTAAAAACAGATAATCAAATTTTATGATGAATATTAAATTGTCAAAAAAATATTTGATTTTCTTTGAATAATCTGGTCTGAGGAAAAAGATTGCTTATGCTCCTTTGCATGTTCTCAGACAACTTTAAAAAGATTTTTCTTAGTTTTCTAAAAGGGTTTGTTTTTTTTTTAACCAGAAAGAGCTTTAACCCTTTCGTTACCAAACCGCCCAAAGCCGCCCGAAAAAAATTTTGGTTAATGTGACCAAACCGCCCGTATTTACCTATTCATATTTAAATGAGAATATCAGAGCAAATCTCTTTAGTACATTCGTGAAAACACGTATTATATTTCGTAAACAGTTCAACTACAGTTTTGTACAACAATCGAAGTGTAATTTTAATTCCGTGAATTTTGGGAGATTTTTTTCTGAAATTTGTTCCTATTGTTTTCAAAATTTGTAATTCTGACAAAAAATGGATACGAATTTCATTATATCAAGCTGCGAGTCAGAATTCGAAGGATTTTCTACTGAAGACCTTCATAAATCTAACTCTATGACTGAAAAAAAAAAGCACGTGGTATTTGATAATGAATCTGATGTTTCATCATCATCATCATCATTTTCCGAAAGTGAAAACAGTGAATCCGAGAGCTCCAACAGCGATAAAGAAAATGAATTGGCACCTGAATGGAGTGAAAATTTAAAAACTGTTTCTTTCGGTGATTTTTCTGAAGAAACTGGACCAAGCCACAGACTTTCCCAGGAGAGTAAAGCCTTAGACTATTTCTTTTTACTTTTTCGAATGAGCCTATTTGAAATCATTACGGCGGAAACAAACCGTTACGCTAAATGTAAACAAAGCGAAAGAAAGGATAGTTAGTGGTTTCCCACAACCTTAAATGAAATTAAGACTATTTTGCCATAAATATTATTATGGGTATCAGAAAGTTACCCAGAATAACAAATTCTATCGTAAAATTTTGTTGTATACCCAATTGAATATTAGCTAATAACCCATTTTCTATAGCGATGTTTGAACAAAATTTTAATAATTTTATATTTTGTTGAATTTACCTGTATCTACCTGCAATTAGAGTCACTTTGTGACAAAAATTATAGTATAGAATTGGTTGAGAACATTTCATTAAATTATCTTCCAAAAATCAGATTAATATATTGATAAATAAAAAAGTTATAGTTGTTTAATGAAACCAGACTAAATTTATGATTATGTTAGAAATTAATTGAAACACATAAGGGGTGTATTTTGGTCAGAAATATAGTAACGAAAAGGTTAAAAGAAACTTTTTTTAGTTTTCTTAATAAAAAAATTATAGATTTCTTTCAAAGATAGGACCATTCCTAGATTCTCTTGTGGTTCTATCAGTAGACGAAAATGATGTCTTGATATTTTAATGAGTTTTTTTTTTTCTTGCAGGACGTTCCATCAAATGGAATTGTAAAGTTATTTCCAACAAAGTTCTGGAAGATTTGCGTAACAAATGTCCCAATCTCAATAATTTGAGTTTAAAATCAGTTAATATACATCATATTGATGGTAACAAGTTAATGCCTTCATTAATTCATTTAACAATTAAAAGTTGTATGTGGACACCAAATTGGTTTTGTGGACTTCAGAATCAAATTCCCAATCTTCAAACATTGAATTTGTCAATGACAACACGAGTGGATGATTTAGATATGAAAGACATCTCAGCTTTTCGATTCTTAAAAAAACTTTACATTAATTATTGCTATCGCGTGACAGATAACGGTCTGAAAACGGTGTGTGATAACCTGACACATTTAGAAACATTTGAGTTTTCAAAGGTCACTTGTACTGACAGTGGAATCTATTATATAGCTAATTCCTTACTCATGTTGCAAAATGTAAATGTTGCTCATTGTACAATGTTGAGTGGGAAAAGTTTGGAAGAATTATTACGGAAGAAACAGTCTTTGAAATGGATAAATGTAAGTTATTGTACATTGAATCCTCATGAACTGGAATTGTTGAGCCAATGCCGTGAAGATGTTTTGGTTTATAGACAATCAAAACTTGCCGAATTCTTGGATTAAAATATTTATAATAAAACGTTCCAGACACACCAACTAATAAATTTAATTAAATTATTTTTTTTTTAATATTTGATAAACTTGCAAATATTTCTTCAGAGATTTTCTTAATAAATTTTCCATGACACACTCACTTTTAATTGAAGCAGTTTATAATACTGAAACATGTTTTAATCTTGTGAAAGGGTCACTGATATCAAGCTGGAGGGGACCAAAGAACATAAATCAAGTAATCGTAGAATACAGGGGTCAAGCATGCAAGGAGGGCTTGTAACTGTTGTTGTTTAACCCTAGGTCAAGCTTCATCTGGTGGACCTGTAATCAGACATGTTTTAACTGTGACCATCCAGTCTTTGAGATACTGTGTATTTATGACTACATCATCGAATGTGATAGCTATTAAGTAGGAGTGGAATTTGCAAGAAGATTTCACTGCTATTTCTAGTAAGGTAAGTGACCTTGTAGAGGCTTGATAAACTTTGTGATGATTGGTGGAATATAAAGTGAAATGTTCAACTTTAATCTCTCACCTCTACAAGTCAAATTAGATTAGGGATGAAAGGATTAATGGAGGTGCAAGGTGAACTACCCTTCATTGGTCCCTTCACGTAGCCAAATCTGCAGGAAAGGGAGGGATTGATCCTAATGCTTGACTGGTCCTTAATTCAGCAAACTGAAGGAGATGGAAGGCAGGGTTGGCCTCAGCAGAATTTCAATTCAACCAACAAGACTGTGCCTTGTAAAAAAAAAAAAAACATTCCGAAGGTGACAAGAAGGAACCACCTTTATATTCTCCCACAAAAATTCAATGACAAATATAGTATTGGTCACAGAAGTGAGTAGGCACCATTTGTTGTCTTGATTGGTGCAAGGAAGAGAGTTTAATTCCCCAAAACATCACCAAACTGATCAATGTTCTGGACTGACCAACAGTAATACACCTGGTTATAATCCTTCTATTGATCAACGTTACACAGGGAATCATTATCCTATATTTTTTATTGTAATTATTTGCAAGGTAATTAGAAACCTTATTATACTGGTCGTACATGACACAATTGAGTTTCTGCAAATGGTTTACGATACTTTTTAATAAATGTACTTTTATATCAATTTTAAGTGATCCAAAATTTGACTTCCATTAACTGAACAGGGAGAGCCTGGTCTTCATAAATTGTAATGGGTAAAAAGTTAAGGTCTCTGAATAACTTAATGATATTGAATCTTAAACTATGTGCCAATTGGTTTTAAATGTCAATAATAATAATAATAATAATAATAATTGTGTACAGTGCTCAGGTGCACTACAACTCATCTAAAGTGTATATATAATCAGGTGTAGTTTCGGCGGATTTCGGAAAGCATGAGGGCCTTAAAGGATGCAGTGTCATGGCAGTCAACAACTGACGCAGGCAGTTTATTCCATGCTTCAGCAACTCTGAGCGTGAAAAAATGTTTCCGAAAGTCATGGGAGCTGTGTTGTTTTCTGACTTTGTAGGCATGTCCACGTGTGTTGGACACATGGAGATCAAAAAAGGTGTTCAGTGTTGTTGTTGGTGAGGTGGTTGATAACTTTGTGGGTGTTTACCAAGTCCGTCGCCAGACGCCGGAGCTTCAGTGAATCCATGCCCAGGGAAACAAGGCGCTCAGAATATGGTAGGTGTCTGATGGAGGGTATGCGTTTGGTTGCACGTCTCTGGACAGATTCCAGGAGGTCAATGTTCTAAGCAAGATAGGGGTTCCAAGTATTTCAGAACCTTCATTCACCCTCTACACTTGAGAATCACCTGCTGCTTTCTTTCTCATTACTTAAATTAGTGTTCTACCCTAAAATCTAATATTTAACAATGTTATTTTTTTTGTTAACTTGCATGTTTCTTGTTTCTCCTTATTCAATCAATCCAGTTAACATACAGTACTATCTAGTCAACCCACACTTTTAGTAATCCATAATAAACCAAGAAGTCTTTTACTGGGTTTTAGCACTGGACTGTGGGCATCATTTTCAAGGGTTTTAGTCTAGTCATATGAATCTAGTACTTATTTCAGCCAGGTGAACAATTTTTATTAATCTCTACTTATCAAACTGCTAAGTTACACATTGATGAAGGACATAACAACACACACGTGATCGCTTTCTGCAAACTGCATTGCTATGCCTGTCACTGGATCTTTTAACTTTAAATTAGGGGCATCTCATGTGGATTACTTTAGCTACATCAACACCAAAATGCAGTATGTTGGGTTTTAATTCTCACTGAACATGAAATCACAGTAAACATTTATCTACAAGAATCCCTAAAACTTTGAAAAAACACAATCTTAGAAATGGAAGTGAAACAAAGCAGTAACAAAAGGCAATGTCTTTAAAAATATTATATATTCTATAAAATAAGATAACATTGATTCCTTGAGTTGGCAGAAGGTCACCAATTCCTCACTTGGTGTAATTCACTGGACAAATTCCTAGCAGTATATGACTGGTTATTATTTATACACCATAGGTGGGAAAGACTGTGTTAACCTCAGCAGGATTTGAACTCAGAACAATGAAACAAAATTTAATACTGAAGTATTTGTGAGGTCTTTTACTCCAATGAACAATCATTTCTACCAACCACAACTTGTTAATGTTGTGAATCACAGTTTGGATGAGCTGTTAGGATTTGACATGTCACCTGGGTCGAGTCCTTCTTCATGTCTGTGACATAACCCAGTGAAAAAGGTGGCCAGTTTAAACAATTAGAGCATTGTTTAAATGGATCGTTTCGACAGATTGCAGTGCTGGGCTGAAATCTGACAAACTCGAAGACTGCGATAGAAAGAGACTCCAGAGTTTCTTTCAGATATTTTTAGGAGAATGCCAACTATCGACCATTTGTGGTAGCATTAAATACAAGAGACCAAATACTGTTGGTATCCCTCTTCAAATATGGTCCTGTGCCAGTATAAGTGAAGTAATTTCTTGTTCTTTCACGATTCGTTCAACTGGTGTCGCTCTGTAGTCGTAAGATATTATACCAGGGACAGTTTTACAGATATCATTGTAGGCATGGCATATCTTGTCTAATTCTTCCATGGATAACTTGTATGATGGTACTATTGGGTTAATGGCAGATTTCTCTAAAATTTCTTCAGCAAAGTACCAGTGTTCTTTAGGAAAGAGAGTTCTGAAAAAGAAAAAAAAAAGATTTATTTCCCTTGTAACAATAATAGCAGAAATCCCAGAGCAGACCTATAACCAAAGATAATTTAGTCACATACCATGCTTACATATTCTGAGTGTTCATTTTTATGTTCGTTTTTCCATGCAAGCATGGGTTAGATGGATATATTATTGAGACATTGTGTTACAGCTGGATGCTCTTCTTGCTGCTAACCTTTACCTATTTGTAAAGTAAGGGATGTCTTATTTCACACACCTTCAAAGGTGCAGAGCAAGTGTTTGACTCATTGACAAGAAATGACAGCAAAGTCAACACCTCTAGCTGAGTGGTTTTTTGAGAAGCAAAAAGGTTAGGCAATGCACACACACACACATATACAAAGAGTTGTGTTACATACCGGATGCCATAACGACATTTCTTATTCCTGTGATGAAAGACATGCCTCATCACTTTCTCCACCAGTTCAAATGGTAACTTAATCTTTGGTTCAATTAAAGGAACAAAACTGACAACTCCAACATCAACTTCTGGAGCAGGGACAAACACTTTACCTATAAAAATAATGAAGAGTAACGAAAGAAGAAAAATAGACTTTTGTTAATCATGTTTCAAATAAATTACAGATAGAAGAAATCAATAGAATTCGTTTTGGATGGCTTAAAGTCAATGAAAATATTTTTCAATGGTGTTGTGAGGTTCATGCCTTCTCA
Organism: Octopus sinensis; assembly: GCF_006345805.1. Taxonomy (NCBI): domain Eukaryota; kingdom Metazoa; phylum Mollusca; class Cephalopoda; order Octopoda; family Octopodidae; genus Octopus; species Octopus sinensis. The sequence goes on from NC_043009.1 coordinate 33,848,862, forward strand.
AAAGACAATTTGCAGTGTAATGGCTTTAACTAAGAATCAAATCCAGGTCTTATTAGAAGATTATCTGACCAGGAAAAACCACTACCCACCAGGTGGTTTTCTCCTAGTTTATGTTTTATATATATGTGTGTGTGTGTGTGTGTGTATAGAATGACACTGTCCAGTGTATACTTTCTTAACTTTTAAATACAAATTGAAACGTATAAAATAGTAAAATGTGATAGAAGAAAAAATAAAAACATCAGTTTTATAAACTTTTAAGCATTTATAAGAAAGATTGAAAGTTATAGAATGAATGAATGTTGAAAAGAGGAAATACATTAATTTCTTCCCCTTGCTCTACAAATGAACGATATTCCTTTCATTTGTTTACATTTATAATTGCTGTATCAATATTGTCACAACAATGAACAGGGAAGTGAATACAAGTTTAAAAAATTGAGACAGAAAAAAAAAAAAAGAGGTGGTGACTGCAGAGAATAAGAATTGGAGGGATTTAGTTGTGGCTTTTCAGAATTATGGGGTCTAATACAAACAACATTTTCATTAAATGTGTAGTGTTTTGGTTACTTATCTTAGGATCGTTATACAAGATTAAAAATATTTAGGGATAAGAGTACAACTCCCCTATTACTCATATCTTTACAATCATATATATTGTTCTATAGTCTAAAGCGGGAATAAATGTCACAAGGCATTTTGTTGTACACTTTAACATTTCTGCCAATTCCTGACCAAACTGCCCAACTGATTCTACCAATTTGTCAAATAATGTCCAATAGTTATAAACCAAAATGGTTTCCTTACCGGAATAATAAAATTTAGCTTGACATTACATAAATGTTGACACATCATAGAGAGTCGGCAACGTTCATCACTTGCTATTGGCGCTACCATTCTTTCAGCAACTTCTTTCTGGAATGTTAGTGTGAGGCGTGTCCGTCCATAAGACCATGCTCCTCTTTGGTAGGAAATATCCCTCAACCATCTTATAATTAGAGGAGTAGATACATTAAATGGAAGGTTCCCAATAATATGAATTGGGGGTGGTTTTGAGGCCCAAGGAGTTTTTAGTTCCTCAGGAAATAATCTTTCCATGTCAAATTTCAGAATATCTCCATGAATAATATCCATATTCTCATAAACAGTTCCCAACATCTGAAATAAGTAAATAAGAATAAAAATTATACATATATAGACACAAGAAGGAGCTGCTATATAAGTACTTTATATAATAAATGCTCTCTCTCTCTCTATATATATATATATATATATATATATAGAAGTAAATATATGGTACAATGAAGTACCGATATTTACTGGAAAATAGCAAACGTAATAAATACGACGCTAATGTATAGCTTCACTGCGTATGTACTAGCAAAAATGCGTGTGTGCAACAAACTTGAAAAAAATTGTCTTACCTCCAGGGAGAACATCTGAAAGATGAAATACCTAGAAAGGGATAATGTGGTACCGGTTTCAGATTTTTCAAGATATGTCTGCACACATATACTTGATTTATCTTCATCAGCCAACATATATCTCGACAACATTTCAAATGTTGCCGCATCAATGCCAATACACTCGACTGAAACGCCAAAACGCTGACAGAACGAGAACAGTGAAGAAGTTTCAATAAAAATAGTAATGCAATACGAGAGTATTGCTTTCCTGTAAAGAATAGCCCGTGAGGGAAAATTATACCTAGAAGTAAATATATGGTATATATATATAAGCATGGATGTGTGGTAAGAAGGTTGCTTCCTAACCACATTGTTCCAGGTTCAGTCCCATTGCATGGGTAAGTGTCGCCTACTATGAACTCAGGGCCAACCAAATCTTTGTGAGTGGTATTGGTGGACAGAAACTGAAAGAAGATGTATGAGTATGTCTTTTTGTTCTCCCCACCCTCACTGCTTGACAACAGGTGTTGGTTTGCTTACGTCGTCGTAACTTAACGGTTTGGCATGAGATCGATGGAATAAGTACTGGGATCGATTTGTCCGCTTAAAACTTATCAAGGCGATGTTCCAGCATCGCTGCAGTCAAACAACTGTAACAAGTAAAAAGAAAGTATAAAGATAATAATTCAAAAAATGAAAACGAAACGAGAATCTGCAGAAGGAAAATAAAGTAAATTCAAATGTAGAGTTTGGAAAAATTGATCCAAATATGACCTTCACTCTATAACTTCTGTTGATGCTGACAGCCACCACATTCCAGACATTTCTACCTTTTTTTTTTTTTTGCCCACAAGTTTTTCAACTTCTGTCAAACTTCGTCCGTAAATAAAATTAAAAAATTAGATCGAGTGAGAAGTTAAGACATCTTGTCGAACACAATTGTAAATGTGTAACCTCTACGCGTTCGCTCGATTTGCCAGAAGTAGCAGCCAAATCTCCTTTACATCCCATCCTGTCGGTTTACAAAACAACACGTTATTGTTGTTTAGTCCAGATCAATCCTGATCGAAGGACGTATGATGAAAAGCGTTCCAACACTGATCGTCCCGCCTTTCAGTATATTTATGACTACATTTTCTGTGTCAAATGAATTTCTTTGGTTGCTATAGAGGCTCCCTCGTTGTATAAAAGACAAGATCGTCACGGCTGGAACGCTTTTGATTATATGCCTACTAGATCAGGGACGGCCTAGGTCCATCTTAGCCAAAATGACCATTACTGGTACTACTAGCGACCAGTGGTCCCGGTGCGCGCACTCGCGCTAGCTATTCGTAAGTAGTCGATCCTACAACGACTTGCGCGTATGTTTGTATTTCATGGCTGAATACATATCAAAGAAAATTAAATAATATTTTTCGAACAAAGTAAATAAAACGTAAAGTAAATCATTTTTTAAACTAAGTAAATAAATTATTTTTATAAACAAACTAAGGTTAGGTTAGGTTTAGCGCGAGTGCGCGCATCGGGACCACTGTTCGCTAGTAGTACCACCATTACTCACCTTTAAAGCGGGCATAAAGCGGGAGTCCTTCTCAATGACAGTAAGATGTTTACAATTTGCCTGTAATAAAGCTTGTGTAATGCCACCAGGACCAGGACCAACCTCAACAACGTGATGATCCTTTATAAAAGAAGCTGACCGAACTATTTTCCGAACCATATTCATATCTAAAAGGAAATTCTGAGATAAGTTTTTTCGAGCCTGGATTTTATAAAGTCGCAGTATTTCTTTCACAGTTAAAATTGGTGGTAATTTCTTCGCTGACATTTTCGACTGTAATTAATATTAATATAAATAATTATTAAGTCCAAATCGAACATGAAAGTTAAGTAAAAGTCACTGAACCGGTGTAACAGGAAATGTTTCCCTACTTATTTTATGTCATTGTCTATCTGATTCCAAGTTGTTAAATTAGTATCTAGAATCGGTTGAGGCGTCGGAATAATAGTTAGCAGTATTTAGTTACTGTTGTTTAGGTTCTGACTTCAAATAGAATCGAGATCAAATGTAGCCTTCTTCCTTCCGGGTCGATTAAATAAGTATCGCTCTAGTACTGAATCGATAAATTCTCTATAGCTTCCCCACAAATTTGTTGCTGTGTTATTTGTTAGAAATCATATTATTTTATTATCACCTACGATGTTTTCTAATACTTTCTGAAGAGAAAAAAAACAACAAAATATTTAGTTAATATTTACAACCCATTAACCAAAAATTTCTTTAATTTAGATAAAGTAATGTAAATAAATAAAATATTTCGGAAAAAAAGAAGAAACATGCTCCCCAGAAAAAAATAGTCTGGTGGTGTTAAATCAGGTGATCTTGGTGGCCAAAGTCCCTTCGAAATAATCCATTCAATGGAAAACTCTTGAAGTAGTGCCGTGGTAATGCACAAAGCATGTGCTGTTGCTCCATCTTGCTGAAAGTAAGCATTATTAACTTCACTTCCAGTGAGTTGGCCTACAAATGGATAGACAATATTTGAGCAATATCTCTTCGTGTCTTCAAAAAGTCTCTCTGTATAACATGTTGTATGTTCACTCAGGGAAATAATAGAAGAAACAAACAGTGAGACTTTATTTCTCTGCTAAATAATTCAGTGGACAAAATAAACACATTATTGGTTTTGGTAGTTGTATAGTCGTCCATTGTTTGGATAATTCAGCTCTGGCCATCGTTGGTTACATGTGTTTCGTTATATCAGCAGGAAAATAACATGACTCGTCTTCATGAAAATCTCTCTGTCATAGATGTTTTGTTAACTTAATATATATGCAGAGGTAGGCTCCAGCATAGAGTTAAGTTAGTTGTTTTAGAATGGATTATGCATGTGATTGGATCCTCAATCCAATCCTGATTCTGCATAATACTTGACCAATCAAAGTACAGGACTCAACCAATGTTCCAAACTTAAATGGTAGGTCAGACGGCTGACCATTACAGATTAACGTGTGGAGCCTATAAAAGGCTAGTCGACTCTAATATCCTGTAATAGAAATTGATCTTGTTACACACTTATTGACTCCACTGAGAAAGTCTTCAGTGCTCACACAGATATCCAGGGACATCTCAATGAGCAGTCACAATACCTGCAAGAGGGAGTAGGACAGCCTATAGTTGCTGGAAATATTGTCCCCATGAACCAGCTAGGCTGGGGGCCCTGTAACAGGGTTTGTGGAGGAATTATGGTCCTTCTGTAACCCATAGAGTGGGAACATTGTTGTTGGATGTTAGTAAATTTTGTGTGATCCAATTTTTTGGTTGGAATATGTTGCACCACATTCCCATGTATGTCATGAGAAATTTCTCTATTTTTTCATGTTCTTGTGGTGCAACCACTCTCATGTTACTGATGTGTTGTTTCATGGTCCACACATAGTTCTGCAGGCTGTCTACTGATGTTCTACAGATTTGTCGATAGAAAGGCATACAATTTCATTGTTCCTAATATGCTGTTTAAACTTTTGCAAGTCTTTGGCTACCACTGAAACAAGTTGGTGGGCTTCCACTTCACTAAGCTTCGTAGTAGTTTTATTATACTGGTCTAAAGAAAATTTTGCTTCTTCTCACCATCCACATATGGTGGGACGCACACATTTTTGTTGAATAGTAAATCATATTGTCATATCAATAGAACTTGTCGTTGGAGTTATAGATGAGAATCTAGGGTGCCTTTGTTACTATTGTTGTGGTTGCTGCTGTTATTATTGCCATTGATGCTGTGGTGGTTTGGGATGTCCATATTGTTGTCAGTTCTGTTGTTGGTGTGGAGGATGTGGTTATCAGTTGTCATTGATATCATTGTTGTAAGTATTGTGATAGTGTTGGTTTGTATGTTTCTACCAGAGTTATAATGTCCTAATTTCCATCTTATTTTTGTGAATGTTTTTTTTCCATTTCAGAGAGACAATCAATTCTAATGACCTTATATGTAGTGAATTCCAGTGGTAATCCTATGGCACACATTTCATCTGCATCCAACTGTACTGTTCCATATTTGTTGTTGGTGTTGTTTGTGTACTGGCGTTAAAGTCATCTGGCAGCCTAAGCCTGACATAACAACCCTGTCAAAGTTGTTTGGGTACTCACCTTGGTTTTTACCATGTTATGTGCACTGATGCAGTAAATGATGTTGCTAAAAGTGAAGGTAAAGGAGTCGGTGATATGATAGTGACAATAACGGATACCTGTGAGGATGGCAGTGTTAGAGAGGGAAGGGAAAGTGTGGGAGCAGGAGAATGAGTCAGGTTGGGAGGTGGGATAAGAGAAGAAAGTGCGGACCAAGAGGTCACACAGGTTGTGGGTTTGTTTGAAGGAGGGAGGGGCTAGGTTGGGGAATATATGCAAGATGAAGGGGTCAGACTGGAGTTACTGGAAGGCTTGGAGAATGGTTCATTGGAGGGGCAGGGTGGAGGTGAGGAGAAGCAGAAGACAGACAAGGGCAGGAGCAGGGAGATGGAGAGTAGAGGCATGGAACATGCTCTGGCAAGGGCTGTGTGGATAGTGGTGAGGGTATATCCACGAAGGATGAAGTGGCAAGTCATGAGTTGAGACTGAGTCTCAAAGTCATGGTTGTCACTGCAGAACCTGCACAGACTGAGAAATTGGGAGTAGGGGATGGAAAGCTTGGTGTTGGTAGGGTGGAAGGAGAAGTTAATGTGGGAGTGTGAGTTGGTGTGTTTGTAGTGAATGGGGGTAGTGAGAACGGAGTGGTGTATGTTAACCAAAATGACAAGAAATGCAATGGAAGGATTGGACAAAAGAGAGGAAGGAGTCTAGTTGTTTGCAGGAGAGTGAGGTCACACCAGTACAGTCATCAATATAATGACCGTATAGTTCAGGAGTGGGACCACTGAATCATGAGAATATTTGGGCCTCAATATAGCCAAAAAAGATTTGCATAGTTGGGGCCAATTCTCATTCCCATGGCTACTCCTGAGAACTGTTGGTAAAAATACCCTTCGAGCGAGAAGCAGTTGAGGGAGAGAACAAGTTCAGCCAGATGAAGAAGAGTGGAGGTATCAGGTTGGGGGTTGGGTGCGAAGATCAAAGAAGTCCTTTGTTGTGTGGGATCACTGTATATAGACTTTTGATATCAAGAGTGAAGAGAAGTTTAGAGGAGCCAGGAGGAAAAGAGAAAGAGTTAAAGAGATGGAGAGCATGGTTAGTGTCGTGGATGTGGGAGGGAAGGGAAGCCACTAGTGGGGTAAGGACATGGTTGGGGTATTTAGAGATCAGTTCCATGGGGCAATTACAGGCGGAGATGATGGGGTGGATGGGTTGTTGGGCTTGTGGATTTGGGGAAGGAAGTAAATGCTGGGGGTGTGTGGAGTGCAGACAATGAGGTTGGAGGTGGTGGGAGGAAGATGGAAGAAGGGGACGAGGTCATGGATAGTGGAGGACACAGTCTGTTGGTAGTTAGGTGTGGGCTGGAGGCCAGAGGGCAATAGGAGGTGTCTTGAAGTTGGCGGAAAGCTTCAGCCTTGTAGAGGTTCACACACCACACCACCATGGCTCCACCCTTGTCGGCTGGTTTTATGATGATGTCTTTGTGGTAACGGAGACAGAGACATCAAAGAGATGATAGTTCAGCTGGGGAGATATTAAATAAAATGTTGGAGATGCCTGCGAAAGTTAAATCAGTCCACAACAGGTTGGCAGATGCTTGCATAATGATCAGCTGCTTGGAATTGGCCAGGATCTGATGTCCGGTGGGATGGTCAGCGACCCAGTTTGGTGAGGCAGTCCTCTTCATTAGATGCAGGTGGAGTGTTGTTGAATAGTGCATACAGCCTGACATGGCAGACAAAGCTATGAATGTCTGAAATTCGTTACTGGATGGAGTGAAAAGGATGAAGTGCAGGCCCCTACTGAGAAGAGAGCACTCTGTCTCAGAGAGGGGAAGATCAGAAGGAATGGTAACAACAGACTGAAGTGGAGAGGGGTGGGAGGCAATGGAAAGCTGGAAGGAGAGAGAGGAGGAGTAAGTGTGTGGGGTTGGAGTAACGGAAGGGTTGGGATGAGGGGGAATGTATTGGATGGGACAGAATAACGGAGTGGGTCGAATTCATGTTGTTTAGTGCAAACGAGGAACTTGTGGAAAAAGTGATTTAGTGGAATGTGCAAAGGAAGGTGAAAGACAGGAGACAAAGGTGGAATAAGTGAGAGGGAGAAGGCAATTGAGAGCATATATTTTGGAGAGATTAGAACGAATGGTGGCATGCATAAGACAGTAGGAAGTAGTACAGAGTATTTGTAGGATGACAGAAGCAGAGTGGAAAGTGAGGTGGAAATGGGGGCAGAAACCTTTGGGGATGAGGTAGTGGTGAAGGTAGCAACTGAGAAAGGAAATGTGACTACTGAAGCGTGTTTTTTTGAAAATCAGTAGGGAAGGTAGAGCAGAAATTCTGACTGCCTTCTTCATCTAAATATACAATATCTGTACACCACTTCAAACATGCTATACATATGTATGTGTGTGTGTTTAAATTTAAGTTACAATATATGAATTCAACTAATCTGGTGGTACTCACAAAAAAGTTTCTTAATGTAGCATTCTACAAACTATGTAGAATATGTAGTACAATACAAAAGAAAAACATAAGGAGTGTATAAAATTATAAATAAAGACAGAAATATACTATGATAAAATTTATTTTGTCATTGGATATTCATATTTGATAACAATTATTTTGCAGATTAATAAGCATGTATAAATAATTTATTTTATTAAATTTTATCATAAATTATTTACATGTCTGTATTAATATATGTACAATTTTTAAATTACTGCAGATATTAAGCTTGATTTTCAGGTTAAAAGAATTCCATGTTTAAAAGTATATCTCAACTGGCAGTGCCCCAGCATGACCACAGCCTTAGGGCTGAAACAGATAAAAGAATAACATTTCAAAATGCAGAGAGTAAATTTGTCAAAACATTAAGATATAGAAGACAATAAGAATAGAATTAGTAGAATTAATAAAATGGTTTTATATGGAAGCAAAAGGAAATTAAGTAAGATATTAAAAAACAGTAGATAATTTTGGTATAAGAGAAGGTTTAACTAGAACTGCATGTGCATTTTTCAATTCTAGTTTCATACTTTTTAAGGCAATGCTTATAATATTTTATATATGTACCATATTTCTCCTAATGGTGTGGCGGTCTCTAATAAACTGACACCCGAAAGCCAACCAATTAACATAGTGTGACTGTCACAATATTAAAAAATGTACTATAAAATTGATAATAATTGTCATATTTGTTTATTATCATACGGAAAGATAAAATGGTTACAAGAATCTGGTTGAGTGACATGACTTTGCAATATTATGACAAAAATTTCCATAAAAGCTGCAAACCTGACCCACAACCTCCCAAAAGTCAAAAAATGGCAGTCATTCACCAGTGAGATAAGTTACTTTGATGGCAGGACCAGATTCATATCCTAATAAGGATACAACCTCAGGTCAGACTTGAGGTCAGTCATATTCGTGAAAGTGCTACAGCCATTGGTTGATGCACAATCACACTCATTATTGTGTAATTTAGGGTAATTGGCCTCATGTTTCCTAGTGTACCTGAGCAATGTATTCTCCTCAAACAGGAATGTTTGTTTAACATTTTCAGGCAGCAAATGATAAATGTGCTTCCAAAAATCATGCGCACACTTACCTGCCACCAATAATATTTCTCAAGTTGGCTACCAGTTTAGTTCCAGATGAAGATGCAATATCATGAATTTCACAAATGACAATATCATTACTGGACTTCATGTATTTGGCCAACAAAGGCAGCTGGTGGATAACCTGTATTGTGCTGTTCACAAAACATGTATTTCTCTCATTGATCAGCGAGATGTAGAGCTTTGCAACCGTGTTGTCAAATCTAACCTTTTTCAATTTCACTCTCTTTACTCTCTTTTACTTGTTTCAGTCATTTGACTGTGGCCATGCTGGAGCACCGCCTTTAGTCGAGCAAATCGACCCCGGGACTTATTCTTTGTAAGCCCAGTACTTATTCTATCGGTCTCTTTTGCCGAACCACTAAGTGACGGCGACGTAAACACACCAGCATCGGTTGTCAAGCAATGCTAGGGGGACAAACACAGACACATACATATATATACATATATACGACAGGTTTCTATCAGTTTCCATCTACCAAATCCACTAAGCCTGAGATGCCACGCAGTGGGACTGAACCCAGAACCATGTGGTTGGTTTGCAAGCTACTTACCACACAGCCACTCGCTGTCCATATTAATGACAACTTTGTTCTTCTTGGTCGCCTTTTTAGCCAGTTTAATAATTTTAAGCCTCACATTACACAATGGAAATGGCTCCATATTAATGCACTCTCTCAAATAGTTGTATTCTTTCCAAGCGCTGGAATTGCACAAATTTCAAACTCAATGGATCAAGATCGGTCAAGTGAACATTGCATAGTTTGTGAGCTCTGGACAAGGCCAAATAAGCCATACCACTGGAGAAAACACCAGTCCCCAAATCAACAATGACACGATGCTTATTCTCTGTGATTTGTGGATAGAAATTGCATATGCAATACACAAGGGAAATTGATCTCTCGTAATGAACATACCAGGTGGAAATTTGTAATTGGTTTTGATAGTTGTGATGGAAAAGACTTTGTTTAAACTATCAAAGAGAATGTTAATGGAAGCAATCCTTCCAAATTCATAGTTGAGTCTCTTAACAGTTCCAAAGTATCTATGGTAATAATGCTCCAAAGTATCCACGGTCAATCTAATGTTTGATGACTTTACAATTCGCTCTTTGACAGAACGGAAATAGCCAAGATTATTTCTCAACCACATTTCTTCATTAGTATTTCTGGCTTTGTTTGGAGGCATGCATTTGTATTTACTTGCAATCTCATACAAATTCACGTGCTCCATCGAATTGGGTCTGTTTGGATACAAATTTTCCACCATGTTCTCATAATAAAGAATGGTGGACTCCGGCTCCAATTGGTCCACTTCATACTGAGGTCTGAACTTATGCGATTGGTAACTAGGCAATATCGCTCCAATCCAAATAATGCTTTCAGAACACCCATAGTAATGGTGGCCAAGCAGATTGCCAGCAGCTTCATAGGTACCTGTTTCACACTTGCCCATCAACTGAAGTCCGACTCTCTTATACTTTGAATAAATGGGCTTGTATTTGTCAATCTCAGCCCAAATGCCTTCAGTGTCACTCTTTTTGGACTTTGTCTGATAACTAGTAATATATCAGTTTAGAATCATGCCATCTCCACCAATGTACTGTATATTGACATTCACCTTCCAGACATACAGAACAAGAGGGTTATAGTCATTAATGAACTCTAAAGCCCTAATCCTAACTCTAAAAGTTGTCTCATAGGAATATCTAGTTGTCTTCTACATCATGTGATGCTATATCCTCTTCTATTTCATCAAAAGCTTTGAGTAATATGTCTCTAAATCTCTGTCCATTTGCAGGATCCTTAAGCTTCCAGACCCTTCTCCATGCTAGTCGTCTTCAGGACATCCATTTAACCCTGATCTTGAAGTCGCTAACTACTAACCTATGTTGTGGGGTGCATTCTTCAGAAGGTTTTAGCATTTATAAGTAGCCATCTTTCCCATTTCCTGGCAAGGATGTATCAATTTGACTAGTTTGTCCACCACATCAGTAGGTGAATAGATGACTGACACGTTTCCTGAAGTTAGTATTGCAAACTATAAGATCATTTGCATCACAGAACTCCAGCAGCCTGGTTCCCTCCTCATTGTAGGAACCAAAACCATAGCCTCCATGTGCACCATGGAAGCTCACCTGCATGTTGTCCAACATACCCATTGAAGTCACCAGCCACAAAGAGAAGGTCCCTGTCATTCATTGATGAGGTAGTCTGCAAGAGGGTCTCATAAAATTGGTCTTTCTGTTCATCAGGTAGCCCTGGCTGAGGGGCTTAAGCTGAGATAATGGTTGCTAAACCATGTTGCAGCACTAATCTAATCTTAAGTATTCTATCACAGACTCTGACCACCTCGATTACCTTATCAACCCATTTCTCTGCAAGAAGTATACCCACACCCCCGACCCTGTCAGTGTTCCTTGCCCAGAAAATATTATACCTATGTTCCTTGCCTGTGAGGAACCTAGCAGAACTTCCTCTCCACCTTACTTCTTGGACTCTGGGTGTAAGGTTTTAGCACCTGTAGAGTACAAACCAAGACATAACAGAGTTGGCCAATATCTACACTGGAAAGACAAAGTTGACCTCGGTGGAATTTGAACACAGAATGTGGAGACCGGCAAAATGCCACTAAGCATTTCACCCAGTGTACTAACACTTATAGTAGTAGTAGTTGCCAATCTATTACCCTAGTCTGTCTTTCATCTTTTCAGGATGGAAGACATATTTAGGCTCACAAGAGCCAGAAAGAGTATCCATGAAGTACTTAATGTAATTTTAACAGCTCTGTCAATTTGCTGCCTTACTTAAAAGCAACATAGATGAAAAATATTCAGACATTATTACCTTTTATAGATTGCAGTTTTTTACTAATTGTTTATTCCTCATAAAGTTCTCTAGTCACCATCTTGGTCCAAGCTAGGCAAATTTCGAATGCCAACTGTTTTTTTCATCGGTCCTTTGCGAGGGTCCAAGACTCTGTGATTTTCTCTTACATTCCTGGAATATTTTCAGAAATACATCAATTACTAGTAAAAAAAAAGGGTGGAGGCATGCAGGTATTTTTGTAAAAACATGTTGAAGAATAAAATCAAAGCAGACAGGAACTCTACCCTTCAGTTCTACAACATAGGAACCTCTATGTAGTTGCTTGTTCTGCAAGAAAAAGCAGCCAAATTTCTCCTAAATTGTGCTTAACTATCATTAAAAAAGGAAGATAAATTCAACAACTAAATCCAATGATGTAAACAGCGGTAGCACTGTGTAGCCGATGAATGTCCTCTGTGAAATATTATTTTGTGCTATTCAGGAAAAGTCCAACACTCGTCTGTTTAATACTGAGGGTAATGTGAGATAAGCATTGGCTGTATATATCCTTGTGATTCAAGAAAGATTAACATTTAGTTTTGGACATCTCATTCCTTCATATTTTAGTTCTAGCAGTTCCCACTGTCATCATTGCCCTTAAATTTACTCTTTTACTTGTTTCAGTCATTTGACTGCGGCCATGCTGAAGCACCGCCTTTAGTCGAGCAAATCGACCCCGGGACTTATTCTTTGTAAGCCCAGTACTTATTCTATCGGTCTCTTTTGCCGAACCGCTAAGTGACGGGGACGTAAACACACCAGCATCGGTTGTCAAGCAATGCTATGGGGACAAACACAAACACACACATATATATACATATATACGACAGGCTTCTTTCAGTTTCCATCTACCAAATCCACTAAGGCATTGGTCAGCCTGGGGCTATAGCAGAAGACACTTGCCCAAGATGCCACTCAGTGGGACTGAACCCAGAACCGTGTGGTTAGTTAGCAAGCTACTTACCACACAGCCACTCCTGTGCCTATTGTATCAAATCACTTATATACTCTTCACAGAGTTTTCCTTTTCTAAATTTATTCTTTTATTCTTTTACTTGTTTCAATTGCTGAACTGCAGTCATGTTGGGGCACCACTTTGACGGGTTTTCAACCAATCAAACCAACTCCAGTCTGGTGCTTATTCCATTAAGTCTGGTTTATGCTACCAACTGCTAAGTTATGCAGATATAAACAAATCTATACCAGTTCTCAAGAGGTGAGGGACAAATGCAAATACATAAAAATATATCCATACACACATTCACACAGAGATGCAGAATAGAATGTGAATGTTAAATGATGAAATGATGATAACACATATGTATATCACTTTCAAGTTATCTCTACAGATATTCTATAGAATTTAGAGCCAGTACTGAAAGTTATGATGTTTCATATGCAAAGACATGTATGTAAACAATGTGATCGAAGAGACAAACATTGGTAATGGGCATATATGCATATTTTAAGAGTTATTGATCCTTCTTTGGTACCGTGTCCACAAACACACTGTTTAAATAGCCACTAAGTTTAGCAGTGTAACATTATTGGATAGACCAATTTAAATATTAGACACATTCCTGGCATGAGAGATAAGCATAGTGCATGAAAAAGGGGAAATGTGAAGAAGAGAATAGAAGAAATAGTTTGGTTTATTGGGGTAGGGTGTGCAGAAAAATTCTATTGTTACATGTAAGCGGACGCAGTATTTCAAGAACTGTTTCACTGAAACGAGCAGGACCATACATCTGTTTTTCATGCTGGCATGTTTTAGACAAAATTCATCAAAACCTTGTGTGTGAATGTGGAAGAAATACACATACAGATATATAATATATGTATATACTTCAGCAAGTTAACTTAACAACAATGTAACCTTCATATAATTAAGCTATCTTTGGCCTGATGTGTACCTTGTTGAGAAATTATTACATCAGCAGATCTGCTAGCTAGAAACATATGTAGCCTGGATTTTACCAGCTCCACTCCCTCAATTTAGATTTGGATGCTAAATCATGATGATGACGATTATGATTCATATCAACTCAAGTTGCTGACTGTGAGCTATAAAAAAATGTTTTTCAGCTTACCAAACTTTGATATGGGAAAGGCCTAGAACCTTCAACACCAATAAATTATTATTGTTCCTAATCATTTGTCTTTTACACCTACCATTGACAGCTTGGAGCTAACAAACTTCCTACACTTAGATCCTTGGATCTTATAATTACATATATATATATATATATATATATATATATATCACTTGACCAACCAAACCATCAGATGTTGTTACACATCGCTGGTCACAATGCGTTCGCATTGTTTTAGCCTTCGAATGACGCCACTCCGCTGGCTAAGCGAGCAGGCCAACAGAAGAAAGAGTGGTGAAAGAGTACAGCAGGGATCACCACACCCTGCCGGAACCTCATGGAGCTTTAGTTGTTTTCGCTCAATAAACACTCACAACGCCCGGTCTGGAAATCGAAACCGCGATCCTACAATTGCGAGTCCGCTGCACTAACCACTGGGCCATTGCACCTCAACATATATATATATATATAAATATAGACATATAAACTTACCCATCTTCATCCCGTTGTTGTCTTGGGCTGTGGAGCTGGTCATTTTGTTGGTTCATCTGTGCAGCCATGGCATAATTGTGTGCATAATGGCTGGTGATATTGTTGTATCGCTGTTTCATCTTTAAGTCTTCTAATGTACTCTTGGTAATGTTAATCTCCAGGATGTACTGTTTACGTTCATCATTAGCTTTATGATATGCCTGTAATTTTAAGCATTAAAAAAAACTACAGTGTTAATAGCTTAATGGAACATTTTTATCAGTGTTAAAATTTATTTAATTCTTACTCACAGCACAAACTTAAAAATAATAACACTAAGAAATATAGAAATATAAAGACTTTGAAGCAGCAGGAATATGGACAGTGAAAGTAAAAATATCTTTTCAAAAACTAGATTTTGATAGTTTCACTCTCCAGTGAACATTAGTAAATTTTATTTATCAAAGAATAGAATAAAGCTTGGCATGGAGTGCCAACTAGTTTATGACATCCCACTTTGAAGACTACCTTCATGCAATTCTAGAACAAGGGATTCCCACTAAGTACCTGCAACATAAAAGGTAGAAAACATCGACAGACCACAAATGTAGGCAGTGTAAAATCAAGACTGAAGACATCAACCATATTATTGCTAAGAGCAAGAAAATGTCTTTCTGATATTATTTTCCTACAACGGATAATATGGTGGCTAGAGTAGCCTTGAACAAGATAACAAAAAGGAAAACAGCAACAGACAAAGTTGACTATATTGAGACTGATAGGTCAAAAGAATATTGGTTAAACATAATAAATTAAAACAGTCACACAAGAAAAAGATATGCTTTGTTGTGGAAATCAGCTGCCCTCTGGACAGCAATGAGATTAGGAAAATACAGGAGAAAGAGTACACCAAGAGACCATTGATAAGGGGTTTGCAAATCCAATACCCAAAATACACTTTCAGTTTCATACTTATTATTATTGGAGAGCAGAATACATACCAACCCATCTGAAACAAAATATGGCTGAACTTGGGTTCTTCAGGAGAGAACGTAACGCAACGAATGATCAAGATATCTGGGACTACAAAAAATCTGCAAGACCATCTTAAGATTTAAAAGATGATGAACATAACAAGATGCTTTCCTTCACAAACCTTGCTATAAACAAGTGGTTAGTCACACTAAATTAAATAGAGAAAGAGAAAAACATATATGCATGCATACAAACATATATTCATTCATTCATTCATACATACATACATACATACATACATACATATATACATACACACACACATACATACATGCATACATATATATACATTTATTCATACCTACCCACCTACAATAGAGTCAATGATAAGAAATAAGGAAATAAGAAGGTGTGCAGATAGCCTCTTACAGCTGTTTCAAAAATAGATGCATATATGGTGCATTTCCCTGCAAACAAGGATAAGCCAGTAGCAGGGGTGGATGCTCTGAAAGTGTAGCTGCTAGAAGAAGAATAGCCTGGGCAAAATTCAGAGAGCTCCTACCTCTGCTAGCGACAAAGGGCCTCTCACTCAGAGTAAAAGGTAGGCTGTATGATGCATGTGTATGAACAGCCATGCTACATGGCAGTGAAACATGTTCCATGACTGCTGTGGGCACATGTAAGCTTGCAAGGAATGAAGCTAGTAGCCTCCGCTGAATATGTAATGTCAGTGTGCATACTCGTCAGAGTGTAAGCACCCTGAGAGAAAAGTTGAATTATGAAGCATCAGATGTGGTGTGCAAGAGAGATGACTGCGCTGGTATGGTGATGTGTTGTGAATGAAGGAGGACAGATATGTAAAAAAGTGTCATACCTTAGTGGTTGAGGGAACCTGTGGAAGAGGTAGACCTAGGAAGACCTGGGATGAGGTGGTGAAGCATGACCATTGTACATTGAGCCTTACCAAGACAATGACTAGTGACCGAGACCTTTGGAGATATGCTGTACTTGAGAAAACCTGACAAGCCAAGTGAGACCATAGCCTGTGGCCTATGTCAGTGGGTGTAACCAGCCCACTTATGAGTACCCCTCATTCATTGGACAATAAACTTTGCTTGCGAAGACCTATTGAGGCAAGTGAAATGAAAATCAAAATCAAAATCACTGACATGGCCGATGACAGTACCACCTGGTTGGCACTTATGCCAGCGGAATGTTAAAAGCACATTTGAGCATGATTGTTGCTAGGGCCACAGATTGGCTACCATGTCAGTGGCATGTAAAAAGCACCATTCAAGCACAATCATTGCTAGCATTGCCTTATCAGCATATGTGCCAGTGGCATGTGGAAAACAACATTTCAGCATGGTCGTTGCCAATGCTGCTGGACTGGCTCCCATGCAGGTAGCATGTAAAAAAACACCTTTTGAACGTGGTCGTTACCAGAACTGTTTGACTGGCCCTCATGCCAGTGGCACGTAAAAGCACCTACTACATTCTCAGAGTGGTTGGCATTAGGAAGGGCATCCAGCTGTCGAAACTTTGCCAGATCAGATTGCAGCCTTCTGGCTTGCCAGTTCTCAGTCAAACCGTCCAATCCATGCCAGCATGGAAAGCAGACATTAAACGACGGTGATGATGATGATGATGATGATGAACGAAGACACTAAGCTTGCAGAATCTTTAGAGCACCAGCAAAAATACCATACTGTATTTATTCCAGTTCTTTATGTGCTGAGTTCAACTCCCACTATGGTCAACTTTGCTTTCATCCTCCGAGGCTTGATACAATAAAATACCAGACTAGTACTGAGTTCACTTAATTAACTAACACCCTCCCCCAACATTTCTGGATGTGTCCCTACATTAGAAGCAATTACTGCTAGCAACCAGAAACACAACAAACACGAATGTGACAACTAAAATAACCCCGACCACAACCACAACAATAACAACATCACTACATCACAACAATTACCACAACTTCAATTTACACAATAATTATCACTACTGCCATCACAACAATCACTATTATCAATATAATAAAACAAGCACTGACACTACAACCACACCAATAACTTACTTTTGATTCCTGGTCCAGTCTCCATTCCAAGTCTCTCAGCTGATTTGCTAGACTGTTCTTCTCTTTCTCCAGGATTTTAACATATTGAGGAGTAATCTAGCAAAGATAAGATAAGGAATAATCTAGAAAAAATTATGGCGTGAAGGTAAGACAAACAGTAATCTAGCAAAGATAAAATGAACAATAATCTAGTAGTGATAAAATAAACAGTAATTTACTGTTGTGTCTGGGGAGAGTCATTCTCTTTTAGTGCCTTATTATTTAACACACTATTTAACAAGACTATTGAAAAGGTTGCAAGACGCAACGAAAATTTTAGAAAATAAAAATAAGAAATAAGAGGAAATTTTACTGGTGAGTGTGTTAAATAATAAGGCACTAAAAGAGAATGACTCTCCCCAGACACAACAGTATATGCTTCAACACACGATCTCATATAAAGAATCTTGCAAACCAAATCCAAAAGCGAAACAGTAATTTATTAATGATAAAATGAACAGTAATCTAGTAAATATGAGGTGAGGAAAAATGAGGAATAATTTAGCAAAGATGAGTTGGACAGTAATCAAGCAAACACAAAGTGAGGAATAATTTAGCAGAGATAACATCAATAGTAATCTATCAAAGATAGAGTGAAGAGTAATCTAGCAAGATTAAGGCGAGGAGTAATCTAACAAGGATGAGTTAGGATTGATCTAATAAGGAAAACATGAGGATTAATCCAGCAAAGAGAATATAAGGAATAATTTGGCAAGAAGTATGTGCAGATATGTGTTTGTGAGTATGTTTTAATGTGTGCTTGAAATAACTTGTGTGTATCCGTATGATTCTGTGTATGTAGGTATTTGTGTGTGCATTTGTGTTTGTTTGTTTGCATATGTGTCCAGGGTTTCAACTACACAGAATGCTCTTTAGAATTAGCTAGTAGACTCCATTATCTAGGTGACTAAATATTAAGGTTGAGGTTGATATTGCAAAAGCATAAAACCAGATTTAGTATGGAGTAGAGGAGCTCTTACTGTTGCTAGTATCAATAAGACTTTCTCTCTGAGTGAAGGATAGATTATCTGATGCATGTATACGAAGTACAATATTGCACAGTAATAAACCATGGGGTTAAACACATTGGGTACATCAAGGATGGTAACAATGAGACTACTGTAATGGATTTGTAATATGACAACCTATGGACAACTTTCAGATATCCCTGGCCTGGCAGTGCTATCGAGAAGTGCTACCCATTCGGGATAAGCTCTACAGGCATGGCTCAAGAAATACGGGGCTGACCTGCCCAAGATGCAGTCAGAGCGACAAAACCATTCTGCATGCACTCGTACAGTGTCCAACCATTTCTGACCTGTGGGCCTATGTTGAATAACTGCTATCTCTTGGGAATTGTAACATTTTGTTTATATATTTTTGTCCTTTGTTTTTGTTTTGCGAAGGAACCTAACTTCAAGCAACTTTTTATAGATCAATTTTTAGACACTATTTTCTAAACCTGGCAAAGTATGTAAGGAATGCAAATTTTGATTTTGCACTCACTAAAAGTTGTTCCTTGTTCCTGGGCCCTTGTCCATAGGTATATGTACCCTTAACATAATTTTCAGACCAAATCAACATGATGACAAGAACAGCTTTTTGGTGTAGTCCAGAGAGATGAAGTGAAGAGAAAGAGAGGAGAGAAAGAAAGAGAGAAGAATCAACCCCAGTACTGGGCTGGTACTTTATTGAATCTTAAAGAATGAATGGCAAAGTTCACCTTGGTGACATGAGCTAAAAGCACAAAAGCTGGAACAATTTTATCTGTTACTTTAATCACTCAGCCAGTTTGCTGCCTTGCTCTGTCACCATTGCTACTGCTGTTACTGCTACCACCACCACCACCACCACCACTATTATTACTACAACAACTACTACTATATTCATAGCTATATAATACAGATTATACCCACTTCTGTGTTGTCTTGGGTACTGTTGTTATCTTTGGGCTTCTTCATGGCTGAGAAAAGAAAATGAATCATTTTAAAATATAGAAATAAATAAGATACATGCAAATGTACACACAAATACATACATACTTGCACACATAAACATAACAAGCAAACACAATATACAAATATACATTCACATACATGCACACACACACACCAGCATGCATACATACACATGGTATCAAAGTCAGAAACATCAGCTCAAGAGGCTTATTTATCTTTTGTGCAATGAATATTACCCTCAAAATTTTTCCATTCATAAAAACTTGGTAATGAAAATTGGTTATCTCCTTAGGATAAATGCAAGGAAGCATCTATAGTAGAAAGGCACGTTTCTTTCCTGCCAAGCTTACTTTTTAAACCATGTTTGTGTTCTCCCAGTCAACAGCCTTATTATTACTGGTACTTTAAACTCTTTGGTTGCATATTTGTGTGAATAAAATCATTTTTCTTTGGAATAGAAAAAAAGTCTATCTTTATTTCTTCTTTTGCTGGTGTCTCAAATTTAAGTTAAATCAGTGTTTCTCAAAGGGGAGGCCTATGGGATTGTCAGACAAGTTGTTTTGAGAAAATTTGGTTTAAGAGTTTTACAACTGAGTACCGTCCATTGGACGGGGGTTGTTTTGCTCGTATATATATATATATATATTAAATATGACACATAATGATGTGATTGCTACTCATCTATAGTTTTCCTGAATTGTATCAATTACCAAACCAATAGAAATAATTTTTCTATAATCATTGAATAATCATTTTTATGATCTAACTTATCCTTCATTTATTTTATTATATAATTTTTTCCTTTGCATATTTAAGTATTATTCTTTTCTTTCTATTTAAATTTTATATTATATGTATTTTACATACATTTATATTTTTCTTTAATTTCTATTTATTGATTTTTTAAATTTTCATCCTTCTTATCTGCTTTCTTTACCCTTATTTTTTTAGGCTGGTTTTATTTATTTTTTGTTTATATTTATTTATTTTATTTACTATATGGCATCTTCACTAATATCTATAACTCACCAGCTACATACATTTACATTATATATATAGGTTCTAACTTCTTAAACTTATTAATATTTTGTATGCATTCTTTCAAAAAATATGTTAACCTTTGTTCTATAAGCTCATAAAATCCCTGATGAAGTTCTGCCCTATATAGTTAAAAATGATACCATTCTTAGCCTATAACTAAATGCTTAGAATTACATGTCAACTAGGGGCTAGAACCAAAACATATATGTAGGTTTTTTCTCATCTCCCATTTCTTTTTGAGCTTTACAATTTATAATTTATTTGTATTACTATTTAAAAAAATTTCAACATCCTTATATTATACAAATAAATTATCCATACATCGATCTTTTGCCACTTTCTTTCTTTCAATATATGTGTACACACACACACACACATACATATGCTTATATATATATGCATATACACACATATGGCATCCAGCCATAGAACACATATCCCATCAAATGCCGTCTCATCCAGGCAAGCATGGACAAGTAGAAGTAACAGAGTAAAAAAAAAAGTGTGTGTCTATACTATCAACCTTGAAAGGATGACAGGCAAAGTCAACCTCAGTGGAATTAGAACTCAGAATGTAAAGACAAACGAAATACTGCTTAGCATTTCACCCAATGTGCTACCATTTCTGCCAGCTGACCACTTTATATACTTCTCATATTATTTACCTAATTAAGCTATCTACCAAAAACAATTAGCAGTTTAAGTTTTCTCATCCTGTAGTATTTATCTCACATATAGAGCCATAGTCTTACAGTACCTTCTTTCAAGTTACTCCTTGCTTCATCCACTTTCTTGGTGAGTACAAGATCTTGTTGCTGTAGCTGTTTGTTGATTTCTTCCTGTGTCTCAAAACGTGTCCGCCATTCATTTCCTTAAACACGACAAATTAAACAACACTATTTAAGACATTTAGAATAGAACAGGCATGACTACTTTGTCAGTGTATGCCAAAAGACTCAAATACATTTGTATTAGCATATATCACAGCTGGTGATGGAATTTTTGATTTATGTTGCACTAGAATTTCAAGTAGTTAAATAACATTATAGGTGGTATCAAAAAGTTCCTGGACTATTTCTGAAGTGTGCCAACAGATGACAGTATTTGGTTGCATGTGCAGAGAGAGCTAGCAGTGACCTTCATGGGGCAATGTACTGAGTGATGTCGCTGTATTTACTTTGCAAGCTGTGAAATTTTTGTTTTTGTGATCACATGTATGCTGTAATTTTCAATTTTTGTTATGGACAGGAAGTTGGAGTAAAAAGCCAATGTGAAATTTTACCTGAAACTTAGGAAGTCTGCTACAAAGACATTGAGCATGCTTTGGCAAGCTTACAACAATGAAGCAATGGGTTGTTAGCAATGTTTTGAGTGTGGCATGGGCACTTCAAAATTGGAAGGACGTCTCTGGAAGACTATAAGCAATCTGGAAGACCTACCATGAGCGTCACCCCAAGAAATGTGGAGAAAATTCATCAGCTTGTGCACAAGGATCATCAGAAGACAATCAAGGGTGTTTTGAAGTGTTTGAGGGAGGGCATTCAGTGAAATCAACTGGATCTGGGAGCATGAAGAATTGGATTCTTCAAGATGACAATGCACCCTGTCATCAAGCTCTCTTCACTTGTGGAACATGGTATTGCTTCTACGCTTATCTCATTCACCAGATTTAGCACCTGCAGACTTCCATCTCTTCCACAAAATGAAGATGCAGTTTAAAGCTTGCCATTTTAACACTGTTTTTGAAATCCAGAGTGAATCGCAGAAATTCCTTGACTTGCTTATGGAAAATGTGTTCCAGGCCAGATCCCAAAAGTGGCAGGAACACTGGGACCAGTATATTGCTGCACAAGATGTCAATTTCAAAGGAGATGATGTAAAACTTAGGCAAATAAGTCATGTTTTATTAAACATAACTAGTCCAGGAACCTTTTGATATCACCTCGTCTTCTCCCAATGATAGCAAAGAACAGATTATGATTAGATAATGCACATTAATAGGTATCGCTATAAAATGCCATACAAGTGAGACAAGCACAGTTTGAATATGCAAAAACACACTTTTTGCTTCATGTTTTTCATGTCAAAATAAATATCTTCTGAGGAAAATTATATATCATTTGAAAGGCGAAAAAGGTACAAAGTTAGTAAAGAGGGTGGTACACTCACCTTACTTGCCAAACTGATGTATTTTCATGTGGCAAGAGGTCAAATGGAACACAAATCCAAGACTTCAAATCTTGAGTTTGAGCCAGAATTTCAAGAAATGGATGAACTAATTATTAAGTACACATATATTTCTACCAAAAATGCTCTAAATTGAGTATAATAATTCTTCTAGAGCCCAAACTTAGAACGAAATCGTTGTATTGAGAATGCTGTTTATTCTCTCTCACTGTTTTAATGATATGGAAAGCTGCTAGACAAAACTAGCGGATATTCTTGTACATGAAAATTTCACTTTTCCTTGTGAATTATTGGCCAAAATTTTGCCAATAAAAATTGTATTGGCTGTCATTGTCGTCATCATCATTATCATCATCATCAGTATTTAGCGTCCATTGTCCATGGGTTGGACAGTTTGACCAGGGCTGGCTAGCTGAGGGGCTGCACAAAACTCCAGTCTGATTTGGCATGATTTCTAAGGCTGGATGCTTTTCCTAACATCACCCACTCTGACAATGAAATGGGTACTTTTATGTACCATTAGCATGGATGCTTTAACATGCCACTGGCATGAGAGCCAGTTGTGTGATACCAGTAACTGCCATGACTACAATTTAACTTAGCTTGATGTGTCTTCTTCTCAAGCACAGCATATTGCCAAAGTATGGATGTGGTCAACTTTTTTTGATTGAAATTCTAGATGTTTTCGAAAGAGTTATTTTTCAGTTCACTATACATGCACACAGAACTCCAACACCTTCAATCCCTTCTTTGCCGTTTTCTTGCTTTTTTTCCCCCCCAATGCTTGCAACCTGCAAAAAAGCTTTCTCACTTACTTTTTAAAAAAACGCGCCACTCTAGCCATCTCTCCTTTCTTAGCCGTTGCCTCCGCCATCACGTCACACCACGTGGCTTCCTCTTGAAGTTCCATGCCACCCCCATTCAAAATGTGACTGTGTGTGTACCGTTGGCGATTTTTTTCCTCTGTCTTCCCTTCTCTGGATCTTTCCTTCTCCTATGTTTCCGACGAAGAGCTCCGCTCGAAACATTAAACCCTCCTTCTTTCCTTCTTTCCTGAGCGTCCAATAATACTATATTTGTTCCACGTCCTCACGTTGTTCTGTTTTTTTGTGCTTTCATGTTTGGATTAACTATATATATATATATTTATACATACACACACACACATACACAGACATGTACTTTACATTTGAGGTGTTGACAGAATGAAGTTTAAAGATGGAAACTTGCTTGTTCTTACATTTACTCCTATACAGACACATGCATATTTAAATACATGCATCCATGAGGTTGTATCTTAAAATTATATATAGAAATGTGTGTATACTCACATACACACTTTCAGAATTGAGTTTATGCATTCCAAGTGATTTATTAATTCCATTCTTTAAGCTCCATGAAAGAAATAAACAAAATATCAAAAGAGATAAAAGGAAACAAGTAATAACAAGTAATTGCATACCTTCATCTTGTATAGTTTCTGAACGCTGTTCAAGTTCTTTGACAGTAGTAATTAATTCTTGCAGAGAATTATCCAACATGTCCCTGTCAAACATATTATTGAGATTCTTTAATTTTGAATTATTTCCTTGACACAAGTCATGAAGGGTTATAGAAAGAGTGAAGATGAAGAGATTAGTCAATTGAACAACTTCAGCTGGGTTGAAAGTAACCCAATGAATTAAAACTGGTAGGCAGAACTGTGTAAAATCCTATTAGAGGAATCTTTGTTATTCTTGGCTCAATATGTCATATAGTTTGACACCACCACTTTGACCTTTAATGGTGTCCATATCTTTTGTGAGTACTCAAGTCGGCTTCCTCCCTTGTTTTCATCTGCCACAAAAGTCCTGGAAAGGTCTTTGGACTATGAGCACTACTATTCCTCCTTTGTCTAAACTATTAAAAGGAAAAAAAATCACTGATACCTATTATATAATTGACACTTGACCTCTTGAGGAATGCAAAATAAATAGGTTTTTTTTTATAGGTCAAGCAATAATGCAGAGACTACTTCTGGCTAATGGATGTTTATAATACTTCTTTTTACCAACCACTGAGGGATAATGTGGATTTCATCCTAGCAGAATTTGAACTCAGAATAAGAGGTACGAGAAGAGAAAGTTCCCCCAAAACCATAGTAATTAGTACTATTCCAACAACCTGGGTGCATGTTCAGATATGTATCAACATGCTCACTTTACAGATTATGTCTAATGCAGATACTTGTGTATAAAGCCACAGAAAACAGTAGATGGTACTGAATGGCCTATATAAGAGAATCCATTTCAATTGAGTATATACACCACATGCCTTCTTTTATGTCTGGAAATAGCATTAATCCAATATTTTTATTACACACTTGATAACGTGAAAGTAGATAAACCCACAATAACAGATAAATAAAAAGGATTATTATAGAAAAAGCCATATCATAGTATCTGTGCATCCTGGAGAAGTTTAACATCTTAATAGCAACAGATAACATTCTGAGGAAAAAATCTGAGGCTACCTGCCCTTATTGAAAAAATACCTCTTTAGAGTATTTCTAACTCATACAGGTTTAGATAACATTCAATCAAAAGTAACATTTGCTATATTGGCTACAAGCATCAACTGCATAAACCCTCAAAGTAATTCTCTTTGGAGTAAAAGAAAAATATAGTTTCCCTCTGTAACATAAATCTGAATAAACAGGCATCACACCATATGGCCTAGTATAGAAAATGAAAACAATGTATGAACCAACATGTAGTGATTTTTATTACAATCCAATCTGCCATTCAGTTTCCTTATCACCTGTAAAACCATATTGAATGAGAAATTCAGAATTGTGGTGAAGTGAATTACATAGGCATCGCCGGATTGACGGATGGATGAATGCGTATTCAGGCTCAGCGGTTGCGTAGGAAGTCGGGGACAAGAAACAGGAAGAAAGAGTAAGAGAAAGTTGGATCAAAAGAGTACAACAGGAGTCTCCACCACCCCCTGCTGGAGACTCATGGAGCTTTAGGTGTTTTCGCTCAATAAACACACACAATGCTCGGTCTGGGAATTGAAACCACGATCCTCTGACCGCGAGTCCGCTGCCCCAACCACTGGGCCATTGCGCCTCCACACTGCTGCTTCTTCTTCTTCTTCTTCTTCTTCCTTTTCTTTTTCTGATTCTTCTCTTTCGTGGCACCCATACCAGTGGCACGTAAAAAACACCCAAAATGGTTGGCATTAGGAAGGGCATCCAGCTGCAGAAACCTTGCAAATTAGATTTGAACCTGATGTAGTCCCTGGCTTACCAGTTTTCTGTGAAATCGTCCAAACCATGCCAGCATGGAAACCGAATGTTAAATGATGACGACGACTATGATGATGATAAATATATACCATGATGATATATATATATATCAAGGGCGGCGAGCTGGCAGAAACGTTAGCATGCTGGGCAAAATGCGTAGCTGCATTTCGTCTGCTGTATGTTCTAAGTTCAAATTCCACTGAGGTTGACTTTGCCTTTCATCCTTTCGGGTCGATAAATTAAGTACCAGTTACGCACTGGGGTTGATATAATCGACTTAATCCGTTTGTCTGTCATTGTTTGTCCTCTCTGTGTTTAGTCCCTTGTGGCCAGTAAAGAAATATATATATATATATATATATATCATCAAATAAGCCTAACAACAGATGTCCTCTGGTTCAACACAGTTTTTGGCTTGCATGTTTCAACCAAGATTGCTGGAAAATTGTTTGCTGCTTTAGACAAGTGTTTTCCTAAATCTAATTGGTATCATTGTTATTTTTAATCAACACATTGTGAAGGTATCCTACACCAACTCTGCTAATTTAGAGCAGCTTATGCATCACATAAACAATAGCAAAATGCAGTAAAGGTTCAATAACCCACCTACTGGATCTAGTGAACAGTTGCATCTAAATACCATCAATGAGATGTAAACCGCATTGATAAATACCAACTATGACCAATTTGTAGTAGTAGAAATACTCATGATACAGTTAGCATGGTAACAATACCGGTTAATGGATTCAAGACTGCCTTATATACAAATAAATATGATAAATGCTCATGCAGAGATAAATCAAAATGTCCTTTGATGAATCTCTGTATGAGTAAAAATCTTGTATATAAATGTACCGTGCACACAAGGGGAGGGCCCAATGTTTACATTGGGCAGACGACTGATTCATTTAAGAATTGTTATCATAACCACGTTGCCAGCTTTAAGACAAAAAAATAAGAGACATTCAACATCTTTGGCAGATTTTGTATGGTGACTGAAGGAGGATAAAATGAAGTACAGCATTAATTGGTCCATAATAAGGTATGCAAAACCATACAATATAATTTCTAGGAGATGCCATCTCTGCTCCAAGGAATTCCTGTCTATTCTGTAGACTAATGAGAAAATAATAGAATTTCTGAATGACTCTCGAGATGCCTACATGCATATAAATGTTCTTTTGCACAATGCAGTGAGAATGAATTTTGAATAACTGATAATTTAATTTACTTAATACTATAGCCTTGGGCCGACCAAAGCCTTGTGGGTGCATCTGGTAGATAGAAACTGAAAGAGGCCCATTGTATGTATATATATACTCTTTACTCTTTTACTTGTTTCAGTCATTTGACTGCAGCCATGCTGGAGCACCACCTTTAGTTGAGCAAATCGACCCCAGGACTTATTCTTTGTAAGCCTAGTACTTATTCTATCGGTCTCTTTTGCCGAACCACTAAGTTACGGGGACCTAAACACACCAGCATCGGTTGTGAAGCGATGTTGGGGGGACCAACAGAGACACACAAACACACACACACACATATATATATATATATATATATATATATACATATATATGACGGGATTCTTTCAGTTTCCGTCTACCAAATCCACTCACAAGGCTTTGGTCGGCCCGAGGCTATAGTAGAAGACACTTGCCCAAGGTGCCATGCAGTGGGACTGAACCTGGAACCATGTGGTTGGTAAGCAAGCTACTTACCACACAGCCACTCTGTGTGTGTATTTGTCTCCCTACCTTGCTTAACAACTGATGTTGGTGTGTTTATGTCTCCATAACTTAGTGGTTTGGCAAAAGAGACCAGTAGAATAAGTACTAGGCTTACAAAGAATAAGTCCTGGAGTCGATTTTTTTTTAATAAAGGCAGTGCTCCAGCATAGTCAAATAACTGAAACAAGTAAAGAAAAAAAGAATATTATAAGTACATACATACTATTTTACTCTCTTACTTGTTTTAGTCATTTGACTGCAGCCATGCTGGAGCACCACCTTTAGTCGAGCAAATCGACCCCAGGACTTATTCTTTGTAAGCCCAGTACTTATTCTATCGGTCTCTTTTGCCGAACCGCTAAGTGACAGGCACGTAAACACACCAGCATCGGTTGTCAAGCAATGCTAGGGGGACAAACACAGACACACAAACACACACACACACACATATATATATACATATATACGACAGGCTTCTTTCAGTTTCCGTCTACCAAATCCACTCACAAGGCATTGGTCGGCCCGGGGCTATAGTAGAAGACACTTGCCCAAGGTGCCACACAGTGGGACTGAACCCGGAACCATGTGGCCAGTAAGCAAGCTACTTACCACACAGCCACTCTGTGTGTGTATTTGTCTCCCTACCTTG
Source organism: Octopus sinensis (assembly GCF_006345805.1). Lineage (NCBI taxonomy): Eukaryota > Metazoa > Mollusca > Cephalopoda > Octopoda > Octopodidae > Octopus > Octopus sinensis. The sequence goes on from NC_043009.1 coordinate 33,877,401, forward strand.
CTTAACAACTGATGTTGGTGTGTTTATGTCTCCATAACTTAGTGGTTTGGCAAAAGAGACCAGTAGAATAAGTACTAGGCTTACAAAGAATAAGTCCTGGAGTCGATTTTTTTTTACTAAAGGCAGTGCTCCAGCATAGCTGCAGTCAAATGACTGAAACAAGTAAAGAAAAAAGAATATTATAGGTACATACATACATACATACATACATACATACATACATGCATATATATATCATGTTATGCATATATATTGCATATATATAGAGATACTTCGCACTTCATCATAATCACAATTAATATCAGATTAAAAATGTACTGTCATCATTGCTGGAGTGAAGAGTCTTGCTAGAGTACAGTATTGTATCACTGTTGTGGATATTTAAAGTTCTCTTTTCGTAGATGCCCATTAACCGTTGATGGATTGAAGAATGAGCAAAATACAAACACAAGTGTTGGATAAAGAAAACGTTCAGATTAATGAAGAGAAGTACTGTTTAATACTTACTTCATTTGTTTTTCTTGTTTTATTTTGGTATTTATTCTTTCTATTTCAAATTCACCAACAATAGCCATCGCCATGTTTGTTTTGTTCATAGTTGCTAGGTTACAATTAGCTGTTAAGCTCGGTTTGTCTACCTGTGAACTAAAATTACAGGATAGAATGTTTCAGGTATTCACTAATGTCAAGCAGTTAGTCTAGTGTAACGGAGAAGAATAAACAAATTCTATGATTTCTGTTGTTTGCTCTGTGTGTGTGTGGTGTATGTACATATGTATATATATATATATATATATATATATATATATATATATATATGTGTGTGTGTGTGTGTGTGTGTGTATTCTCTGTATGTATATATATCCATATATATATATATGCACTCAGACACACATACATATGTATATCTATCTATCTATCTATCTATGTACCTACACGCACACACAGATATGTATTTGTATATATACATACACATACATATGTATGTGTATATATGTACACACACACACACACACACACATATATATATATATATATATATATATATAATATATATATATATATATATACATACACACACACATGTATATATATATATATTATCATTTGACGTCTGTTGTCCATGCTGGTATGGGTTGGACATATATATATATGTGTGTATGTATGTATGTATGTATGTATGTATATAGATATGTAAAATCTTTGTCATGTTTTTATTCATTTGCTTCGCTTTCAACCTGTGCCAGCAAAGTGAAAAAAAAATGTGGTTTTAGAGTCATTTGATATCTATTTCTAGCGTGTAGGTGCTGTTTCTCAGTACCCATAAATATACTTATATCTATATGATTATATATCTACAGTTTTTATTACATGCTGGCCATTGCTAAGATCGTTATTTTTAAAATGATTATATTCTTAATTGGGTATACACATATATATTATATATGTACACACACACATATATATAGGTGCAGGAGTGGCTGCGTGAAAAGAAGTTTGCTTCCCAAACACATGGTTCTGGGTTCTGTCCCGCAGTGACACCTTGGGCAAGTGCCTTCTTCTATAGCTCAGACCAGCCAGAGCCTTGTGATTGGATTTGGTAGACAGAAACTGAAAGAAGCCTGTCGTCATTATTATCATCATCATCGTTTAATGTCCATTTTCCATACTGGCATGGGTTGGATGGTTCGAATGCACCAGGCTCCAGTCTGATCTGGCAGTGTTTCTACAGCTGGATGCCCTTCCTAACACCAACCACTCTGAGAGTGTAGTGGGTGCTTTTTTTACATGCCACCAGATGGTGCTTTTTACATGCCATCAGCACGGGAGCCAGTCAAGGTGGCACTGGCATCGGCCACATTCGGATGGTACTCTTTATGTGCCACCGGCTCGGGGACCACTACTACAATTTCCATTTGATTGTGATTTGATTTAATTTGATTTTGATGTACTTGACTCAATGGACCTCCTCAAGCACAGCATGTCACCCTACAATCCAAGGTACATTTTAAGTGGGCTGGTTATGCGATACTGGTGTAGGTTACAGCTGCAAACTCACTTGATTTGTTGGGTCTTCTCAATCACAGCATATCTCCAGAGGTCTCGGTCTCTTGTCATTGCCTCTGTGAGGCCCAACGTTCAAAGGTCATGCTTCACCACCTCATCCCATGTCTTCCTGAGTCTCCTTCAACCCCAGATTCCTTCCACTATTTGGGAGTGGCACTTCACACAGCTCTCCTCATCCATCCATAGTACATGGCCATACCAATGCAAACGTCTCTCTTGCACGTCACATCCAATATTACTAATATTATTTATCAACGATTTTTTAATTGATGGTGGGTGATTGCTATTAGCATTTATATATCTAAGGTTTTCATTAAATTTATGATATGGTTGTGTTTTACCCGTTATTAGATTAAAATTAACATCTAAATAATTGACATTATAGTTCTCATTATATATAGTAATACTTAAACCATATCTTTTAAAGAAACTATAAAGTTTCTTCTTATATAATTCTAGTTTCCTATTAGTGCAATTCTTAGTAATAAATAAAAGGTCATCCCTATATAAACCACTCTCTAATTTTAAATTTTCTAATTGAAGTTCAGATAATAGATAAATACCTACCAAATTCATAGCTTGTGCAGAATTGGGTGCCCCCATAGGTATATCAAAACAGTTCCTAGTATCTTTCCTAGCCATAATTTATTATTGTATCTAATAAATGATTTCCTAGCCATTTTAATTACATTAACCTCATCAAAATTTCATTCCTACCTTATTCATTGCGTATATTAGGGTCTTATTAAACACAATTTCATTGATAGAAGAGTAATAATTATCTATATCTATTTGAATAAATTTATATCGATTTTTTCTTTAATATTATTAAACCAATTTAGAGTATTATTATTACTAATCCATAAGTTTAGGTAGTTTAATTTATTTAATTTATCAATATATTTATCCAAAATAAGTTTACTCAATTTACCAAGGTCTGATTTATATGGACAAATTAATCTAACTTTAGGGGCTGAATAAAAATTATCTTTATGGTCTTTCAAAGTAATTCTAGGGTGCATAGGTACATAAGGTTCAGTTTTATTATCCAACTTATAGTTTATCATGACTAATTTAGAGGCCTTGTTTATAGTATAAAGTGTATTATCTGGAACAATTTTATATTTTTTAATTATCTCTTTTTCTAAAAGGTTATCATATAATTTAACATTCAGTTTATATAGATTCCTAGTTTTATCTGATTGTACAATAATACCATCCATATTTCTCATTTCTTTAATTCTAATAGCTAAATTTCTTAAATATTCATTGTCTGTTTAGGTATTTATGAAATTTAATATTTTTCACCACCTTCCAAATATTATCTTCTAAGATCTGTAAATCTCTGTTATATGGGGGTTCTTTCTTAGATTTAAAATTTGAATTAAAATCATTAGTATTCATAATATCGTTAAAATTAGATATATTATAGTTATAATAGTAGGCTTTCCATTTAACCCTCGAACCAAAATCCTTAATATTATTAATAAGTTTCAAAATATATTCTTTCCTAGAGGGTATTGGAATATCCTTCAAAGATGAATTCCAAAATAGCTGTTCCATCTTACCTGTAAGTTCCATAACATATGAAACTGAGATTAAATACACTCAATAAACATAAGCTATCAATATAATTATAATAATAATAATATCAGGGAGTATAGCTCCAAACTTACAGGGAAAAATTTGATTTAGTATTAAATCAAATTTCACAGTATAAATATAAAAAATATGAATTAGAGATAAAACCACTATTATGCAACTCAAACAGTGATAGACATAAACCAATACATAAAAAACAAATAATATAAATATAATTAATATAATATATAATATATATAATTTTTTAAACTTTATTTTATTTTTTCAAAAAGTATAAAAAGAATGATAAATATAATATAAGTAAAAGCACTATGTTCATTTATATATATATATATATATATATATATATGTATATTGTTTCGAATTTGTGTGAATGTGTATAGAATAGTATATCAGTTGAATAAAATTAAAACATGATCTGGTTTCCACGTTCTTTATTATGGTATTTTAACATTAAAAAAAAATATTTTGTAATGTCCATAAAGTTAAATTAGTGCTTTCATACATAGTGTAATCCTCATAGTGTGTTTAACTGACAATTGACTTCTTGACAACTTTAGTACCTCTTAGAATGATCCAACAAACTGAATTTTTAGAATACCTTTTTGACCACTCTGCATGCATCTTAAACATCAAGGTTTGCTAGGTGTACCAATATTCTGTAACTTGTTTATATTTATATGCTAGAGATATATTTTAATCCACGTCATTAACTGGTTGTTATATTATTGCTGTTATTTCCATTCAGAACAGGCTTGAATGTTTTAATAAACCGCTTTTCTTTTATCTTTCTTCCAACCTCACTTGCATCACGTAGTTTGTAGAAAGAAAAAATTAGAAACATTTTCTGACCACATGTCTCTATATTCTTTCAATGGAATTTGCTGAACATTGGTGTTTGGGATTTGTTGCCTGTGGACTTGTGAGTGTTCTGATAATGCATCCCTCACAATTCTGGTCTGGTTTTCTAGTTTTTTATTATGGTATTATAACATTAAAAAAATATATATTTTGTAATGCTCATAAAGTTGAATTAGTGCTTTCCTAAATAGTGTAATTATCAGATCTCAAATGTGATTAACTGACAGTTGACTTCTTGACAACTTTAGTACCACTTAGAATGCTCCAACGAGCTGAATTTTTAGAATACCTTTTTGACCAAACTGCATGCAGCTTAAACATCATGGTTTACCAGGCGTACCAATATTCTGTAACTTGAACATGTTAATAAACTGTTCTTCTTTTATCTTTCTTCTAACCTGACTTGTGTCATGTAGTTTGTGGAAAGGAAATATTAAAAACATTTTCTGACCACATGTCTCTATATTCGCTCAATGGAATTTGGTGAACATTGGTGTTCAGGATTTGTTGTCTGTAGACTCATGAATGTTCCAATAATGCATTCCCTGTCTCACCTACATATAATTCCTTGCAATTTGGGCAGATAATGCAGTAGATCAAATTGCTGCTTTTGCAGTTCATATCTGCATTTACGAAAATCTATCCATTTTTTGTTCTAATGGATCTACCAGTATACATGTATTGACACATTCCACATCTGTTATCATTACACTTGGTTACTGTAAATGTTTTATCCTGTTTGTTCATGTTGAATTTTGCCTTTGTTAATAGTTTCTTTAAGTTATGTGGTTGCCTTTTGCTTAAGATAGATGTTTGATTAGTTATTGGGTTTTTAAAATTTTTCACTTTGTTTTATGATTGGCAAATTTGTTTTGATGATGTTAAAAATGTTTTGGTGATGCAGATTGTGTGTTACTAGAAATGGTATTGTGTTCCTTTGATGGGTTCATCTTTTTCATGCTACTCTAAGTTGTTCTTTTGCTCATTGTATGCTATTTTCTATGAGTAGGAGAGGGTAATTTTGCTTGAGCAGAAATCCTTTGAGTTCTCTACATCGTGTGTTTCTGGTATTTGGGTCATGGACCACAGTACAAATTTCCCTGGCTAGACAGCATGGGATGTTGCATTTTGTGTGTTGGGTAGCATGATAGGGGCAGGAGTGGCTGTGTGGTAAGTAGCTTGTTTACCAACCACATGGTTCCGGGTTCAGTCCCACTGCATGGCACCTTGGGCAAGTGTCTTCTACTATAGCCTCAGGCCAACCAAAGCCTTGTGAGTGGATTTGGTAGACGGAAACTGAAAGAAGCCCGTCGTATATATGTATATATATATATATATATATATATATGCATGTATGTGTTTGTGTGTCTGTGTTTGTCCCCCTAGCATTGCTTGACAACCAATGCTGGTGTGTTTATGTCCCCATTACTTAGCGGTTCGGCAAAAGAGACTGATAGAATAAGTACTGGGCTTACAAAAGAATAAGTCCCGGGGTCGAGTTGCTCGATTAAAGGCGGTGCTCCAGCATGGCCGCAGTCAAATGACTGAAGCAAGTAAAGGAGTAAAAGAGTATTTGAAATTTAGGTACTGGGGTGTATCTGTGCTTTTGTAATAAATATCAGTTGTGATTTGTAGTGTGGTTTTTAATTACCATTATGCCAAGAAATAGTAATTGTGTGTTGCTCATAAGAGCTGTGGGTAGCAATTTTGAATAATAGTATTGTCTACAAAGAAAAAGAGTTAAGAGTAAACGCAAGTATGTACATAGAAACTCATTAAAAATTCATTTATAGTCGACTTATAAGAAACCCATTTAAAATACGACATTTCATGTGAAACAACCTAATATATATATATATATATATTATAAACAGAAAATGGAGAAATATTGATCAACAACAATTCACTAACATTGATTATTACTTTTTAATAGAAAGACATTATCCCATCTAACAGCTGTTTCTGCTTCCAATGTTCCATTGAAAATTCTGAGAATAATATTTGTCATATCTGTAATACATTTGATCTGGAACATGGGGCTTCATCAGAGTGAAGGAAAAATCATCATCATCATCATCATCATCACCATCATCATCATCACCATCACCATCACCATCACCATCATCATCATCATCATCATCATCATCATCAGAAGGGCTTCTTCTCTTCTTTTCATTTATGAATTTTTCTTCACTCTGATGAAGCTCTATGTTCCAGATTTGGCTGTGTTACAAAATATGACAAATATTATTCTCAGAATTTTCAATGGCAACACCTTGGAACAGTGGAAGCAGAAACGGCTGTTAGATGGGATAAAGTCTTTGGATTAAAAAGTAATAATCGATGTTAGTCAATTGTTGTTGATCAATAACTCTCCATTTTCTGTTTAGTTTAAATTTGATTTCTGATAAACTCATGTTTATCTTTGTCATTACTTGTAATCTATGAGCATAATCTACTTGCATATGAATGCTCAGGGTTAACACAGTTAATTATACTAGTTGCAAAATGGATATTTTTATTCCTTAGACCATTATTCCTACCTCTAAATCTACTAATATATTTTTATCTCTTAGACGGTTATTCCACCTCTAACTCTACTATGTGTATGTATGTATGTATTTACACATACATACACACAACTGGATTCTTATAGTTTTTGCCTACTTAATCCACTCACAAGGCTTTAATTGGTTGAGGCTATAGTATAAGACACTTGCCCAGGGTTCCATTCAAATGGAAATTAACCTAAAGTATATGTATGTCTGTCTGTGTGTATGCATTTTTTTGGAGTTCACCATGTCTTTACATGCTTGGTCTTGTGTAAACAAGACAACTACCTCACTATCAAATACAATTCAAGAATATTTTGACAAAGTCTTTCAGAACAAAAGAAACTTGTAACTATGTCCTGGGTGTTGCATTGTTCAATTAACTAGGGGCTTATTACCTTGTTTAGTTAAGTTTGACACCAGGAAGGGCATCTAGCAGTAGAACATCTGTAGCAACAAATTCTCACTGATTAATGCAAGCATGGGAAAATGAATGATAAAACAATGATGATGCCAATGACGATGCTGATGCCAACAACTATGATGATGACATCATTGTTCTCTCTCTCATTTTGGCATGAATTTTAGGTAACTTATTAAACAAGAAGTTAAAAAACAAAACAATGAAATAAAGTAGTAGAAAAGTTTCATTTGCAGAAGTGGACAATTTTTTCTATTAATTCTTCACCTGTAAGTGAGTTACTCAGAAATGCATTGTTTTGTAATATTTGTATAATATTTACTGGTTTGTGTATTTTGAGGTTGTTGTTATTTTATGATTCTCTTTCATAGAAGCTATTTTTAACTTTGAATAACTCTTGTATTGTGTCTAAAGTATATCTGAAATTTGTCTTTTCAGTAGAACCTCAAGTTTTCCTTAAATAATTACCAAATATGCCTTTAGTTCAGCCTAATTTTTTTTCCACTGAATATTTTTCAAATTAACCCTTTCTGCTTAATATTTGCCTGGTGTACTCCAGACACTTTACTTGACTTGATGCTTACATGAACATTATATAATATATTCTTTGTCTTTGCCAATTTCAGAAGTTTGTTTTAAATTCTCTTGGTGTCTGGCTTGAGTAGTGATGTTTTGTCATAAACAGTCTTCATATTCCAACTGAGTCCTTGATAAATGTTTCACCTTGAATATTCCTGATGTGACAAGATGGATCAAAAGGAAGGGAAAAAAAAAACCCTTTCATTTTTCTGTGAACATGTTAAATTTGCTGGTGACATTTATACATTTTGTAAAAACAAATTTGGGGTTTGGGGGAAAAAAAAATTAAGATCATTTGTTTCTTAATTTGTTGAATATTTTATTATTAAACATTTAACAGATACCCTTGAAAAAAGGAAGTAATTTTATGTGTTAAATAATCAACACATATTATTTAAAAAAGTTTGGCAAAAATCATTTATCTCAAGATTTCGTTGCCTTTGAAATCTGATATTTCACCAAAATGTTTAGAAATAATTATATATATATATATATGTAATATCTTTTAAAATCTGTCATTGCTCTTTTGTTTTACATTTACAATCTGATAAGCTGCTTGTGTATAGGTTTATGTGTTTGTGAATGTGTATATATTGGATGAAATTCAGAGTTTTGTCTCTGGGCCAGAAGCAACTTGCTGAAAACTCGTTCTTAATCGGTCCATGAAATTAGCATTGATTTTACCATAACTTAAATTGTACCATTTGACTGACCGGCCCCTGTAAAAAAGTAAAAAACAAACATATGAAAAATAAATTAGAAGAAAGTATTTTCAAACTTTAAAATATTAATATAGGTAAGAAAACCCAAACATTTTTTATTTTAGTTTTAGTCATTACAATACAGGCATACCAGAACACTGCAGCCTACAAAGATTTTAGGTAGTTAACTATACTGACTTCCCAATCTCTGTATGGTGCTTATTTTATTAATCTTGGAAAGATAAAAGGCAAAGATGGTGTATGTGAGATCTGAATTCAGAATATAATAAAATAATGTAAGAGTGTATTTTGTTGAAATGCTCTTCTAATTTGGTCAATCTACCATAAAAATTGTGTTCAAAGTGGACATTTTTGGAGCCCTTAACTCTAAGTTATATTGTTCACTCAAGCAGAGTTAGCTGTACCTTGCCCAGAGAAACAACACACTAGTTGTATGTTGTAAAAGACAGTAATTTTCTCCATTCTTATGACCTGCTTCAGAGGCCCAGAGACAGGCCAAGAGTATCTATTTTCTTCTAAATGAATGATTACTCTTTTACTTGTTTCGGTCATTTGACTGCAGCCATGCTGGAGCACCACCTTTAATTGAGCAACTCGACCCCGGGTCTTATTCTTTGTAAGCCCAGTACTTATTCTATCAGTCTCTTTTGCTGAACCGCTAAGTGACGGGGACATAAACACACCAGCATCGGTTGTCAAGCGATGTTGGATGGGACAAACACAGACACACAAACATACACGCACACATACATAAATATATATATATATACATATATACGACGGGCTTCTTTCAGTTTCCGTCTACCAAATCCACTCACAAGGCTTTGGTTGGCCCGAGGCTATAGTAGAAGACACTTGCCCAAGGTGCCATGCAGTGGGACTGAACCTGGAAACATGTGGTTGGTAAACAAGCTACTTACCACACAGCCACTCCTGCACCTAATCTATATTGTCTATATTCTTTTATTCTTTTAATTGTTTCCGTCATTTGACTGCAGCCATGCTGGAGCACCGCCTTTAGTTGAACAAATCAACCCCAGGACTTATTCTTTGTAAGCCTATTATTTATTCTATTAGTATCTTTTGCCAAGCTCCTAAGTTACAGGGGGACATAAAAACACCAGCATTGGTTGTCAAGGGATGGTGGGAGGATAAACACCAACACACAAGCATACACACACATATATGATGGGTTTCTTCACGAATTTGCGTGAAAATATTTTTCTGGGAATGAATTACAATCTATAACATAGCTACAATGGGAAATTATTGCTCTGCTTTCTGAGCAGTCTCCAGGAAAAAATTAACTTGTATATTGAGGTATTACTATATATCCTTTAAAATATATAAATTGTATGCATTTTCCTTCATTTATTATATTTTTTCACTACAACTCTTCACACGGGGAAAATCTCCTCAACAGAACTGTTTTTTACTATATATATATATATATATATATATATATATATATATATATATATATAGATATACATACATATATATAGATATACATACATATATATAGATATACATATATATATACATACATATATATAGATATACATATATATAGATATACATACATATATATAGATATACATACATATATATATATACATATACATACATATATATATACATACATATATATACATATACATACATATATATATACATATACATACATATATATATATATACATACATATATATATATATATACATATACATACATACATACATACATACATATATACATACTCAATTTAATTAAACAACCAATAAAAAAATGAATAATAAAATTAACAACCAACAAGCGGATGTGCACAAGGAATGTATTAGCTTGATACCTGGACATATATATATATATATATAGCTACATAAATATATATATATATATATATATATGCATTGTATCTGCACAAAAAACTTTATGCTTGTCAAATAATTTGACATGACATATACTTATTGTGACAACGACAAAATATACTTATCTTCACATTTAAATTTTGTTTGTTTTTTGATTGCTAATTACCATATGACCTTTATCTGAGGGAGTTGAGATATAATACACTGGCTGATGTTAATTCTAGAATGATGGTTCAGTAACATGGATATTCAGAGTTATTTAAAATCAAACTTACTTTGTATCTTCCCGAATAATGTGTGTAACCCTGGATTTTCCAGCACCACAAGGTTCAATGAGATAGTGAGATTCTAAGATGATACCTTCCACACCAGATATCTTGACTTTGGGATGTCGTACTGAGTGAGTCAATAGTAAACAAGCTCCCTTAGAAAGGTCTGTTCTCCACGATCTGATAATAAATAAAACATGTTCAGAGGAAGATAAACTATGTTATTGTCATAATAAAATGTAAACTGAATTTGTTGAACAATGTAGACAGACATTGTGGTACATAGGATTAGGTTTGTTGAAAATTAGTACTATTGTTTAGTACCTAAAACTGTGTTATGGACAGGTACATAAGGCGGTGAGCTGGTAGAAACGTTAGCACGCCAGGCAAAATGCTTAGTGGTATTTCGTCTGCAGTTATGTTCTGAGTTTGAATTCCGCCGAGGTCGACTTTGCCTTTCATCCTTTCGGGGTTGATTAAGTAAGTACTAGTTACGCACTGGGGTTGATATAATCGACTTAATCCGTTTGTCTGTACTTGTTTGTCCTCTTTGTGTTTAGCCCCTTGTGGGTAGTAAAGAAAGAGGTACATAAGAATGGGTTAATTAAACAACAGTAGATAGACAGAGCAGGACATAGTTCCTGGGTCTATTCAACAACTGTTTATAGGATTGGGTTTATTGAATGACAGTGGACAGACATTATTACATAGGATTGTGTCTGTCGAACAGCAGTGGAGACACAATGTGGTATATAAGACTGGGTTTATTAACAACAATGGACAGACAATATGGTGCATGAGACTTAATCTGCTAAACAACAGTAGACAGACAATGTGGTACATAAGACTGGAGTTGTTGAACAACAGTGGATAGAGAGTGTAGTACACTGAATGTATTAGTTTAACAAAAGTAGGCATACTGTGTGGTACATAAGAAAGAGCTTGTTAAACAGTTGTAGATAGACATTTTGGTGCAGTAGGCTGGGTGTCTGGAACAATGGTGAACAACAATGAACAGACACTGTGATGCATAAGACCAGGTCAACTTAATCCCTCTTGCCACGCTGTGTATTCACTGTTGCTCAGTAAAACTATCCTCATGTACCAATCATTGTTAAAAACACTCAGTCCCTTCTAAGATTTGGTAAATCTAATTCTATGTACTTATGTATCACACAGTTTCTCCACCGTTGTCCAGTAAACCCAGTCCTCTCTACCATAATGCATGTCCACTGTTGTTCAGTACAGCTGAGTTTACTTAATTGGACAAATAACAGAGCATAAGATGGAGTGTACTGAACACTTAACAGAGAGTGTGTTTGTACATAGCACTGGTCTACTGAAAGGCTGCGATTATTGAACAACAGTAGACAGAAAATGTGTTATATGTGTGATTTACTGAACAAACGTGGGCTGACAGCATGGAATTGTTGAAAAGCAGTGGATAATATAGGACTGAGTTTATTGATTATTACCGTTATTATGTTTTTATGATTGGATTCATGGAAGAAGAAAGTACAGACAATGGTATATAGAACTGGTTTTATTGAACAGTAGAGGACTGGTATGTTGTATATAGGATTAGTTTTATTGAATAACAGTGTGATACATGAGACTAGGCATATTGAATCACAGTTGGCATTGTGGTACATATAACTGGATTTTATGAACATCAGTGGTCAGAAAATAGTACATAACATTGGGTTTATAAAAGAATAGTAGAAAGACAGTGTTACATAAACTTGGATTTATCCAACAACAGTAGACAGGCAGTGGCACACAAAATATTGGGTTTATTGAATAGCAATGGATAGTCAGCAAGGTTCAATGGAACCAGTTCTGTGGACCACATGTCAGTCTATCATTGTTCAAAAGACCCAGTCTTATGTACCATACTATCAGTCCACTGTTCAGTAAACTTAAGACAATTGAACCAAAGTAGATAAACATTGTAGTACATATTGGAATTGTTGAATGATAGTGAACATACAGTGGTACACAGGACTGGGTTTATTGAACAGCAGACAATATGGTATGTAGGATTATGTTTGTTAAATAAAAGTTGGCAGGCAGTGGTATCTAGGACCAAGTTTACTAAACAATAGTGAATAGAAACAGTACATAGGACTAGGATTACTGAACAATAGAAGATTTATAGTGGTACATAAGACTGAGTTTATTGGACAACAGTAGACAGATTGTGGTACATAAGACTGTGTATAGATAACCTGACATTTAGGACTGGGTAGGTTGAATAATCTGAAATACAACAATTATATTAGATGCCGTAAGAATGTGAAGTTAAGCCAGTGAGATTGTTAAAAGGCAGAGAAAACTTGAACAATGCAAAAGAAGATGAAGTAATCACCTGATCAAACAGTAATGTCGGCATGGATGTGGCGGCATACTGTTCCGTGTGTACTGGAATATGTCTGTGTGATTGTCCAGCTTCTCAACAACACCGCTCCCATTGAGGTCTTCATCCCACAAACTCCTGTAGTATAACAATAAAATAAATATATATTTATATATACAGTATTTGTGAAGAATAGCTTCATTGTATAGATTATCCAGAGTATAAGAGTACAAGTACGGGGTATAACCATACATTCACGCCTGTGCATAGATGTGTATATCTATATGCATGGATGTATAATTATATTTATGAACATGAATATGTATTTGTATGTATGCGCATGGAATTTAGTGTGTGCATATAAGATAAAGAAAAAGCCGACATGTGGTTACCTTTCTGTAAGAATTCTGTTCAAGACTTCTTCAGGCGGGGCTTCCATTTCAGTGAGACACATCCATTGTCGTAACAGATCATCTGTCTTCTTATAGGCTATGTCAATTCCATTGATAGAAGGACACACATTCCAGTTACGAAATTTTTCCCGGCATTCCTAAAAATTGAGTTTCACAGCTGATGTTTTATATGGATAGTTTTTAATTGACAGATGATATGTAACAGGAATCTGTATGTGACAATCTAACAAAGTAACACAAGATATATTAATTTACCAGAAAAGTTAGCATTTTCACAAAAGAGGTGTTGATATAAGAGACAAAATAATTATTGAACAAGCTATGTTAGTATAACAGAGAAACTAACCTTTTCACTCAAGATATGTTATCATAACACAATATAATACTATTATTTGGTCCTATTATAGGTTTTCGTCACTGGACTGTTGGCACTTTCAAAATTTGTTTAGTCCATTATGTTAATCTCAGTACTTTATATAGTAACTTTTTTTTTCTACTTGGCTCATATATACTGACAGAGAATTCAATCCAGAATCTGCTGAAGTCAACCAGTCATTACTGATCAGGCAATAGAAGTTGCTGGAGCTGACCGGTCAGTATAAAAAACTTTTGATTGGTGTTTTCAGGCGATTATAGTCCCTGTCAGCATATATGTATACAATTATGTACTCTGACTACAACATTAGAGCATTTTAGCTCTTATTTTTTGCAATGTAGGTATTTCTAACCCTAGCCATATTTAGTGACAATTATAGTTTTCCTTTTTGGTAAAACATTGCACACTGCTGTCTATATTAATTTTCTGTATACACATTGACGATTCATTAAATCATCCATAGATTTTTATAGTGAAAACATATATACTGACAGAAAATTCAGTCCGGAATCTGCTGAAGTCGAGCCAGTCCTTACTGATGAGGCAACAGAAATTGCCGAAACTGACTGGTCAGTATAAGGAATTCTTGATTGGTGTTTTCAGGTAACTATAGTCCCCCTCAGTATAAATGTATACAATTATGTGCTTTGACTACAGTATATATATAAATATATATGTGTGTTTGTGTGTGCGTGCACACAAACACATGCACAAATTGCAGATTTCTGCACAGTTTTCACCAACAATTTTATTCGCAAGGGTTTGGTTGATCAAGAATTTAAAGTGTGATGCAACGTAATTGAATCCTGGACCATTTAGTTGCCTTCCCTGTCAAATATTTAATCACCCAACCAGGCTTATGTCTGTAGCAAAATAGTAATAAAATATTATCACAAAATGGTAGTAAAAATGAAGATATAACATACTGTAAAAAAAAAAATGAAAGAAATTATAAATAATATGAAAGTCTTACCTTAAATAAAACTTGATAATGTTTATCAATGAACAAGTTTGGTTTACCATTTACATGATCAAAATCTTTTATTTCCATTGGGTTGTGTATATCACTAACAGAGAATCTACATTTAGCGATTGTTTCTTGTGGTACCTAAATGGCAGTTAAAAAGAAGCAGATAAGGCTGGATGAAGATTTATTTGCAGTACAAATTTATGGCTGGATGCTCTTCTTGTTGGCCAACCCTTACCTTTTTTTGTAAGTAAAAGATTTTTTTTTACTCCACAGGCCGTTGCCAGCCTCGTCTGGCACCTGTGCAGGTGGCACGTAAAAAGCATCCACTACACTCATGGAGTGGTTGGCGTTAGGAAGGGCATCCAGCTGTAGAAACACTGCCAGATCAGACTGGGCCTGGCACAGCCTACTGGCTTCTCAGACCCCGGTTGAACCGTCCAACCAATGCTAGCATGGAAAACGGACGTTAAACGATGATGAGGTCTTCAGAAGTGCAGAGAGAGACAGGTCATGAAGGAAGGTAAACAGTACACTACTGGCAATGACAAGTGAAGTCATGCATGTTCATACATATGCATACATTGGACTATGAACAACATCATTGGAACATGACGCATACATTTCTGTGCCAATGTACATCATCAGCTACAAATACTGAATTTGTCTTCCATAACCCTATAAGAACAATAGTTCTTATGAATAAGAACAGTAAATAGTACATTTACTGATGTATGCAGCACCGAATAACATATAATCAAGTGCTGTGCATGGACAATTGCCACTTGGAACATTGCCCAAGTGTGAACATCACCACCAGGAAAACTACCCAGTAAAAATTTTACTTTCACACCTGTCTACAATTATAAATGGAATATGTTCGTGTTTGTGTGTGCATACAGATGTGTATGTATGCACATACATACACATTTATAGGCACAAAACACGCACACACATATTCCACTTATAATTGTAGACAGGTGTAAAACTAAAAATTTTACTGAATATTTCTCAGTGACAATGCTCCCATCTGGAGAGTTTTCCCAGTGGCAATGTTCACAGATGGGCTATGTTCCAAGTGGAATTTCTCTCACATGGGCAATGATCCCAGTGGAAACTATCCAAGAGCCATTGTGTACAACAATATTTAAGACATTTGCTACTTTTGCAACTTGAGTTATTTAATTCCAGTTTGATCACGCTTTACATATAAATGTACTATTTACTGTTCTTATAAATAAGAACTAGCATTCTTATAGGACTGTGGAAGATAAATTCAGTGTTTGTAGTTGATGACATGCAGTGACACAGAAACACATATCTTCTATATTCTGATGATGTTATGTGTAACCCAATATGTTTTCACACATCTATTTGTAATAATTTTCTCCCAGGTCTGTTTTCTTAGCAAAAGATCTTCCTACATTTCAACGTACAAGAACATGTTTGAACAGGATTATATTTTATTAATGCTGCTTTGTGTTGTGTTAACTCTAGTTATTAATTCCAACTTGACCAAACTTTATGTACATCAGAAAATATACTATTTACTATTCTTCTAAATAAGAACTACTGTTCTTACAGAGCTGTGGAAGATGAATTCAGTGTCCATAGCTGATGATGCACATTGATGCTGAAATGCATGTGTTTTACAATCTGGTGATATTCATAGACCGATATGTATTCTGCAGTGAAAGGTTTTCCCAAATCTGAGTGTGTTTTTTAGAGGTCATACTCTTTTACTTGTTTTAGTCATTTGACTCTGGTTATGCTGGAGCACTGCCTTTAGTTAAGCAAATCGACCCCAGGACTTATTCTTTGTAAGCCTAGTACTTATTCTATCAGTCTCTTTTGCCAAACCGCTAAGTGACGGGGACATAAACACACCAGCATCGGTTGTCAAGCGATGTTGGGGGGACAAATACAGGCACACGAACTTATACACACACATACATATATATATACATATATACGATGGGCTTCTTTCAGTTTCCGTCCACCAAATCCACTCACAAGGCTTTGGTCGGCCCGAGGCTATAGTAGAAGACACTTGCCCAAGGTGTCATGCAGTGGGACTGAACCCCGAGCCATGTGGTTCGTAAACAAGCTACTTACCACACAGCCACTCCTACACCTAAATAAATATAAACTTTGATAATAGTGACAGGGCAGTAAAGAGGACTTAGACAGTTAAATGCATGCAAAGGTCAGGTGGTGTTAAACTGGGTGTTGGATTAAGTCTACCACTCAGAGATTAACTTTCAAACACTTGAGTCTACATAACCAACTTTAATTACCACAAGAGTAGCAGCAATTACTCTTAAGAGTTTCATTAGCCACTTGGGACAACTTAAGATGTTTCAAATAGAGCTAATCAGTACTGTATTGTATGTGTTATGGTTCTTATGTAGACATAATTATGGTCTGTTAGTCACACCTGGTCATCTGGCCAATCATCTGCATGCCAGAGACATACTTAACTCTCTCATGGCCATATTTCTCATGAAATACAAGTGTTTCAATTAATTTTTAAAATAATCAAGAATTTGATGGATTTAGAAAAATAACTAAACTTTAGCTAGTTGCTATAGAATAATTTGATGGAGAGAGGTTCAAAATCTGCAAGACAGCTTCTCAATCCAGAGGGAGGACATCACCTTCTCCATATTTAGCAGCTGTCTAGAAGGCTTTGGACTGCTTTCTGTTGAATTTTTCTACAACTAGCTTAATTATGGCTTTACAATCAAAGTGGACATAACTCTAATTTTCATTCCTTTTCTGTTTATATTCTCCCTTCCATTTTTTGTATTTACCTTCGTCTTGTTTTTTCTCGTGATTTGTCTCATATCAGCATCCTGATTTACAAATTGAATAAACTATGTGCTCAGAACTAGAAGATTAATTGAAGGCACAAGGTAGTTATAAAAACCTGCCTAGACCCATATAGCAGATTTGTAATTTAAGCACGGAAAATGGGTTCAAAATTTTGAAAATTAAGGCAAGATTTTTGAAGTTGACAAAATAGGAGAAAATATGAGAAAAGGCGAGAAATAGATGTAAAAGGTGGAAAGTTGAAAACACTGGAAAACGAAAAAGGAAAAAAGAGAGGAAGAAATTAGAATTATGTCCCCTTTGACTGTAAAGCCATAAGATTGAATAGATAGTGGCCTAGATTCTGCAGTACAGCTACTCAATTTGGAGAGGGTGCTATTTTCCAATTTGTCAACAGGAACTTGCCTGTATGTTTACATCTGCAGAAAATTTGAGATATGGAATTCAGCATTGTGGTGGAGTTCTTAGATCTGAAAAGGATCTGTGATCTTTCAATTATGCATAGTTTAGGTTTTTTTGATCCACTGACATATGGTGTGTACTTTTCACGTATTTTCCACTTGATTGTATGTGGTGTGGTGTTTGACTTCAAACTTCATACCTGGCTAGCCAACTTCACACCAGAAGGAAGATATGTGATTAGCATAGTGATTTTTGACGTTGCCTTCAAATAATCTAATGTAGCTTTTCATTTCAGTTTTATCATCTAGCATTGCTGTAATTTCTGCCTCATATATGATGGATTTAACTATCCACTCCTTGTCAAGTGGACAGGTTCCTGAGTCTCGACAGTTATAATAGGGAGTAAGCTGTTGGTCATGTTTGCATGTAATAATGCTCTTCATACTGGGGCAGCAGCTATAGGATAATTTAACTGAGTGCCTACTGAATATTTTTCTGTACCTGTGATTTATGGGAAAGTGTTTGCCTAAGAGAGACAATAATCTTTTACCTATGTTGGTTTTAACATTGAGGGAAAATGGGAGTGTGGCCCAAATTATTCTCTACATCTATTTTTAGGTCTTTTTTTTTTTGTTATTCTTATTATTACTAGAGGGTTGTAAATAGATTCATCATTAAAGTCACAACTGGCTACAGCATTGTTGTTGTAGGGGGCTGCATTCTTGAAAATTTCTTTGGAGGAAAAGATATTCAGTTACTTATTATGGCTCTCAGGTTTTTATGGGGTGGAGTGCATGACAAGACTGTGTACGTATGAAAGTTTCTCATTGGGTAAGGTTTATAAGAGGAAAAGTTTAGGTCTGTAGAAACATCTAAAAAAATCAACTTTTGATGGATTAGTACTCACAGAGAAAAGGGATTTTGAGTTTTCAATCATAAAGACAAGACATTCATGGGCAGGTTCCAGCACTTCTTTGGAATCAGGAACACCTATTTGTTTCTTGTTTCTCAATAAGCTTGGACTGTTAGTACTCTTCAGACTGATTACATTGAACAGAGAAGGGGCAAAACACACTGCCAGATTGCTTGCTGTCATCTGTCATAATAATTTAAAAAAAATAATAATAATGATAAAAGTAATAATAATAATAATAATTGTGATGCATGTGCCTGGTGTACCCTTATCAGACGGGTAGTCATGATGGGTATACTGGGCTTCGTATATTTTACCCCAGTGTCACTTTGATGGCATGCTCTGCTCGCTCACTCAATAATAATAATAATAATAATGATAATGATAATGATAATAATAATAATAATAATAATAATAATAGGGAAGGCCCACACTGAATAACAACATGAATGTACTAAACCAGGCTCTTCATTAAAAAAACAAATCTAATCCAATAACATCATTCGAATTAGATAAAGGAACCTGAGGAAAACTTGAAGGAAGCGGCCTTTTAACGAAAATACTAAGAAAAGAAATGAAATTTTACTGCCATACAAACTACAGTTTCTCCTACACATGGTGTCTCAATGAAACATATGCAAAACACACACGCGATATCAGCAACGGAAAGTGTACAAATTATAAAATAGAAACGGACCAAAAAAAAAAAATAGTGAGTACATAAATTGAGTAATTACGCATACACTCGAATGTCTACACAATCATATATACATTTTGATACCCATAGGACTACACATACATCCCAAAGTTTTACACAACTACGTGAAATTTACAGGGCACACACTCATGCACATGAAAGCATGTGTCACAAACCAAGCAAAAACAAAATCAAAACTTTCTTTGTTTTTCTTCTTATTTTATTTTCATTTTTTCGAACTAACACAGACAGAGTGAACCTTTCATAAGTTTAAAAAATACCACAAAAAAAAAAAAACTATGTTCGGAGATAAATCTATCAACAAAAAAAACAAAACAAAACAAAAAAACAGACGAATACAGATCTGCTAGCATTAAGAAGCTACGCTATGAACAATGTTTACATGCAGAGAACATGGAGATGGTGTTGTCACAAAAACTTAACCCTAAACTGACAGATTTTTTTGTTTTCTTATTTTATTATCATTTTTTCGAACTAACACAGACAGAGTGAACCCTTCATAAGTTTAAAAAACACCACCAAACAAAAAACTATGTTCGGAGATAAATCTATCAACAAAAAAAAAGAATACAGACGAATACAGATCTGCTAGCCTTAAGAAGCTATGCTACGAACAATGTTTACATGCAGAGAACATGGAGATGGTGTTGTCGAAAAAAATTAAACCTAAACTGACAGATCCTAATGTAAGCTTCGAAGCTCGTCATGCCTCACTGTTAACAAAACAAATTACAAACCGCAATGGTCATTGATCAGATTACAAAAGACCACATACCCGAATATTGAACCAAATTCAGATTGAAAAATCAGCTACTGGTTCAAATCTTCCCGACACACAGGAGCTGGACATACCCCACAACAGAATTTTCCAAAAGATGGCCCTCCATGCCCGTCATCAAATAACCAAAAGAAAAAGAATGAAAAATGGTCCAGGGAAGATAATAAAGAAGTTCTTACGGCCTTCTACCATGCCATATATTTCCCCACAGATAAATCTAATACTGTACAAACCTACTTAAACTGGAGACAGAAACACCCTGAAGTAAGACCCTACATAGACAGTAACAAACTTGCCAATGTCAGAAGAAACATTATAAAAAAAAAATTACTGACTGAAGTAGAGATTGACCAAATTAAATAAGCAGTAATGGATAAAATGAACGAAGCTGCAGCTAAAGAAGATAATACAGAGGAAACAATTATAGACCAGCCCAGGGCTGATAAAAACGCAGTAAGGATTGAAAAGTTAGTATAATTGATAGGCAAAGTGAAATACTCCCTGAACCAATCATAAACACTAAGACATTTGAAAATCAAATAGATGAAGAAAGTCACACAAATATTGACCCAACAGAACTACATGAGCTAAAAAATCAAATCATGATTGAATGGCTGAAAATTAAAGAAACCAGTATGCGCCTACAGAGTATCTCAACAGTCATGATAGAGCTGCACAATATATTCACTGGGTAATTTGCAAAAGCCTGGGGCTTGCCCCATGATAAAAACTGGTGGGAACACAAACCACCTCCAGTGCTTGAAAATGATCACATCTCACTCCTCTGGAACTTCCCCATTCAAACTGACAGAAAAATAGATGTGAATAGGCCAGACATCATACTGAAAGACTTCAGACAAAAAACATGCCACCTCATTGATATGACTGTCCCAATCAATATAAACGTATCTGTCAAGACCTACCAAAAACTGAGCAAATATAAAGATCTTGAAATAGAAATCAGCAAAATGTGAAACCTCAATGTAATCTCAAGTTTTAAAACAAACATAATTTTCGTATGGCTTTTTAGACATTCACTAGTACAACACTAAGTACAAAACCAAATATATGGCACTCTAGGCATAACACCAACATGAACTTCCAACTTGTTGTCTCTTGAGGTCTCTGGGTGAGACTTGGAGCCAACTTGTACAAATGTAAAGCAAAAGTCAAACATAGAATAATAATAATAATAATAATAATAACAATAATAATAAATATGAATAACAATAACAACAATAACAATAATAATAATAAGATAAAACAATTTATTGAAAATACTGAAAAGGAGATTGGTCTTGATAAATGCATTAAAACAATATTCTTCAGGGGAAACACCTGAAAATGTACAACACAACACACAGAAAAGTTTATCATCATCAAAGAATTAAATCCTGAAAACAAAACAAAACAAATATTTAGGTGTATGTGAAGAAGATGGCCTCTAGCATTTACAAATGCATGGAAAAATACAGAAAGGATGTTATTTTATCCTAGAAAAAATGCAGAAAGAATGTTATTCTATCCTAGAACACAAACTTAATGTATGAAACAGGATTGATGCAATTAATACCCTAGCCATATCTGATCTGACCTGAGCATGTAGGCACAGTGTGGGGTGTGTGGCTGTATGGTTTAGTTGCTTGCTTCCCAACCATATGGCCTTTGGTTCATTCCCCTTATGTAGCATCTCAAGCAAGTGTCTTCTATTATAGTCCTGGGCTGACCAAACATTGTGAGTTTGGTAGACAAGAAATGAAAGAAGCCTGTTGTATGTGTGTAGGTGCAAATGTGTGTTTGTGCTTGTTACTCATCATGACAACTAGTGTTGGTTTGTTTATGTCCCTGTAACTTAACAGTTCAGCAAAAAAGACTGATGGAATAAGTACCAGGGTTAAAAACAAATTCTGGGGTTGATTTGTTCAACTAAACCCTTCAAGGTGGTGCTTCAGCATTGCCATAGTCCAGTGACTGAAACAAGTAAAAGGTAAAAGGTAAAAAAAAAACTTCAATGAAATCAGTCAAATTGATACAAAAATATGCAAGGTTCTCACAATGCAGATGTAAACAGACTACACATCCCTTGAAGACATGGGAACATGGACTGATGCAGCTGCTTCAAAAGACATCAACCACAAGGGTTAGACACCTATCTGAAGACTGGATGCTTGTATTTGTCTGCAAACATGAGAGTATCAAGAAACTGTGGAATAAAGAAATATGTAAAGGAATTGAAGATCACTGAGATTCAGGTGCAACCGTTATGAAATAGAATCCACTGTGAAAGCAAAAGTAATAAAAGTTCTCAGCATCTGATCTGCTTTCTCTTCAATATATCATTGCTCATCATAAATAACACCTGTGGTAAAATGTCCAACTTGCTGTTACTTGAGGTCTCATATAAAACAACAACAACAACAACGATGATGACAATGATTTCTCTATTAATCAAAAAGTATTTACATTAAGAAAATGTTAAGGATGGCACAATTCAAAACATTGAGTGCGTGTGTGTGTGTATGGAAATGCATGTAAACAGGTGTAAAAAAAAAAAGTTGTAATAACATTTTAAGAATGTGTATTCCTCAATAGGGAGGAGACAATTGAGGGCTGCTCATGGAAACACCCCCAAAAAGCCATGGATACCCTGACTCCTGGGACAGGTGCCTTTCCTCAGTTCCTCATCTCTGATTAACAGGCATATGCTTAGGGTAGGCCCATTTACTTGCACTACACTTGCCACTCTCACCCGCCTTTCAACAAAATGGTTGGAAGGTAACAATTCACTCTCCACCCAAATTTTACTCAAGTGAAACTTGTAGTTGATGAGGAATTGGCCAAAGAGGAAAGTGTTTGTCTTCAGCCCCTTCAATCTCATCCACCACACCACTTTTGCCAAGGCCACCAGGCATATAAAAACTGCCTGTCCTTCCCAGTTACAAGAAGGTGGCAGGACGATCTTCAAGATAGATTCAGTTGATAGCTGGATCCATTTCATATGTGACAGCAGGTGTTCAATATAAATCCACAGGTCAGCAATGTTTGAGTGCATGCGAAATGGTTTTGTTTCCCTGCATGCATCTTGGACATGCTCAGATGATGGTACTTCTGTGCCTGTAGAGTTTATCGCAAACTGGCAATGCTCCTTGGTAGCACTGCCAAGCCAGGGATTTCTGGAAGTTATCCATCAAATTCGGGCCAAAAGTTCTGTAGAGGAGAGTGATTAGTTGATTGTCTTTGATGCTCAAGGTTTCCCCAATAACACTGCTACTAAATCCATTATGGAATACTAAAGTGGACTTTCCACCTATCACACTGCCTGACTGGCTGAGGGCAGTGAGCACTTGAAGACATTTCATTTTCTAAATGCTTTCTCTCAGGCTCTGCTTGACCCAGGACTGAAGCTCTGTCAAGGAGACCAGCTGAGGAATCACGTCAAGCAAATGGTGACCAAATCTGTTCACCATCAAGGAAGTACTGGAGATATAGTCTCAGCACATGTTTGTGCATCATCATCAACAGCAAACCAAGTTTACCACTGAATAGATGTTGCTATGCATTGCAGCAATCTATCCCCTGAAAACAGATCCAAAACTGGCTACTTTGAGGACCACTGCCAAGTACAGATGGTCAACCCTATTAAAAGCTTTGAATTGATCTAAACTGATTAGGAACCCAGCAGTGCCACGTTCTTTAACTATCTTCTCTATGATGTATTACATAAGATGTAAGTTGTCATGAACAGATCTTTCCAGGATGGCACATGTCTGTGCCATCCCTACCAGACCACTGAAAACAAGCACCAACCTTGTAACTAACACCTTGGTCAAAATTTTGAATTCTACATTCAGTGTAGTTATGTGCCTAAAATCATCAATGCAGTTCTCCTTGTTTGGGTCTTTTCACAGCAGTGCCACTGCTCCTTGGTTCACAAAACTGGGAATTCTTCCTTTCTGTTGCAGTCAACATTTCTCAAGGTGTCATCAAAGAAGTCTGGTATATAAGTGTAAAGTGTGTAGGGCAGACCATCTAATTCAGGCTAGCTACCCTTCATGCAGTTAGCTATTGCTTCCTGTATTTCAGCAGCTGTTATTGTCCTCTTACACCCATCCCCATCTCTATCACTGAGAGCTATAGCAGTCTGTTGAGAGGGGATGTAATGTCTGTCATGCGATTTGGCTCACCACTGCTCCCAAACAGTTGAGTGAAGTGCTGTTGAAAAGCCACACACATCTGTCTGGGATCTACTAGTATGTCCTGTAAGATCAGATTATGGATTTATTGCGATGCCGAGCCTCTGCCACTTGACCCATTGAATGGCTTTCATCCTTTTATGTCTAAGAGAACACACATTAGCTTTGACAATGCAGTTTTCATGTTTTGTGTAGAAGAATTGGTCAAGTGCCAATCTCACTGTAAGCACATCAGTCATGAATGTCTTTTTTAAATGCCTCACCTAACTTTCTGACTACCCCATTTACAAAACCTCACTGATTCTATTCTAATTACTCTCTTCAGGATAAACAACAATTTGTTGTAGATGATTGCCCCTGTCTACATCTATACAGTTTTTGCTATTACAGTCATTTATAAAGAATATTCACTTAAAACCTCTGTCCAACATACGTTTTTGCAGCATGGATATCTTGTTAAGTGGTGTTTGTTTTCATCCTACTTAAAAACGTATCTGTACAGATTTATTCAAGGTGTTACCACAATTAAAGTTTGAAGCAGTTCACTTGAAACTTTGATAGTGGCAACATCTTGAATAAAGCTGCATGGATACATTCTTAACCAGGATGATATCTGGATGTAGATGAACCAACAAGATGCAAATAGACACTACTTAATAAGATAGCCATGCAGAAAAAAACATATGTTGGGACACAAAACTCTACTTGTGAAGACCTGTTGAGGCAAGTGAGAAGCGGAATCGAAATCGATCAACATCAATGGAAATTGCAGCTGTGATACCAGTGCCAGTGGCATGTAAGAGAACCATCCGAATGTGGCCGTTGCCAGCGCCGCCCTGACTGGCCTCATGCCGGTGGCGCGTAAAAAGCACCATCCATTCATGGCCGTTGCCAACCTTGCCTGGCCCCTGTGCCGGTGCCACGTAAAGAGTACCATCCGATCATGGCTGTTTGCCAGTCTCGTCTGGCACGTAAAAAGCACCCACAACACTCACGGAGTGGTTGGCGTTAGAAAGGGCATCCAGCCGTAGAAACATTGCCAGATTAGACTGGGCCTGGTGCAGCTTTCTGGCTTCCCAGACCCCAGTTGAACCGTCCAACCCATGCTAGCATGGAAAGCGGATGCTAAACGATGATGGACAGAAGTTATAAATGAATACACTGCATAAATAGCTGCAATAATAAAAAACTGAGTAGATGTATTTATAATTTAACAAAGTAAACTCAGGATTTACCCATCAGGTGAAATACATAGGGATTGTTTACCTTAAACAGCCATAGGTTATTCCATATCATTTGATGTGGTTAGCCAGAACTTGGATTATACTAGAGTTCTTAAACAGTACCTGCTTGGATCTATTATCTCTATCTATTCACTATATATATATTGGATGGAACTGGATTGCTTGTGTTCAGTCCACAGCAGGATGAAGGCTCCAGCATGTTCTCTCCACCAGCCACAGTCCAATGTGGAGGCTGTGAATTTGAGCTTGAGATCATATTGGTTTGATGAGCCTACTCTGCCATACTGGCTTGACATGGCTTGGCAGAGGGGTGCAATTCTTTTTCATACTCTTACACAGGAATAGTGATGTTGATCGCAATTACCCCAGTGTACAACTGGTATTTATTTTATTGATCCCAAAAAAACGAAGGACAAAGTCAGCCTCAGACGAATTTGAACTCAAAATGTAAGGATGGATAAAATACTGCTAAGCATTTTCCCCACTGTACTTACAACTCTGCTAGCTAACTTTATATATATATGCTAGGAGTGCACACCCTCTAGAGAAAAAAACTTAAAATAAAATATATATACAATATATATACAAGAGCATGTAAAAATATATCAAACTATAACAATATACAAAATATAGAAGGTTGATAAAGAAAGAAGTCCAAATACAGTGAGTAAAAAATAACGTTTATATCATCTCTTACTATTGCTTTGGAGAGGAGGAATGAAATTATAAAATATACTCTGTAGTGTTGACAGGTATCAAGTACCTATAATATTAATTACAAACATCAGTGATTCTAAATGTCAGAAAAAAAGAGGAGACAGTCATGACAGAAATGACTTTGATCATAGGTTTGCATAATCAAGACTGACCGTGGTCTAAGGAACAACAAGTACCACAACCAGTACCATCACTATCATTTCACTGTCATTATCATTACTTCAACATTTTGAGAAAATAAATTATAACATCCTCTCTCCAAAACAGTAACAACAGGAATTATTTTTTACAAACCAACAAGAGAATTAGTTATGCCGTGGGTTGACCTGCAAGAAACAGTGCAAATTCTCTCTCAAAACACACCTTACTGTCTTTAAAAAAAAAGGGTACATATAAAGGTTTAATCCAAGATGCCTCTAAAAAGAGAAGATGGTCACAGCAATAGCATCTTCAATCATGGGTCTGTTCAATAAGGGCTGACCTGGAGATAAATAACAACAGATAATTCAAGAATAAAGAGGTAGAAATGGAAGACATCTTAGAATAAAACAACACCAAAATAACTCAAGAAATAAATGACTGAAACAACTCCCCACCAAACAAGCAAACAAATAAATCCTTAAAGCAGTCTTACCTTGTGGTGGTCAGCAGTTTTTGAAATATCATGGAGAAAGAGTAGAAGTGACTGTAAGACTTCTCGGTTTTCATCAGGCATTAGAATTATGGTCGCATTCACTGCTTCCAACCAATGTTCTTTGGGAAAATCTAGATTAGAAAAGGTTGGAGGGACAGTTGATTTATTATTGAACAATTTTTAATTACAACTAACATGCACCTATTCGATGAAATACATGCTCATCAAATAGACGTGTGTATTGTGTGAATGTAGCATCTTTAGAGCTAAATGCCATTAAATGCTGCATATCAGTTTAGTGGTTCATTGTACTTTCAACTTTTTAATAATGTGTGCTTCAGACACATATCTGCAGGTTAACTGCTTCTTTATTCTCCACTTAGTTCTAAGTTGATATTTTTTCACTACATGATAGCTGTGCTAGGTGGAGTCGGTGTAATGTTTCAGAACACTGTAATAAAGATGTCTCAGTTGATGCAATACATGTAGCTGCACATAGACACACACAAACAACAGCAGCAGCCGCTGCCACCACCACCACCAACAACAACAACACAACCACCATTATTATTTAATGCTCATTTTGATACTGACACGGGGTTGGCATTTTGACATGGTCTCCATGGCTGCTTTTATCAGGGCACTAGCACTAATGAGGTTGCTTGGTAACTTAGTTTGACAGAGAGAGGCATTTTTATGCTAATAATCAAGAGGCTAAAACATGAAAGAAAAGACAGGAACATTTTTACATGGCATTGGCATAGGTGCTTTTATGTGACACTAGCACCCACAAGACTAGTTGAAAGAGGGACGTAAAGGACATACCTAAAAGAGGGATGTAAAGGACATGCCTGTATGTATGGATGGCCATGATTTTACCTAGCTTGACAAGTACAGCAAACTGCCAGAAGTCTTGGTCCCTTGTCATCTCCTTAGTGAGGTCCAGTGGCTGAAGATCCTTTCTCACCACTTTGTCTCATGTCTTCCTGGGTCTATCTCTTCCACATGTTCTCATCACAATTAGAGATTGGCACTTCTTGATGCAGCTGTCCTCGTCCATATGCATCGCATGATCATACCAGTGCAGTCTTCTCTCTCACACACTAAAACTGATGCCTTATATACCAAAATTGTTTTCTCAAATCACACATGCACACTGACATTACCATCCAGCATAATATTCTGGCTTCATTTCTTTCAAACCTTTGCATATTCTCAGTAGTCACAGCCCATGTCTTATTGCCATGTAGCACAGCTATTCATACACAGGCTTCATACAATCTGCCTTTCATTCTGAAGGAAATGCCCTTTGTTACTAACAGAGATAGTAACTCTCTGAACTTTTCCCAGCCCGTTCTTATTCTAATCACTATGCCTTCAGAACTATCTCCTCTACTGCTAACTTGGTTGCTTAAGTAATGGAAACTATCAGTTACTTCTAAGGATCCCACCAAACATTTGAGGGAGTCAATTTTCTGTATGTTCCTAGTGTTTAATGTACCTGCACTTCTGCCACACACAATGACTACTTCCTCTGTTAACCATCCGATGATACCACTGCACTTCTTATGTGTCCATATCTAGCACTGGGTACACCTTATGGAGTTTCCACCAATACCTTTTCAACATACAGAGCAGGGCCATCTCCCTGAAGGGACCAGTGATTTGTCTGTTTTCCTACTTACTAGGATTTTGGTCTTTTTTAAATCAACTCTAAGGTCCTGTGATTCTAGACCTTGCTTCTGCCACTTGGTTTGTTATTTTTACTTCATCTCATCCCATCTTCTTCATCCATTTAATCCCGACAGGGTCAAGGGAGCAGAGTCCACAAACATGCATTCCATTGTGTATAAGTTTTCATGTATATATAAGTCTGTCTACATCTCTCTCCATATAAACGGCAGTTTGTCTGTGTGTGTTTCTGTGTGTCTGTTTGGTTGTACCCTCACTCTGACCACGGCTTTCAACCGATTCTGATGAAACTTGACACACACATAGCCCAATGTCATAATTCAAAACTAACGCAGCGAAAATTTTGAAAAGTTCCCCCAGTTCTGAAAAAGATCGATAAATTCGACATGGGGTCGACAATCAGAAACACAAACCACAGATGGTCTAGGGGACGCAACTCGACCTTTTTAACTATCAAAAAAAAATTTACCATAATTTTTTTGCTATTTTTTGGCTATAACTCTCTAAAAATGCTTTATAGTTATTTCCCTTACAAACCCGAGCAACGCCGTGCGATACTGCTAGTAAAACTATAATTGTATAACTTTGTGTGTGTGCGTGTGTGTGTGTGTATATATATATACTGAGTCTGCCAAGATGATTCAAAAACCCAACACCTAATAAGATAATGGTACCCCTCTGATGAGATTTTTGCCTAACATAATGATTTAATTCAAATAATTAGATATTTAATTTACTATATGAGTAAGGGAGAAAAAGGAAGAGGGGAAAATATACTGATAGAAGGAAAAAGAGGAAGGAAAAGTGAGGTGATAGTGCAAAGGTAAGAAAAGAGAGAAATGAGGAAACGAGAGTAAAAAGAAAGGAGAAAGTGAAAGAAAGAGAGAAACATGAATGGCATGTAAGCTGTGTACATTGTTACTCACGTGTAAAAACCCCAATAAATGTTTCTGATAGTTTATTAGTCAATAAACATTCTGGTAGTTCACGGAAATATTGCTTTGTGAGGTCAGCAACATCATAAGATTGCAAACTGGTAAAAGCAACCATCTCTAAAAGTAAAAAATAAAACAAAAAGGATATAGTTTAGATAGATTTTTGATATATATACACACACACACACATACATACATATCAATATCATCATCATTTAACATCTGTCTTCCATGCATGCATGGGTAGGATGGTTGACAGGAGCTGGCCAGGTAGAAGACTACCCTAGGCTACTGTAACTGTTTTGGCAGGATTTTTACAGCTGGATGCCTTTCCTAACACCAACCACTCAGCAAAATGAACACAGTGCTTTTTATGTGGCACTAGCAAAGGTGGTGTCAGTTTTGGCATGACTTTTACAGCTGGATGCTTTTTACATGGCACCAACACTGGAATAGTCACCAAGTAACTTGCAAGGCTTGGAATTTTGAGAGGGGTGGGGACATTAGAGGAAGAGATCATCTGTCAGTTGATGAACGGTTAGAATGTGACAATGAAATGAAGAGGTAGAAACAAGAATCTTGCTATAGAGGAGGTACAAGGTTACCAGGCAAGAAAGAGGTACAAGAAAGAGAACTGAAACAGGTGTGCTGCTGTAGAGGAGATACATGGCTACCCAGCCAGAGGGAAGAGCAAGGGAAAGAGAGAGAGTGAGGGAAACAGCAAAAGTGCAAGAGAGAGATGGTGGTGAAGTGCCAAATATTGTCAAGAAAGCACGAGTAGCAAATGGGGATTGCAGTGACTGGTGGAAACCTGAGTATAAAGACGGAGTGGGGAAAAGCAGCAATAGAGTGAACAAGACAATGAGGAGAGGGAAGAAGAGTGGGAGACAATCACAGTGTATGAAGAGGAAACGCGACTAAGAGATACTTGCAGTTTAGAAGAGGAGATGTAGTTTGGTTTCTTGGGGTAGGGTGTGTGAAAAGTTTATTGTTACATGTGGATGGGACACAGCTCTTATAGCACTCAGTTTTGCTGACATGGGTGGGTCTTCTATAGAACCTCATGTCGCCTAACATCCTGGTCCATTGTCATTTCCTCTTTGAGCCCTAACTTTCTGATATTGGTCCTCACCGCTTCATTCCATGTCTTTCTGGGTCTCCCTCTTTCACAGATACCATCCACTTTCAGTGACAGTCACATTGGTATACAGCTGTCTTTACTCATACACATTACATGTGTATATATGTGTGTGTATATATATGAAGGTAGTGCGCCAAACTGCCTAAGTCATGATGGCTAAAAGAAACTAATAAATGGATCACTCTGCTATCTGTGGAAACATCACAGTAAACAACTAAAGTTGTACATGCATATCTTGCAATCTGATCCCACTAAACATTTGAGACCTGACTCAAGGATTATTGTTATGTATAGTGCAGCAGCCCTTTAGTACAAACACTCGAATCTTAAAGTTGGATTGATCTCAGATCTTAGATCCAAGAGAGAACTTGTAATAAATTGTATACATTTATGAATAGCAAACCATTTTCATGTGCTTTGGATTTCTAAATTATAGGATGGGACTGAATTATGCTTTGATAGAAATTCCTTGTTTAAAAGAAAAACTCCAGCATGCCCAGAACCACTAAGTCAGTCATGCTAACATATTCTATCTCCTTTTGTTTCAAGTCAATGACAGAACACTTTGTGGTCACTTGATTTTCTTGAAATAGCTTGTGGTCACATCTTCTAAAAAATCTCCCTTACATTCCAGCTTGCTATCTTACAAAAATATGTGGATAATATAGTCCTCTTTCCACAGTGTCTGGGTAAAAAATAGGATATTCATGATTGGAATATTTATGATCATGGGTCTCCTTGATCAGATTTCACCTGGAGCTAAAAAGCAACAATAAACTAAACAATTTCTGAAGGATAGAAAAACAGATTATTACCGGTATTAAGTTCAATTTGCTCTCGGATGTTCTGTATTCTTGATTTAACACCAGATCTACGGAAAATTCCATCAGCATCTTTTGCAGTACTCCTAAGATATTTCATGGCATACAATATACACTGAGGAACTGGCTGGCCAGATCTGCGCAGTGTTTCAATTAGAGGGACCCCAAAAACTTTCTTGTCTTTGTAGTCAGGTTCTTTGACTTTTTTGATAAAACGTGATACAGTCCAATTCCATCCAGACCGGTTTGCTGGTGAGAATTTCTCCATGAGGGTTGTTATTGTTAACATGCACACACTTTGAAGTTTATGGATTTGTCTGACAGACAGTGTACAAATCTGTGCGGATTTGCTGCTGAAACTTGGTCGGTGGCTTTTCTGGAAGCTATACCAGCGAATTCTGTTATGTTTCTTTAAACTGAAATTAAAACAAAGACAAAGAATTAAATGTTTTAGTATTATTACAAAATGGTTATAGAGATGAAGATTATATGGTGAATATAGTTGAAAAGAAACAGAGACTTTCCTCCTCAGTTAAGTTCTCATTAATTTTTCAACTTTCACATAAATGTGAGCTCAGAAAGGGTAGAGCTACTTCTTAGCAAATTTGTACACAATTTAGTGTGTAAGAGTAGCAAATATGGCCCTGGTGAATGAGCCAACACTTAACATACCTGCAAACTGGAAAATAACAGGTGATAACAACTGCCTTTGAGGGTTAAGGCAATCTTGGATTTGTAGTTTTTGATATTATATTTTTACGTGATTCAATTTATACCATTACTGTGCTATACTCTGTCTTTTGTACTTCAACATTTTTGGATTCTTATAGCTAATAAGGAAATTTTTTATAATTATCAACCACAAAATATGAAAATGATCTCAGTTGCAAAATAAGTGAAACTACAAGGACAATATCAGAAATAGCATAAAAGCGTGGCTGTGTGGTAAGAAGTTTGCTTCCCAACCACATGTTCCATCGTTCCATGTTCAGTTCCACTGCATGGCACTTTGGTCAAATGTGTTCAGCTACAGCTTCAGGCTGATCAATGCTTTATGAGTAGATCTGGTAGGTGGAAACTGAAAGAAGCCTGTCATACAGCTACAATTGTTCCCCAGGTTCCAAGCAGAAGAAACATGCCATCATTGAATTCTTGATGTAGGAAGAGTGCAGGCTGTCTGACACTCACAGAAAGCAACGTGCACCAATAGATAAAGTTTAACCCTTAAGCATTCACAGTATTCTGTTAAAATTGATGCTTATTTATTCACATAGTTTTGAATTAAACATTCATTAATTTGTGCTTTGAGATTTTGATGAGGTAACTGTTTATTTTTAGAATGATAACATAGGATTGATACAAGTGGCCAGTTCTCGCCAGTTTGAACATAAAACAAGTAGAATATTTTGGCTGGATA
Organism: Octopus sinensis; assembly: GCF_006345805.1. Taxonomy (NCBI): domain Eukaryota; kingdom Metazoa; phylum Mollusca; class Cephalopoda; order Octopoda; family Octopodidae; genus Octopus; species Octopus sinensis. Next base: position 33,910,892 of record NC_043009.1, read on the forward strand.
TGGCTGGTTTAAATGTAAAAGAGTTAAAGAAGAAACTTGCATTGAGGACAAACCACATAGTAGGAAACCAGAAACTGTGACCATTGACATGATTTATTACCTTTCTCTCCTTCAAATAGCCACTTTGCACACACTCTGACATCCAAACGTTTCAGCCATCTTCTAAAATGCATTGTCACCTCTGTCCAGTTGTTAAGCAAGCTTATGGATTGCGACAATGCATTTTAGAAGATGGCAGAAAACTTTGCTTAGCAGTTAACACCCAATTTGATGGATAGGTGGAAATTTGCTCTGATCTGCTGGAAGCATTTGAAATGAATAAAAACATTCTTTTCCCAATCTGGTGATTGGGGATGAAAAACAGGCATATCTTTATAATCCAGGTGAATAAGTATGATACCATTCCATGAACTGAGCCTTCGTTCATCATCATCGTATAATGTCTGTTTTCCATGCTGGCATGGGTTGGACGGTTTGCCAATCCCCTGTCAAAACGTCCAACCCATGTCATCAAGGAAAATGGACATTAAACGATGATAATGATGGTGATGAACAATGGCTCAGTTCATGGAACTGATATTATACTTACTTGCCAAAGCCTAAAAGAGCCAGAATTTGGCACAGAAAACCATGACAACTGTTTGGGATATAAGAAAGGCATCAGTTACCTTGATTTTATGGAATATGAATTTACTATGAACTATGAGCAGTACCTTAAGGTACTCAGAAAGATTACAGAAGCCATTAAGAAGTGATTGGACAAGAATCTAAAAATGATCCCCATTCACCATGACAATGCACAACCACACACATCTTTAGCAACAAATCAGGCAATCAGCAAATTATGTTGCTCAGTGCCCCATCCCCATCCCATCTATTGTATACCACGGCTCTAGAGTCTTCCAACTTTCACCTGTTCAATTCAATGAATTTTAAATACTATTGGAACTTACTCACAAGGTATTGGAATCTTATATCTATACCATTCTGCCTAAATTATGGATCTACAGATGCAATATCCCTGCATACCTTACATCTATTTTCATTCCTCCACATCACTCTCTATTTCATATCTTATCTAAATTAACTATTGCTTAACCATTTTCTGACACCATCTCCAAAATATTCCGGAAACAGCCGTAAGACCTATTTATAAATATTCTAAAATCTTTCACAGCCTTGGTTTTTTTTTTTATCTCATTCTGAAAATTTTATATATATATATATATATATATATATATACATACACATATAAAATAATAATCAAAGACATTACCACCCCATATTTTTAGGGGTATGTAGGACTATGTGATCTAATATGTCCCTTCTTTAAGGTGATAGGATATGCTTTTAAGAAGACTTAGCCACAATTTTTGCTAGGCCAAATAGTAATGTGGAGGTTCTCTTGCTGGCTTGGCTCCCTCATGTGCTGTAAATTAAGGTGAAGAATCTTCTTTTTACTATCTGTCTACTAGTGCACATTTCTCAAGTTTAAAGTGAAATACTAAGTCAGAAGAAATCAGTGATGGGCCGAGTTGGCAAAAATGATAATAATGTTTGGTTATAGTGTTAGTCAGTTGAGAGAAAGGCAGAAAATAATCATCAAATTGGTTGAGTTGGCCTGAAAGTTTGCAAAAGAGTGAACTCTGTTAAAGACATTTAAGGGCCAGGTAGTAATGCTAAAGAAGACAATGCATTAAATATGCCACTCAAGAACAGGAATAAAACCTCCACTGCTTTTTCACTAGTTTCCATTTACTAATTTCACACACAAGTAAAAACAAGAAAGGTGTGTGTGAGAGAGAGAGCGGGAGAGAGAGAGAGAGTGTGTGTGTGTGTGTGTGTTATACAAAATAACAAAAGTCTTTCATTAGATGACTCCTTCTTGTAAGAAGCCCATTCTTGAAATAAAATTATCAGTTCTTCACAGCATACAACCTTTGCAACATTTTGTAAATTTTGTAGTTAATTCTATCTCAGTATTTTTATGCATATAAATAAGATGGAATTCCCATTACTGAAACACCTATCATCATAAGCCTGTTAACCCTTTCGTTACCAACCCGGCTGAAACTGGCTCTGGCTTTGTAGAACAAATATCTTCTTTTCATAAGTTTTGAATTAAAATCTTCCACCAAACCTTAGACACAATTACTGTTCCTAACACTAGCTTAATGATAACTAAGTTATTTTACAAAATTCTTTGTTATATTTAAAGTAATTGAGAGAAACACAGAGCATCTCAAAATAAATACAGTAACGAAAGGGTTAAATCAGAGTTGGTCTGAAAAAAATTTACAATAAAAGACAATGAAGGAAGACAAGGATGTCAGCAACAATAACAACAATTTTTTGACATACCTAGATGGCCTAGTCAATGAAGAACCAACTCCTGAATCAAGCCTTTCTCTGGACATGACAGGTTCACTCTCCACATCACTGTCACTTGAACTTGTCAACTCAGTATTCATAACTTTGGAACTTTCTTTAGCATCACTTTCTACAGTCATCACATTTGGTTTATCTTCTAGAAGTAGCTGGCTATCAATTTCTGCTTGTTCATTTTCTACAGTGCCTTCAAGATTGTCTAGGCTCTTCAAATCTTTTAATAAAGAGATTTCCGTTTCCAAATCTGTGTGATGAGAGAGATTGAGAGAGGAAAAAATACAAATAAAGGAAAACTAAAACAAAGCAAATGCAAAAATATATGAAGGAACCAATTTTGCTCATCTGAATAAATTTTATATGGAAAAATTCAATTGAAATACAAAGAAATATTACAAAATATAAAAAAAGGAGAAAGGTACTATTAATTTTTTTTGTGTGTATTAGTTAAATATCATTGTTACTCTTCCTTAGGAGGGTTATTTTTTATCAATAAAAAACACATATTGGTAATATTCTACTTCTTTTTATTACCATCTGTCAACTAGTTTTAACTAATTGTTTCAGTGTCCTTTAACCACAGTCTGTCACCTTATCAATGACATGTCCTCATTTACTAGTTGTATCACAAACTCAATTCTCTGTGTTTTCCCCAGAGTTTCTGAATGTAAAATGCTTGCTCAGATGGTTTATAAGAAGTGGAGTTGCTACAATCACATGGATTATGAAAATTCAAATGGATAGACATACATGCTGAATCATCAGCCATAAATGGTAAGTGAGCACAAACTTTTTGTTTCCTTTGCTTTGTCAACTCATACCCCATAACTATGGAATAATTGCAATACAATCCTGGCTAGACACAACTGCTGACACACATTGAAAAAGATTTTATCATTGACAGACAAAAATTCCTTCCACAGAACAACTATTTTAACTTCAATGGATCAGCATACCGACAAACATCAGGAACTGCAATGGGTATGAAGGAAGCCCCTACATATGCCAATTTAGTCTTGGGATTCCATGAACTATAGATTTACAATCAATCCCTTCTTCTATTCAGTGGCACATTTGATATACAACTTAAAAATAATTGGAAAAGTACCTGGATGATTGCTTTACCTTATGGCAGGAAAACTTTGATACACTCAGGGAATTCAAAAATTTACTGACTACCTATAAACAACAAGATCCAATTCACAATGGAGTTTAACCTCAAGGAACTTGCCTTTCTAGATATTTCAATCACAAACACTAATAGGAAAATAGAAACAGACATGTTCTATAAAACCACAGACTCCAAGTAGTTCCTTCTATTCACATCAGGTCACCCAAAATATAAATTGAACATTCCCTTTAACCTAGCAAAGTAAATATGCACAATAATATCAGACCCATCTAAGTGTGAACAATGACTGGATGAACTGAAGAACATACTCATCCAAAGAGCATTCCCACTAGGTTTAATCACCAATGGAATAGACAGGGCAAAAGATATTGATATCCAGGAACTAAGGAAAACAAAAATCAAAATTAGGAAAAATATTTTACAATGTGTTAACTTTCAACCCCAGAAACATCAAAATATTTGACCACATCAACAACCTCCCAGTTGAATTTGAAGATGAAAAAATGAAACAATTCTAGAAACACACCAAATCATCAAAAACAGAATGCAGCCCAAAACACCCAAAACACTGGAACAAAAACACACAAACAAATTTCACCTGAACTGTGACAAAATGTGGAAGAACAAATTGTGCACCTGCCCGTATCTTGAAGGACCAGAATCCAAATTTAAAGGTGGACAAACCTTTTATGTAAAAGTAAACTTCACCTGCAACTCAGAAAATTTAATCTATGTGATTATATGTGGTGGATGCCTGCAAAATTACATAGGACAGACAAGCGTTTCATTATGCAAAATAATGATGACTCACTGCCAACAGATCTGAGATGAGAATATAAGGAAATTTCCCTTAAGGAGTCACATTGCAGATAGACTTAACCAACTTTAAAATCTTCCCTCTCTACAGTACTTAGACTCTTCCAACCAACAACACAGAATAAATAAAGAAAAGCAATTCATTAACAAATATAATCCACAATAATATGGAACATCAACCACTAATCAATAAATAAGGATCTATAGTTTACACACACACTCATTAAGAATTCTACTATTCAATCCAATAAAATTTTGACACAAAAATAATTTCCTCCCCAAAACAATATATTCTTAAAAACAGAACACACACATACATGCATGCATGCACACATACACACACACAAGACATATTCCCCAAAAACAAAACACACATACACACCACAAAAAACGAACATACACAAAACAACATATTCCCAAAAAACAAAGCACACACACACCCCATAATAAACAAACTCACACCAAATAGCAAAGGAAAAATAATTCCTTCCAAACCCTTCAATAAAATTGTTGATCGTCCTTAAAATCCATTTAACACAACATATACACATAGCTGACCACATTCTCAATAGAAAAGGAATTTGTCAATTAATTCAATAAAATTCTTGACCCCTGCTGAAATCCATTTAACACAATATATACATATAGCTGACCATTTTCTGAATAGAAAATTTTTTAAAAATGTTTTGACACAAAAATAATTCCTTTTCCAAAACAACAAATTCCAAAAAAACTAAACACACATACATACACACCTGACTATGTCCTGAATAGAAATTTTCTATTCAATTCAAAAGGATTCTTTTTAATTCAATAACATTCCTGAAACTTGACCCCTTGAACCGCATTTCAGATCCCTACATAAGCAACATTTATAAGAAGAGACTCTAATATAAAATTTCACACATTTCCAATTTTTTTCTTGTTGCACAATTTCTGACTTTCAATTTTTAATATCTGATAAGATGGACATACACATGGAAACCTGTAATATTCTATAAAAGCTACTCGATGTAACAAATATAAAACAATGTTTAAATATACTTTCATGCTGTTTCCACTTTTACTTTTTAACTATATCTTTTAATTTGTATGGATTCTTCACCCCTTTTCAACTATATATATTCCCAAAAGAAACAAAACATTTACACACTACAAAAAACAAACACATTTTATAGTCCACTCTAGAGTGGTTGGTGCTAGGAAGGGCATCCAGCTGTAAAAACCATGCCAAAAGAGACACAGTAGCCTGGTGCAGTCTTCTATCTGGCTGGCTCCTGTTAAACTGTCCAACTCATGCTAGCATGGAAGATGGATGTTAAACGATGATGATGATGAAGCTGTTGATATATATCATAATCATTATCATCATTTTAATGATAATTTTTCCTTGATTGCTTGGATGAGATGGAATTTGTTGAGGCAGATTTTGCATTCTGTAGCTGAATGCCCTTCTTGTCATCAACCCTTATTCTGTTCGCAAGTTCAGCATCAATGTCTCAGTGCATGTTCACTGTGTGTCCTAAGTAGATGTACTCCTTTATACCCTCAATTTCATCACTCCTCACCTCTATTTGGCATTGTGCTACATTTTCAGATCGCATGTAGTTTGTTTACATGCTTCATTTTAAGACCTACAACTGAGCTATGGGTGTCTAGGTGTCCAGTGCAATGTCATCTGCAAATTGGTGGTGTGTTAGTAGCTTGCCAGGATCTTTTCATTAGCTGTCACAAATTTCGTACTTTTTCAATTTTGTTCCAATTGTTTTCAAATTTGGCATACTAATTTTGTTTTGTAAGCTAATTATAAAAGTGAAATTCATTTTAGCCATAAATTAATAAATAATAGCTCTTAAAGTTTGCAAATTTTGGGTAATTTTAGCCAATCAAAAGCCACCATTATACACATGATCATAAATCTTACACTGATGTCTTTCCATAGTAACAAGCAAAGCTGCAGTCTGTTGTGTTTCCATGTGCAAAGATGACACTTTCACCACAGGTTTTTCATGAGACTTACATGCAACAAGTTGAAAGCACGAGGGCATATCTAAAATGAGAGAATAAATGATGCTGTGGGACCACTGTTCCATGGTTGGCACATTGTGAGATTATCTGGCACAGGAGATATGAAAATCATAGTGTTCTCAAACTTTCGATTTGAATTTTGGAAATGTTTAGACGAACTTTTACAGAATATCACACCATTTGCTTTTTTATTTTTCACAAAAAAAATTTCATTGAGGATTTCTTCCTTTTTCCTTTTTTCACAAGACTTCCTTTGTAACAATTTTCTAATTTTTTTCTGAAATAAACTAAACCCAAATTCAGATTCAGCATAAAAAATTATATCAATAAACCATATTTGAGAATTTTCACTACATTAAAAAATTTCCAAGTCTGTGACACCAACTGAAAAGATCTTCTTGCATTCACACTACCTATCCACTCAACGACTCTGATGATCACTGCTAGACATGTGATGAAGAGCTTTGGTGAGATGATATCGCCTTGTTTTACACTCTTCCCAATTGTAACTCTTACCAGTAGTAAAAGCAGAGCTATATCAGTGATGCACCTAGAATTCACATCTCTGAGCAGTTTGGTGTGTTGCGCCTCAATACCTTGCATTTCTATAGATTTTACCATCCTACTTGTGCTCTTATATACAAATGAGATGTGGGCTGCTTGAAGAGGGAAGAACAATTGGCTCTGATGTAAAGTGCCATGGAAAGATCCCTACTAAGATTATCAATGCAAGAGCATATTTGAAATGAAATAATTTGAGAACAAACTGGAGTGAAAGATGTGATTGCAGAATACCAAAAGCACAAGTCTTGCTACACCAGACAAGTTGCAAGGTTCACAGACAACAGATAGATCCATACAATTGCCAAGTGGTATCCAAAAGATCAGAAAAAGTCACTTAGAAGATGTCTATGATGATGAGAAGACAATTTAGTTAAATGATTTTGGCCAATATAGAAAAAGAAGGTGTAATCTAAAAAGAATTTGCAGCACATGTGTGTGTGTGTGTATATATATATATATATATATATATATATATATATATATATATATATATATATGCATATATATATATATATATATATATATATATATATATCTTCCTCAAATTGTGTAAACATGCCCTGGCAAAACCCCTCAAGATTCTCTTCCAGAGCTTTCTTACAAATGGCAAGCTGAAGGAGGGAATAATATGCCCAATACATAAAGGGGGAAGTAGAGCAGATGCCAAAAACTATAGGCCTATCTCTCTGACTTCACACATCAGCAAAGTCGTGGAACAGACAGTCAGAAGGAAACTAATCGCATTCTGTGAAAAAAATAACTTGCTGAGTGATACCCAGCATGGTTTTCAACCTGGTAGGAGCTGCCTGGCCCAGCTCTTGCAACATTATGACTGGGTGCTGAGGCAGTTACTCAACAAATCAAATGTGGACATAATATACCTTGATTTTGCAAAAGCTTTTGACAAGGTGGATCATGGTATGATATGCCACAAACTGCATGACCTTGGCATAGCTGGAAAACTTAGAGAGTGGTTACATGACTTCCTGAAAGATAAGAGTCAGGCAGTAGTGGCTAATGGAGCCACCTCTATGAACATACAAATAGTGAGTGGTGTTCCACAGGGCACTGTCTTGGGACCACTGCTTTTTATAGTAGCCCTCTCAGATATGTCCTCAAATGCCCGGATAGCCACTCTGGCAAGCTATGCAGATGATATGAAAGTCTTGCAGAAAATACAGAACCCCAGCGATGTTGCACACCTGCAGCAGGAGTTGGACTCAATTTACAGATGGGCTGAGGATAATAATATGCAGTTTAATGCTGAAAAATTCCAGGCCCTGCACTACCAGCATCCAAAACTGAATATTAAACTTACAGGGTACACCGGTCCACAGGGAATTTCAATCCCAGGGCCTAAGTCAGTGAGGGACCTGGGTATCAACATGAGTGATGATACCTCTTTCCAAGTGCACATTACCAGGATGGCGACAAAGTGCAGACAACTGGCTGGCTGGATCCTAAGAACATTCAGATCCAGAGATAAGGAAACCATGATGGTCCTCTGGTGGACATTCGTCCTCAGCTGACTGGATTACTGCTCACGGCTATGGTCACCCACCAGTGTGAAATTAACAGCAGACCTTGAAGCAATCTAGAGAAGATTCACAAAGAAGATCATTTCTTTGCAACAGCTCAGCTACTGGGAAAGGTTGAAACAGCTAAGACTCTACTCCCTGGAGAGAAGACGGGAGAGGTATGCAGTAATGGTATGAACCAATGGTATGCACCAATGCCAGAACAGGACGACACTGCATAGTGCCAAAGATCCCAGCAATGCCATCATGCTTCAGGACCAGTTACTGCAACAGCCTGGGTTTCAAGGGACTACAGCTTTTTAATATTCTCCCAAAGAGTCTGAGGAACTTGCACAAAGTAGATGTAGGGTTTTTTAAATCAAAGCTGAACCTCTTCCTGTCGAGGGTCCCAGATGAGCCTACCTCACGGCAAGAGGTGCAAATGAGGGTAGCTATATCAAACTCCATTCTTCATCAAGTGCCACATATTAGAGGAGGCTCTTAGTAATAACAGTGTAGCGCAAAACGGCAGTGCATCAGCATGGCCGCAGCTCTGAGCTGAAACTTAAAAAAATATATATATACATACATATATAAAATATATATATACATATACATATATACACACACACACATATATATATATATATATAGTCACTTGTATAGTTATCAAGTTGTACAGGAAGGCATCACACCCAATGATGGGTGTACCAGCATAATAGTCAACTATTAGAAAAGTAAAAGAGATGCGTTAGAAAGAAGTAATTACAGAGGTATCAAATTACTGGACCAGGTTATGAGAGTTGCTGAAAGAGTCATAGCCCAGTTAATTAGAAAGAGAGTTAACTAGATGAGATGCAGTTTGGCTACTGCAGGAGATTCAGCAAAAAGTAAATAACTGTACTCAGTATTTGTTGACCTGGAGAATGCTTTTGACAGAGTGACTCAATACCTCATCTGGTGGTTGCTACAAATGCTAGGAATAGATGAATGGCTAGTAAGAGGAGCTATTCAAATCATTGTACAGGGATACAGTTAGCAAAGGGAGAATTAACAATGAGTACAGTGTTGAATTTAGTGTGCAGGTAGGAGTTCATCAGGGTTTGGTCATCAGTCCTTTCATATTTATCATAGTCCTCAGGCCATAAGAGAGGAATTTAAGACTGGGAATTCCCCTGTGTTGATGACTTTGTTCTTATAACTGAAGTTGTAGGAGAATTAGAATTAAAATTTCAAGTGTAGAAAGAAACCCTGGAATCAAAGGGGCTTGCATTTAATTTAGCAAAGGCCAAAGTTTTAGTTAACAGAAAATCAAACTCCTTCTGGTAAATGACCCTGTTCCATACATAGACAAGGTGTTAGTAGAAATTCTATACGGTGTGCTCAGAGCAGACTATGGACATATAAGAGGTGCAGTGAAATCACAGGAAGATTAACAGAGAAAGTAGGATTCATTGGTAGCAGATGGTAGATGTGCAGAAGCAAGAAAATAGTAAGAGCACATGGAAAATAAATGTTCTGAAATGCTCAGGAAGCTCCTTAGAAATAGTAGATAGTTTCTGTTATGTAGGTGTCTTAACGGTGGAGAAGGATGCTCTGGAAATATAGTTGCTACAGTACAAATTGGCTGGAGAAAGTTCAGAGAACTCTTACCTCTGTTGGTAACAAAAGGTCACTCTCACAGAATGAAAGGAAGATTGTATGATGCCTGAGTACAAATAGAAAAGCTACATGGTTGTGAAACTTGGGCTGTGAATGTAGAGGACATGCGAAGACTTGAAAGAAATGAAACTAGTATGCTTTGATGGATGTGCAATATCAATGTGCATATATGACAAAGTACAAATGTGCTGAGAGAAAAACTGGGCATCAGATGTGGTGTGCAAGAGAGAAGACTGTGTTGGTATAGTCATGTGATGTGGATGGATTAGGAGAGCTGTATAAAGAAGTGCCAATCGCTGAATATGGACAGAATCTTTAGGAGATGAAGATGTGGGAGAAAGTGGTGAAGACTAACTTCAAGATGTTAAGTCTCTTAGAAGAGATGATGCAGGGACTGAGATGAATAATGATATGTTGTATTTGAGAAGATCCATCCATCTCAGCAGGATTGAGGTTCTGTCAAGTCTTACCCCACAACTCATCTTCTACCAATCTTCCATGTTACCTTATTCCTTTCACTTCACCCTACACTGAACTGATATACTGTGACTAACTTATTCTCTACCTCCAATCATCTGTCACATTATTTTGTCTCAGTGCACTTACCTACACATCTACCTCTTCTGCTCTTCCATCTTATTCTGTCTCATATTCATGTTATACCTATACCTCATTTCTCTTTCTTTTTCTCTATCACTTTCCAGATGAGGATGCCATGTATTCACCTCTTCAGCAAGACATCTGCTCTTGTCCCTCTATCATAGTTTCTTATTCCTCCAGTCTATAACCACTCAGTGGAGGAGTCTTGTCTTGTAGATACATGGTAACCTCACTTGTGCTGGTACTATGTAAAAAGCACCAAGTACACTCTATTACAGACATGCATAGGCACATATGCATGCACATACACAAGCATGCACAAACACAGATGTATGCAGGAACACATGCACACATGAAAGCATATACACAAATACTTGCCTGTTCAAAAAAACCAGCATGTACACACACATATGCATACAAGCATACACACTCAGAACCAACTCAACCACACACACTAGAACACACACGCACACACTCACACATAGATGTTCTCTCCTCCCCAAATAAAGAACTACATCCTAAACCTATAAATCATCAGAAGATATGAGAGTGACCAAGAAAAAAAAGACAAAAGACCAAACAGATGGCCAGTGCACACAGACGTATATACAAGCAATCACATGGGTGTGCACACACACACACACACACACACAGAAACCCTTTGTTTGCTCTACCCTTACCTCCTCTTCTAAGCAAACACACATACAAGCATGCATACACACTGACATAAGACCAATTCTCAGATAGATGCAGAACAGACCTTGGTATCACTGAAGTTTTGAAAATATTAAAACATAATTTCTACTCTATTTTATCTTGGAGAGCATCCAAACAGAAACATTTTGATATCTCATTTGTGAAATTTGGATGACAATTTGAATGGTCAGCAAATGATGGAAATCTTGCCTAAATGAATAATTAACCACATTTGTGATGTCATATCTTTGAAACTGAGGTGATAATCATCTTCAAATTACACAAATTAATAGTGACCATGGTATAACAGTTGCTTATATTTATCAGGTTCTTGGAAAGTGTTTTTGGCAATTTCTAAAAAATTTATGCAAAGCTTATTTTGTTACACGTCACAAACAGTCAATTCCACATTGTTTTCAAACCTAGTTAAATCCAAAAGTACAAGTCAAAGGGACTTGGGTTTTGGCACATTTGTAGCTGGTATAGAACTAAATAAATCCTCAGATTTTAGAACATGTCAATATTCCAATAAAATTTTAACAGACTTAATAGACTTAATAGGCGCAGGAGTGGCTGTGTGGTAAGTAGCTTGCTAACCAACCACATGGTTCCGGGTTCAGTCCCACTGCGTGGCATCTTGGGCAAGTGTCTTCTGCTATAGCCCTGGGCTGACCAATGCCTTGTGAGTGGATTTGGTAGACGGAAACTGAAAGAAGCCTGTCGTATACATGTATATATATATATGTATGTGTGTGTGTTTGTGTGTCTGTGTTTGTCGCCCTAGCATTGTTTGACAACCGATGCTGGTGTGTTTACGTCCCCGTCACTTAGCGGTTCGGCAAAAAGAGACCGATAGAATAAGTACTGGGCTTACAAAGAATAAGTCCCGGGGTTGATTTGCTCGACTAAAGGCGGTGCTCCAGCATGGCTGCAGTCAAATGACTGAAACAAGTATAAGTAAAAGTAAGACTACTAAAAATGGCTATAAATGGTGGAGTTTAATATCAAGATGCCCACATAAGTTGGATTGTCTTCCTTTTGACAGATTTTTTTTTTCAATTATTTTTGCATCACAGTCTTGGAAATGATGGGGGTAAGCATTTTTATGAAAAACATTATTGGAAAATTCATGCATGGAAATACCAGGGTGTTTGAGGGACCCTGGCAGGATATGGTAACAGTTGGATTTTAATTAAAACTATATGAGAAGAAAGTTCACATCCAGATCTTCCAAATGATATTTAATTTTCCTTAGAAAATATTTATTTTGACATGATAACGATGAAGTAAAAAGTGTTTTTGCATGTTCAAATTGTACTTGTCTCATTTGTACAATGTTCTATAGTGATACCTACATGGTATGAGAGGGGAAGTCACTAAGTCTCTGAGAACAGCAATGAAAGAACTTTGACTAACAAACAGCTGATTGGTTAACCAGTACACTAAAAGTTAGTTGGTTAGATATTTAACCTATGAAGAAGATGCATATGGAAATCAGCCAGAACCAATAAAGCAGTGGAACTGAACTGATGTGTGTTATCAATTCCAGTGTAATGACTCTCCCAAGACACAAGAAAAGTTTTCAACACACAAATTCACATCAAGAATTTTGCAAGCCAAATACAGAAACAAAAGAAAGCTAAGCTCTAGCCAAGCTAGCAAAATATGTGTTTAATAAAATGAAGTAGCATGAAACAATTGTACTATACTACCATGGATATCCTTGTTGCTTATTTTGATTATATATATATAAATATAGAAACATTGCCAGATCAGACTGGGCCTGGTGCAGCCTTCTGGCACACACATATATATATATACACAAACACACAACATTTAACGTCATTAGTTAAAGAAGAGGAAAGAAACCGTTTCGATTTTGACAATGTAGCATTATTGAGCTAGTAGTGAGTTGTGAAATAGAAAGAGAGGTGGTAAAAAAGAGATGAGATGTAATAGATTAACCATCTGTATATACATATACCCATATGTGCTTACATATACATAGACATACATATACATACTTATATATATAAATATACATACACACCACTATGTGTCTGGCAAGTTGAATATAAATATAAAAATAGTTAGAAAGAGGAAAGAAGTATGCAAATTAACAGGCTTATTGGAGTTTAAAATAAGTTGAAGCAAAATTAAATTGAAATTAAAATTAGTTATAAAATATATATATATCAGTGTTGTGCACTCCAGCTATGCAAGTCATGTATTGCATGGCCATTTATTTTTCATATAAATCAAAAATCAAATCAAAAACATAAATTTTTTGTAACTATGTTGAAAAATAGTTGAAATCATTGAAAATGAAACTAACTAGTTAATTTGATTCAAAGACCCTTAAATGCAATATAAAAATATAGCACTACTTTGATTATTGAAGACAGCTCTATTCTGACATCATTTCCCTTCCCATTGAAAATAGCTAGGAAGTCGTGCAATCTTAAACATGCATGAAGGTTTCTTATCTTTGGTCTTCTCTCTCTCTCTGTCAATACCTCTCTCTACCTTCTGTCAGTTCTTTGTAAGTGGTATCCTTATAGACTACCCAGATGGTTGAATAGAGATGACCATTTGACCTCAGTTAAAAATCACTAAATCTAAAAATGAAAGTAATTCCAGTCCTTTCAAAATTCTTTGTCAAGTCAGATCAGTTCTGCCATTCAGATACTAGTATCAAATTTTTACCAAGTAAACAACATTATTTTTCTCATTGATATTTAATGTTCATTGTTAAATTGCTGGACTTTTGGATTACCTGTCCCATGTAAGTTGGAATTTCTCCCATTTGGCCAAAATCTTTCATTGCTTTATTGATTTACTAAGATTAGCTTACGTTTTATTCAAATTGACATAACTCTCACTTCTCTCTCCCACACACACACATGTGCACACATTTCATTTATAAAATGTCTTTTAAACTTTTGAAATATGAGTCCAAATGACTGAAATATGTTATAGAAATTTTGTAAAATATAAAAAAAAAAAAACCTCAAAAGAATACAATTAGATATGTATGTGTGTATGTGTGTATGTATGTATGTATGCATGCATGTAAGTATGCATGCATGCATGTATGTATGTATTTGCATACATACACAAAACACTCACACATATTACAAAATTACTTACCAAATGAATTTTCAGATCCGACATATTTAGTAAATCCAGTGATATTTTCATATAAATTTCGAACAATTTCATCTAATTCCGCCTCAACAGATTCTTCCAATGGAACATTATCATAAATACTAACACGTTTAGATCGGTCATTTTGTGAACCTGCACACAGATATTTTGAGCTGTCCTGTTTGGAATCATGTCCTAAACTGAAGCTCCCTGTCCTAAAATTTATTCCATGACCTTCTCCAGTTTCAATGTAGCCATTGTTTATAACTTTTGGAAAGCTTCCTGGTTTGTAGTCAGAAGGCAACAAATAAACTTCAGTCAAATTGTTGGAGTTGTTATTTTTTAAAGCATTTTTTGAAATGGAATGATTATCAGAATAGTTGTCCAGGGTCCGTGGCTGAAACAGTTCTGATTTTTGTTTTGATTGTGCAGTTGTTGTATGTAGATGAAGATCAGGGCTACTGGCTGAAGAAAAGTCTATTTGTGAGGTACACTCAGAAGATGAGCAATCAGTGGAATTTGACCGTGTCATCATGTGTTTGTTCTTCTTATCTAAATCAATACAATTCATACGACGAATTGTCTCTTTCATGTTGTCTGTCTCCATAACGATTGGCCCACTGATCTGCAAGCAGTCCATCTGCTTCTTATTGCGCATGCTTCCACCATTTTTCTTTGACCCAAAACGACTTGTTATAAGTCTTGCTGGCCGAAAGCTTGAGGCTCGACCTAGCTTAGGGCTCAGGAGTGCCTGCGCAACTGTCGGCAGCTTTGCAGGCTGTAGTTCTGTGAGTATTTTATCACCTTCAGGTTCAGAAGATCCTGAGAAGTCTAATGATGCTACAGCAATCTGTTTAGTGTCATGATCAGTAGGTGCTGAGTTTACCAAACTGTTTTCTAGATGGCTATAACTATCTTGGTCAGTTAGCAAGCTGTCGTGACTGCTACTGCTTCTAACAGGAGACATGGGTGGCACAGTATCAGATGGACGCTTCTGGTACAGTTGCAGACCCATGCGAGACCATCGCCGACTGCTCCTCTGATACTTCCATTTGTCACTGAGTGCACATTGCTCCTCTTCGTCAGAATCATCACCCTGAAGAATAAGTAAAAGAAACAGTAATAAGATGCATGTTATGGTATGTATATGAGTAAGCATAAATGCAAATATCTCAGTCAAAAGGCAACAGATAATCAATTCTTTCTTTTATAAATATTATCAAAAAAAAGTAGAACACACACACAAACACATATATAAAACACTGAATTAACTGGACTATCAGATGTTGCTATACACAGCTGGTTGCCATGCACTTCTTTACATTGTTGAAGCCTTCGAATGATGCCTACCCACTCGATAGAATGCCAGTCCATTGCAGGGTTACTCATTTACAGTTGAGTGGACTGGAGCAGTGTAAAATAAAGCATTTTGCTCATGAACGCAATGCACTGCTGGTCTTGGAATCGAAACCATGATAGCAAAATTGAGTGCAGCACCTCAACCACTGTGTCATATCCTTAGTAATGATGATGATGATGATGATGATGATGTATACACACATATGCATAACACATTGACTCAGCTCCAGATTATTTGAAGTTTCATGGATGCAGAATTCATCTACATCATCAGATGTTCAGTCACAGTTGAGAGAATTTAAAAGAAATGTAAAATGTCTTCAACTAAAAATCATATTTAGGCCTCCATTGGTCAGTTCAGGTCATATAGGTGCTTTTATTATTTTAGCAACAGTAATTCTTTCATTGCATGTTCCATGTTGCAGAGCAGACAGGATATTGGTGTAGGTTGAAATTATGTAAGGTATGACATTTTAGTGACATCAGTTCTTTCATTGCATGCTCTCTTTGGTAGGGTAGAGACAGTTAATTGGCAGTTTTCTGTTTTTTTTTTTTTTGTCAGGTGAGACATTACAGTAACAACAATTACCATATGGAGAGGTAACTGATTTGATGTAACTTATTACATATGAGTTTACATAACAAATATGGCTGCCAGATAAGTTCTAATCTCGCTGTGAGCAGAAGGGGTTATATACCCTGCCATTGTGTAAGCACCAACCAGGTCTAGGATCATATTTACAGGTTATTAATGGCCACTGGCTTCATGTTCATTAATACAGTATATCTCTGGATGGCAACAATAGTTTACCTGTTGATGAAGAGGCAGAGTTGGCAATCATGAAGTCAAGGTGAGTAAGGAGGAAACCTGCCAAGAATGCTCTATGTGATGTTAGAAAAGTAATTTCTATGGTCCTACAGGTGCAGGAGTGGCTGTGTGGTAAGTAGCTTACTTACCAACCACATGGTTCTTGGTTCAGTCCCACTGCGTGGTACCTTGGGCAAGGGTCTTCTACTATAGCCTCAGGCCGACCAAAGCCTTGTGAGTGGATTTTGGTAGACGGAAACTGAAAGAAGCCCATCATATATATGTATATATATATATAGCGCCGCAGCTCATCACCCCCCCCCCCCACCTATCCTACGTTTCCTCCTGTTTTTTAATCTGTCACTGCCTCAACCGGCTATCTCCTTCCAGTCCCCTCCCCCACTCGTGAAGTCCTACGTTTTATTTCCTACGAACCTGCATCAACCCTAGCTGTCATCGTTCCTCACCCCAACCCTCCCCACTGGTGCTTCCCTATATTACCTGCACCCCCAAAAAAGCACCATCCGAACGTGACCGATGCCAGCGCCGCCTTGGCTGGCTTCCGTGCCGCTGGCACATTAAAAGCTCGAACTGATCGTGATCGATGCCAGACCCACCCTGGCACCTGTGCAGGTGGCACGTAAAAAGCACCCACTCCACTCGCGGAGTGGTTGGCGTTAGGAAGGGCATCCAGCCGTAGAAACTCTGCCAGATCAGACTGGAGCCTGGAGCAGCCCCTGGCTTCCCAGACCCCGGTCAAACCGTCCAACCCATGCTAGCGCGGAAACGGACGTTAAACGATGATGATGATGATGATGATGATGTGTGCGTGTATGTTTGTGTGTCTGTGTTTGTCCCCCAAGCATTGCTTGACAACCGATGCTGGTGTGTTTATGTCCCCGTCACTTAGCGGTTCGGCAAAAGAGACCGATAGAATAAGTACTGGGCTTACAAAGAATAAGTCCTGGGGTCGAGTTGCTCGACTAAAGGCGGTGCTCCAGCATGGCCGCAGTCAACTGACTGAAACAAGTAAAAGAGTAAAGAGAGAGAGTCTCCAGATGAGAGGGACAAGAAGGTGGAATTTTCCCTGTTCCTACCTTTGAAGGAGTGCATGTATTGCATGGATCTTTCCTTAAGATGATTAGTTATCATGCTCTTGTAGTGCACTGTGATGCTATTGAGTGATGTGAAAGTAGTCTAATAGACCACAGCTGTTGAGAGACAGTGGGATTTTGATAATTACAAGTTGGAGTGTTGGGTAGTATATGATTGCAGTTGTTGTGGCATGCATTGCTGGAAGTGATATTATGTAAGCCTGAAAAGCTAACCTTGAAGTTATGGGAATTAAAAAGTTTATGATATCTATAGCCCACATACAATGACTGGGTATATAACCTCTGCTACCAATAGAGTGGTTGTAGCCTACTATCACCCCCGCAGCCATACTTGTCACACAAGCTATGTAATCTGACACCACCTAACTTGTTATCTCTCTACATGGTAACTATTATCACTGTAATGTCACATCCTACAGAATTCTCATTAACACCATGTCTCTATTCTACCATATGGAGAATACACCAAAAGAATTTAGGTTACAGAAATGCTGTATCCTACAGAATACTAACAAACTGATGCTGACCAACTGACCCCATTTTAACTCTTTAATTCTTTAATTGCGTGCTCCACTAAGTGTCTCTAGACAAGCAAAGAGATACACTGGAGTCCCTATATACACAACATTATGCATAGATTAGTATTGAGTCTCTAGACTGTGGAGCATCTGGACACCTTCCTAGGGTGCTAATGCTACAAAGCAGCACTGATTATATACTCTATTTACAACATGTTATAATTACCCTCTTTATTTTTTTTCTTTGGTGAAGGCTCATGGGCAAAAGGTTAGGGTGTTGCATTCAGGGTTGCAAGATCATATTTCAGTTCTTGAACCAGGCAGCATGTTGCTCCAGTTCACCCAGTGGTGAATGAATAACTCCACAATGGATTGGCATTTCAGTTATTTATACACCATGGAAACTGGGTAACTGGCTCTATGAGTCCATGAACTTGAGACAGTATTTAACTCACATAAATATTTTGACTTGTTTTTATTATTTATAAAACAAATTGACATCATTGTCATCATCATTACCACCACCACCACCACCACCATTACACATATGTACTTACTTGTGCTTTAAGAGTTGAAGAAGGAGGACTGGACTGGCTGAATTGTTTGACAGAAATACACCAAAATGTTGTTGCATCCCTAACTGATGTCATCCAGAACCCAGAGCAAATACCTACCTGTCTGACTGAAGGGACAATATACGGTCTACCAAAAAACTGAAGACACGAAAATTCCAAAGCTCTACCGACCAATTACATAACTCAACACCACCTACAAGATCCTCATATCCATACTAACTGAAAGAATATACACTTTCCTGGAACAGAACTCTATCCTTCCACTAGCACAAAAAGGTTGTAAAAGGAATTCTTATGGATGCAAAGATCAATTACTCATAAATAAAATTATTGTAGAGACTTGTTGGAGCTACAAGAAGAACCTGGGTATGGCATAGATAGACTACAGGAAAGTGTTTGATAGTGTTGCACATAATTAGCTACCAAAGCCCTTGAGATATACAAGATCTCCCTTGTAGTCTCCAAGTTCTTACTAGGTAGCCTACCCAAGTGGAATACATGTCTCCTTCTAAACCAAAGTAATGGGATGAGCCAATCTAACACCATCAACATCAAATGAGGCATCTTTCAAGGTGACTCCCCCTCCTCATTACTGATCCCACTCTCAAACGAACTGAGTAACACCATGTGTGGGTTCAAAATGTATAATATTATAAATCATCTGTTTTATATGGACAATCTGAAGCTGTTTACTAGAAATGATGAAGAGTTAGTAGGGCTGTTAACAACTGTTAAAGAGTTCAGCAATGACATCAGGATGAATTTTGGCCTTGGTAAGTGGGCTAAAGTAACTTTTGCAAGAGGAAAACCCAAGCAAACAGCTTCTATTAAATTAGATACTGATACTACCATCAAGGAGCTTGACTCATAAGGAAGCTATAAATACCCAGGGATAAACAAAGGAGACAGTATACATCATGCTATTATGAAGGAAAAGATACAAAAGGAGTGTTGCAGAAGAAAATGACACATACTAAAAACTGAACTCAACTCCAAAAATTGTATCGAAGTGCCTTTGGGATGATAAGAAAGGGATGTCAGAAATGTCTAGATGACATCCCAGGAAAACCATATCTCAGAGAAATCCAAAAGATTGTGCTGACAAGTACTGTCCATATCCTTAGAAAAACCCTATCAATTATGTGTTGTATTACATGAGGATATTTCACTAATGCCCCTACCACTTCCCCTCCCCAAGCTTTCAGTCATACTGTAACATCTCTCATCCTTCACTCACCCTAGGATGCTGACTGTGCAAACATGCAGGTTAAAAGCAAATAATAATAACAACAACAATAACAACAACGATTATTATTATTATTATATTATTATTATTATTATTATTATTATTATTATCCTTCCTAGAAACACCTGAACCACCTGAACAAGCAAGTTTGAAATTCTACTTAATGAATTGAATAAGAGAGAGTAGGGATAAAGAATTTTAGCTATTTAGAACAAGAATAGGCATGTTCACAGTGACAAAACAGAAACTTGTAGTGCACACAAGCTCTTTAAAGCATTATGGCTATATATTGAACCTGGAATTTAAAAAAATTAAATAGGAAATATAAAACCCACTGGAGGATAATGGTGAAGATAAAGGTATTGTAAGTGTTAAATTATCACAATGAAAAAAAGTGCTGAGTTAGATAGATTGACTTGAATGAAATGAAATAAAATCTTCAGAGAGCATGATAGAAACATGATAAAGAATAAAAAAACACAAAGAATTTTACAATACTGTAGGATATGTGCTACTTACTTCTCTTCTGATGGTAAATAGTCTATACAAGGCAGGTAAATTAAGAAAAGATAGACTTGGTGGAAAAGATGGAGAGAAGAGAACAAGAGCTTGAAATAGGAGGTGGGTAAAGTACTGCTCCTTAAAGAAGGTGCATTAAGAAAAGAGTCATTAAAACACCAGAAATAAAATACAATGTGAAGAAAGAAAAGAGAAGAATAAAAACTTTTTAAATATGCATAAAATGTGCTTCCAAATATTTGTAGATATTCATCATGCATTTTCTTCTTGTGGAAACACATTTTACACAAATTTAAAAGACAACTGGAAAAGATATTCTAGACCACCCACCAGGCCACAAACAAATAAGCGGGGTTTTCTGCAGTGACAATAACCAAAACAAAATTACAAAGTAGACTAGACATAAGGAACAGTTCGAGTGTCATTGACTCCCATCACTCCCAAATGGGGCAGTTTAGTTGCAGGAAAACAAGCTCAGGGCTCCCACTGATTCTATATTATGGTGAGTTGATATTGATGTGATGACAATGCAATAGGTATTAGTTCAGGGAAACTAAGAACGCAAGTGTATGCTCAGGCTGGAGCCCAGACAAGGAGTCAAAAGATTATACACTTTTTCTTCCCTTTCATAAATTGCTCTTTTAATCATTGCCCTCTGTGTCACTATCGGTCTGCTGAAAGAGTGTCTGGCATGAAACCAGTTCGTGGTATAAAAAAGGTCAGAGACCACTGTTCTAGCTGATAGTTTCATTTTATACATACTCTTAATAAATTTATGGAATTAAAAAAATCATATTAATGGCATACACTACAATATAAAATTCATGTTGGGTTTTGATTAAAAGAAACAACTATTTTCAGACATTTTGCTTATGCAAACAGAAAGAAGACAGAAAAACACATCTGCTATACATCCCTGGATTAAAAGCAGTATCTTCTTTTCACATCCTGTCATTCTAAACATCACTAAATTGGCATAAGTTGGGGCAACTTTAGTACCCATCAGAGTTCCTGATATCATTATACTGAGTCACTTTATAAGAAATAAATGTTTGTTAATATGAAACTAAGCTAGTGAATAATGAAGATTTTCAAAGCATTCTGGTAACTTAAACTAGTATGCATCAAGCTAATCTTTAATTGCGATATTTTTAGTCATGGGAAAAATTAATGTATAAATTAACAACATCAAAGGAAACAATAATTGCATTTTGGCTCACTGTTATTGGTGATTAAGCATATCTAGATCATCTCACCAAACATTGTACATGTTTTAAGTAGGACTTCAATTACTACTTGTGTATTTCACAGGCAAGACCTGCAATAATTTGTCTTAGTTTCAAATCATCTGGAGATAGTATTTTGATGGTATTTTTGGAGATGGTTTTAAACTTTTGGCATGTCTATAGTTGTCTACATTTTTTACACTATTATTTTCTAACATTTTAAGTACAATTTCTTTATAAAAATTTGTACCGATGACAACATTAGCATTACCTTTATTAGCTTTTTCAACTGAAATGTCAAAGTTGTTTTGGAGATCATTAAAATTTTTCCTTTCTAGTTTTGAGTTCTTTCATAAATGTACATGTTCTTCCTAGCAGTGTCAAAATAAATGGTTTCTTTTTTTATTTTTACAAATCAGGATCAACACAAATAAGTACAAAATATCCAAGTTAAGTGAAATATGAGATATATATCACAATTGGTTTATTCACTGGCATGAAAACTAGGATGTGATGACTTAGGACAAATTCACACAGTCAATAACAAATAAATCTGTAGTTCACATCACTAATAAAATACAATGTACTGAATTGTTTATTCACGAAGCAAAGAAAACAAGTTCATTGTCACTTAGTTCTGAAGACCACATGTTTACATTTCAGTATGTGGTGATGATGGTGGGTGCACACGTGCAAAGCAAAACAAAAGTGAATACTCAGAGGTGAGCAAATGTATGTTCTCATAAATTTGTGTGTATGTGTGAGTGAGAAGAGAGAGAGAGAGAGAGAGAGAGAGAGAGAGAGATTGTGTGTCAGTGCAGGTGTGTGTAAAGAATATTTGACCTTTTAATTTTAAAAAATCCATTAGTTCCATGTAGCTACCTTCACTTGATTGAGAGAAAGTAAACGGTAAAAGACAAAAACAGAGAGAATGTAAGAGATTAAGTCTCAGATAGTTGTTAGTGGTACCTTTTATGTGATACTTAACTCTCACATCACAAACCCAGCTGAAACCAGGTCTGGCTATGTGGGAGAAATGTCCTGCTTTCATAAGTTTTGAATTAAAATCTTCTACCAAACCTTAGTCACAATTTATGCTCCTAACACTAGCTTAATGATAACTAAGTTCATCATCATCATCGTTTAACGTCCGTTCTCCATGCTAGCATGGGTTGGACGGTTCGACCGGGGATCTGGGAAGCCAGAAGGCTGCACCAGGCTCCAGTCTTATCTGGCAATGTTTCTACAGCTGGATGCCCTTCCTAACGCCAACCACTCCGTGAGTGTAGTGGGTGCTATTATATGTATATATTTTATGCTATTATATGTATATATTTTATATGCTATTATATGTATATATTTTATTATATGTATATATTTTACTAAATTCTTTGTTATATTTAAAGTAAGTGAAAGAAGCACAGAACATCTCAATACAAATATGATAACAAAAGGGTTAAAGAATTTTTATGAGTTATCAAAGAGTTGAGTTGAATTGTGCAAGTTCAGCAGTCTCCAATTCTCATGTAAAATGTGTTGTTTTCCCTAAACTAAAAAAGTCCTTGTCATTAACTGGGTTCATCTACATTTTCTAGGAGACATCTGGTTTTTGTAGGGACCATCTGGTCTTTTTTGTAGGGACTATCTGGTTTTTCTAGATGTCATTTAGTTTTTCTGTAGCCATCTGTTCTTTTTTGTTTTTGTTTTCAATTTAAAGAAAAATTCTGAAAATTGTAGTTTTGCATGAGTGAAGTTGAAGCTTTAGCTTTAGATCTGGTAAGGTTCCTGCTGCAGGTGTTTCATAACTATGCTAGAAAGATTAAGTAGTTTCAATGCCCTGTGTATTTTCAGTCAAACCAGGATAAAATGATAAAAATTTAAATCTTTACAGATTTCAAAAGAATTTGCTGAGATGACTGGACTTTGTTGCTAAACTGAGACAATTCCAGTCAGACAAAATGTATGGTAATCATATATAGATAGATGTCTGGTTGGTTGGTTAGATAGAAGGATAGATGAGTAGATAAATAGATGAACTGGATAAATAAATTAAAACAGCAGAGATACACAGTTATTTACTATTAATTAGTTTATCAACTCTGAAGGAAATATGATGATATAAGTTTATTACAAGAATTGTGTGCACATGTGTTATTGAATCATTAACCATGAAATCTGTCAAATTACAAATGGATACCTTAGAGATAAAGACAAAAGTGGTGGTGGTGGTGGTGGTGGTGGTGAGAATAATAAATGAATAAAATAACAAGAATAACTATAATAAACTACACAAAATAAGAGTCCCACTCCCCACCCACACAAAAAAGAAAAGGAATGAAACAAAGGAAAAAATGACAATATGATTTAAAATTTTACTACTTACAGTTTTACTTCTGGCTGTATCTATCTGGACTTTAGAACATCTGTTAAGAATATCCAGACGTCTTGAAAAAGAAAAGAGAAAACTGAAGTTTTATTGATTTATAGAATTGGCCTTTGGACACTTATGGATTTTTCTTTTTCTTTCTTAATCTATTGTTTTCTCTTTTTTGAAGTTACACACACAAACATATATATATATATATATATATATACATATATATATATATATACACATATATATATATATATACACATATATATATATACATATATATATATATATTGTGTTCTGGGATTAATTGTATCTTTCATTTGATGATACAATGAAAACTACTGATAAAAGAGATATTGATGAATTCACACACAAGCAAATCACTGTAGGAAGTCCAGTCAAGAAATAGCTCAATTTTTCAGTATTAATCATTAAACAATGAATAAAATAGGTGAGAGGTTGAATGATATTACTAAGTGAAGAAGAGACCTGGGAGGCTGCAGACAGTTTCTGAGGTGGGTCAAGAATAAAGCCAAGAGAAAATGAGAGGTTGTAAGTTCTATGGATAAGTTGCATATTGCATAAGAATATTAAATGATCTTGGACATGAACTAAAAGTTGCAAGAAAACAGTCAATAGTTTCAAAAGCTAATAAGACCAGGAAGTTCAACTGGTTTAAAGAGTTCTGTTACAAGGAAGAAGAGTTTTGGTCATCAATATGGTCATCAGTCTCCTCTCAACAAATGGTATTTGTTGAGAGGAGACTGAGTGTGAAGAATTGTATAAAAAACTATAACTCTACCTGCTGAGGGCCTGTAGAGAATCAGTATCAAGGAAGTCATGGTCATTATGGACTGATTCTGTGTTGATAGGAAACTGACCATCTGCAATAAAAGAAACAAAAATCATGTGAGAATACAGTCATTATTATCATCATCACCGCCATCATCGCAACCACCACTACCATCATCACCATCAATATCATCCTTACCACATATCATCACCACCACCACTACCAACATTACAACAATGACGACAACCACCATCACCTAAATAATATTCAGCTAAGAAGACTCTATGTAGTAACTCAATTTGCTAACAACAGCAGCTAAATTTCCTTCATGCCAAAAATCTCTGTGTTAAATAAGGAAAGATACATCAAACAATATAGTCCTAGATATATTATGGCTGCAAAAAGATCAGAAAGATCATGGCTTGAATGTTTTTGATCAGGGTAACCTGGTGTTAAACAAGAAATAAAAATAAAATCCCTTCACTATAATTTGCAGCGTTAACTAATACCATTAAAGTCAACATATTCAACTGTTTCCTCCTCACAAAATTTGAGGTCTTATGCTTCTGTAAATCATTCCATGTAGTAAATAATATAAATTGTCCTCATTGTTGTTGTGAAGTTTTGAGGTAGTTGAACAAGTTTTGTTTGGTTCTTTCTTGGATCAATTCTTAACATACTGTAATGATTCTGTTACAACCCAGTCCTGTAATGATTCTATTACAGAAAAGAAATGAATGATAGATGGAAGTAATACTCTTTTTGTTTCAACCACTTATACTTATGAACAACAGCCACTATAATACACAGATGCATATGTATTTCTCTGTGTAAAAGAATGAATAGAGAAGTTTAGATTGCAAAACAAGGAAAGAGTTTCCAGCTTTCTTTTTATCACCAGAGCTACATCAGATAGATGGGCTATTAGATATAAGAATGGTTGTGAAGGAGAAAAATTCTGGTACATGACATCAGTGTTGCCTCAATAACTCATTCTCTTACTGGGCAGGCTGAACAAAGACAATAACTTTCCTCTGCATTGTTTACAGATGTTTATTTGTATTAGATTACATGTCACAGACAGTGCTAAAATTTGTATTGTTGATCATTAGAAATATTAGATGTAAACACAACTGAAGTTAGGAAGTTCACTTCACAACCATGTGGGTTTCATCCCACCATTTGGTACATTGCATCAGTGTCTTCTACTATAGTCATGTGTAGACCAAAATATTAGGAGTAGATTTGGGAGATGGAAACTAAAAGAAACGTGTGTGTGTGTGTGTGTGTGTGTGTGTGTATGTGTTTCTAGTGTTTGCTTACATTTGTGCTTCACCAATGCAAACAATGATATTGCTATTCATCTCTCCTGTCAACAAATTGTCCACAGACTTTGTGCCTTTGTAAATATATATAGAACGGGAGATTCCTTCTTGTAAAACAAATAACAGTTAGCAACATGAAGGATCTTTGGTTGTAAAACAATGCCTGAATAATTTATTCATTTAATCAATGGTCACATAGACAAATGAACATAAAAATTAACAAAATACCTATACATATCACTCAACAATAAAGCTATATGAGTTGGAAACTTAATTTACTGATGACATTCATCTATATCATAACTCACATGCATGTGTGTGTATGTGTGTGTGGTTGTATGTTAGTGAGTTCGTGTACATATCTACATGTGTGAGTCTTTGTATGCATGCATTGATTTAAGAACAGGTGCTAAATTGTTTCTATATGAATTAGATATTTTTGCTGATATTTCATATAACCTATCATACCTTTCAAGATTATATGAAAAGTTAAAGAACTGCTCCACCCATTCAAATCAGCTAATCCACCCTCCACTTCATGTGCCTGCCCCTCCATCTACATTTGAACTCAGAAACATGAGGCCATGAACTAAAGATGATAAAGCATAGTTATACCATGGACAGACAATATTTGAGCAATATCTCTTGGAGTTGATGGTGTCTTCAAAAAATATTGGTCCTACAATATGCTTTCTCAAAATTGCCATCAATACTCCAACTTTTTTGGGATGCAGAGGTTGCTCATGTGTTGCATGTGGATTCTCAGTGCTCCATAACCTTGTGTTTTGCAAATTTATGTGTCCTGACAGATGAAGCCAAGTTTCATCGGTGTAAAAACACCCATCCAGCACTTCTATGCCTTTTTTGGCAACAAAGTTTTGGAACCAATGACAATAATGAAGTCTTTTAGTATGATCCGTAGTCTTCACATCTTGAATGGTCAGCACTTCGTATGTATAGAAATTTAATTTCTTTTTTACTGCCGTGTGAGCACTTCCTAGGTTGATTTCCATTTCCTTCTTGTCCATGATGTGTAAAGTCTGATATGAATTCATAAGTTTTATTTCAAATGGATATCTGTGTGTGTGTGTGTGTGTGTGTCATTGTGTCTGTGTCAGTGCTTGTCCCGCCACCACTGCTTGACAACTGGTGCTTGTGTGTTTACGTCCCTGTAACTTAGTGGTTTGAAAACACAACCAACAGAATAAGTACTAGACTTATAAAAAAAAAATAAGTACTGGGGTCAATACATTCGACTAAAAATTCTTCAAGTTGATGCTCCAGCATGGCTGCAGTCTAATGACTTGAAACTAGTAAAAGATAATAGATAAAAGATGTTTCATCATCATCATCATCGTTTAGTGTCTGCTTTCCATGCTAGCATTGGTTGGACGGTTCAACTGGGGTCTGGGAAGCCAGAAAGCTGCACCAGGCCCAGTCTGATCTGACAATGTTTCTAAGGCTGGATGCCCTTCCTAACGCCAACCACTCCGTGAGTGTAGTGGGTGATTTTTACGTGCCACCGGCAAAGGTGCCAGACAAGGCTGGCAATATAAAAATATAAGTCTTTTTTAAAAAACAGGGATGAGTGTACACATTACACTTTGCTACAAAGGAATACACATACACCTCTATGTTGCATTAACAACACTTGAGTTTTCTAAACATCTGACATTTTCTAACTCTTTTCAGAAACATGCAGAACATATATATGGCATATTTGTGAGTTGTGGTATGGTGGTTGAAAATATCTGGCCTGTCACATAAGGAGTTCATTGCTGAATCACTTTGATTCAGTGCTAACATAGAGCTCAACAACCAGCCAACCAACTGTAAAAACATCAACTACAGTAAGGAGTCATCAGAAATCTAACTTACCTTGAAACATCTGAACATACTGGGGAAATCCTGTATAACGCAGCCATTTGCAGGCCTCTTTAGCTTCAATTTCTGCAAATAGAAAGAAAATTGAAAATTTCTATGAGTGACAAAGGTAAAAGAAAAACAATAAAGAAATAACACAATAGTAACAAAAACTGAACAGTATAGAACAAGTCATTGAAGGAGCCTCTCTGTGTGGTCACTCAAGTTGCTGAGGGTACACTGAATAAAATAACCTGAGGTACACCATACTTGCAAAAACAAAAACAAAAAAAAAAAAACAAAAGAAAAAATTGGACGATGGTCCCACTGCTATCATCACTGTTACCAATGCCACGGGCAGGGTGAGATATTTTTGAAGATTGACAGTTGTCCATGCATGCAAGTCTCCTCTCTATGATACTGACATCCATCCAAGGGAAAGGCTGTTAACTTGGGCCAATACAGTTTGGTATGAATATCATTACAAGCATTACTGTCAGAACACAAAAAGTCAGAAAGATACCATGAAGCATATTCTAGAATCTCTGTTGATTCTGCTAACCCACTGCTCTGAATCTGAACTCAAAGCACAGCGAGTCAGAACAAGTACTGCAAGGAATTCTATCTAACGATCTAATGACCCTGCCAACTAATCAAGGCCTCACTGACCGTTTCACATTCCACCTGAAAAGTAAAGTGAGGCTGGAGAGGGAGATGCTGTCACCCAGTAAATTTGTTGAAAGGTGAGGGAATGTGGCAAGAATGGCCCATGTGAATGGGCCTACTCTAAGTGTGTGCCTGTAGGCTGGATGGAATGAGGAGGAGAGGAGTGCCTACCAGAGGTGCCTTTGGTGTTAGGGGGTCCAAAAGTGTGTGAGGTTCCTTTGGTCACCTCTTGGTGGAACTCCCCCTTATTGGGGAAGTGCATTGCTGCTTTAATCTCCTTCTTAATTGTTGTGGGGTTTTTTTTGCTGTTTACACATTTAACCCTACTGTCCCATGTCTGTATATCGTCCTTTATGATTTGTGTTCAGCTTTAGGGGCCAATAACAAAAGTATTATTATTATATGTTTGACTTTTGCTTTACATTTGTACAAGTTGGCTCCAAGTCTCACCTAGAGACCTCAAGAGACAACAAGGTAGAAGTTCATGTTGGCGTTATACCTAGGTGACATATATTTGCTTTTGCACATAGAATTGTCCTAGAGAATGTTTAAGAAAATATAAGAAAATTATGAGTTTGTTTTAAAATTTGAGATTACATAGTATTTTACGTAGGATATGGGCAGTTCCCATGAGCACTCTCTTATGAATTTCTGCCATTTTGGGGGTTCCTGGTATCTGAGCTAGGTAGCAACCAGCCCCTTTTGTTATCATTCCTAGGGCACCTATGGCAACAGGTATTGTTTTAGTATTGTTTTAGGCGGCGAGCTGGCAGAAATGCTCAGCAGTATATCGTCTGTCGCTACGTTCTGAGTTCAAATTCCGCCGAGGTCGACTTTGCCTTTCATTCTTTCGGGGTCGATAAATTAAGTACCACTGCCTCTACGCACTGGGGTCGATGTAATCGACTTAATCCGTTTGTCTGTCCTTGTTTGTCCCCTCTGTGTTTAGCCCCTTGTGGGTAATAAAGAAATAGGTATTGTTTTAGTTTTGAGGTTCCGCATTTTGCCAATTTCTATTTCAAGATTTTTATACATTTGATCAGTTTTTGGTAGGTCTTAACAGATACATTTATGTTGATTGAGACAGTCATATCAATGAAGAGGCATGATTTTTATCTGAAGTCTTTCAGTATAATGTATCTATAATAATAATAATAATAATAGTAATAATAATAATAATAATAATAATAATAATAATCGATAAAGGATTGAGGTAACTCCTCCTGAAGATACAGAGTCAAAATTAAAAGAAGAGAAATTTATTTTTTGAACCAGTTGAAGACACACAAGATGTCAAAATATCATTCGTTAGAAAACAATGGCACTCTTCTTTTAATTTTGACTCTATATCTTCAGGAGGAGTTACTTCAATCCTTTATCTATTGACCAAAATGAAGTAGATTGACAAATTTATTTTTTGAACTGGTTGAAGACACACAAGATGTTGAAATATCGTTCACTAGATAACAATGGCTCTCTTCTTTTAATGATGGCTCTTATTATTATTATTATTATTATTACTACTACTACTATTATTATTTGTGTTGGACATATATCACATTAGCACCCAAAGGTTTGTTGAATTTTGTCAAAAAATAATTTGTTTACACTTGTTAATTTTTATAAAAAGTTTAGATAAGGTCCCCTACTTCACTCAATAAACTAAAGAATCAGATTCAATGAGATGATAGCAAGAAAATTTCATACAATCATCAGTTTCATAAGAGAGCAAATGTTTGAGAACAATGATAATTGTTACAGCAATGTTTTTAACAACACAAGTGACAACAACAAAAGTAATAACAACAGTAGCAACAGTAAAAGTATTAAGAACAGCAACAATAGGGGCAACTCCACAGATAGGCAATCTTTTGCTGGAATGGCAATGAAATTAACACAGTATTCTTGGCCCCCGAAACGGCGCACATTCTCTCCTGATGACCCCATAAACTTGCCGGCTTTCGGTATATGGAGCTTTTGACTGGTAGCACTTGTATGTGCAAGTTGTTTGTAAGATATCTTTGCTCTCTCTAAACAACAAGGAATTATACTCGACACAAGTGAAACAACTCATGAAGAGGAATAGCAGGAGGGCACAAGTTGAGGTTTTGGCAGCAATTGCACAGAAGACAGTGGTGCATTGCTGTGTGTTGACTAAAACCCAATGCCTAGAAGCAATGACACATGTCCAGGTGAGAAAAGCCCTGAAAGAAATATTGACAGGTGTAAATCATGTGACCAGGGCATAACAGCTTGGAAGTGTAGAGGTCTTCTTCAAGAGTGAAACCCTAATTCTGAAGCACTCCATAGCTTCCATATGTAACAGGGAACTCATTCTCTAGCCAGTGTATTTAGTGAGAACCTGTTGTGCTAAAATAGAGAGTTCCGCTTAAGTTGGACATCTGGTGGTTGTTGGCCTGTGTTACTTTGGAAGGTAATGGCATCCTCTTAACATCAAATAAATGGAGAAGGAGTTTTGATCTGGGAACACAGTCAAGATACACCTCTAGATCAAACTGGTGAAGATGGAGAAGATGCCAGATCTTACACACCTGCCAAATGGACTGGAGTTGCATGTTGCAGTTGGAAGAAGGCCAAGATACCACTTATGCTATACAGAAGGCCACTTCAGAGCTTTCTTTTTTCAACAAAAATAATAGAGGAGAGGCCTTCAACTACTGCTAACACCACAGCCTCAACAACAACAATGTACTGCAGTAACATTAATAATAATGAAGGGAAGAAGAACAATAGCAACAGTAACAACAGCAAGTCCAGCAACAGCAATAATGACATCTGGAATAAAAGAACCTAAACCCACCACCAAGAAAATTCTCTGACCTAACTACCTCTCTCCATTTTTATTCAAACACACTCATGGGCACACACTGAAAACATACCTCTAACTGTTCCTGTACCAATATAGATATATTATCTTGTGAGGAAGAGGGACAACTGAGTAAATCAGATAAAGAACCACACAACCATGACAGCATCAATGAAACCATATCAAAACCAAACACAGACAAATCTACAAGTCCACCACCAACACCACCAAAACCCACTTCAACAACAAGAAAACACACACTGAGGAACAGACTAGTAAATAGAGACACACCAACACAATGACAAAATGGACCCACCTCAAACTTTGTGCTGATAAGAAGTACTAATAAAAAAAAAAACTGATGTCCTTTGTCACAAGAAAAAGGAAAAGACTGAAACATAAGGAAAGGTCTTCAAGTTCAGCATTATTGAAAATGCTGAACATGGCGATATACAAGACATTAAAGGACAATTTTCCTAACAAAATGGGAAGCCCAAGTGCAAGAGAGGAGAGTAGACTCCTAAAATACTACCCAAAAGAATGTCAAAATTTCATAGAGACTCCAAGAAAGGAATCAGCTACTTACCTAGTTGGTGGTCTCCAGGATCATCAGTTGGATAAATAACTGTTTCCTTTTCTTCTCTTTATCTTTTAACCAAAATGGTGGTTTTGAGAGTGGTGTATATAAATGCATGTAGTCTGGAGTCACCCTGGAAACAAGATGGCCTGCTCAGTGACCTCAGATAGCTAAATCTGGATGTGATAGCCATCAGAGAGAGCCAGGAATCGTGACAGACTCAGATTAGCAAACCGTTACTGACAATTTTGAGATCTTTGTATCTCTTACTCAGCTGAGAATGGGGTGTCAGGGTGGCAGTGCTGTTTTGGAAATGCCAGAGCCTTGAGATACGGTCAATCTTCTTAGATCTGGAGTGTAAGTTGGTGGTACTAGACATGAACAATAGCAAAGGTGGTATTTTAAACTAGTTGACTTGTATGCCCAGACTGGGTTAAACAGCTGGATTTCTTTAGGTGTCTGGAGCTTTTCCCGAGAATGTCACATTCTTTAGTAATAGTGGGTGATTTGAATGCCACCTTAGATGCATATCTAAATTATATGGGTCTAGCTGATAGAAGAATGGGGTGGGTGGGGGCATAGAAGCCACACAAACCAGTCCAGTTGTTTCCAACTAGCTGGACACGGGCAAACAGCATTGGATTATCCAGATCGCATCTAGACATAGTATTCTGTAGGCCAGCAAATAGGGGTAGCATTGGTAGTTCACAATTCAAAGTGATTGGCTACACAGATAACAAATTTGACTCTTGATATATTTCAACATTAAGCACAAACATGCAGTGTTAGAGTTTCTCCCAATTTATTATTCACCTAGAGGACTGACGGTTTTGTTTATTTATTTATCATTTGAGTGAACAGTCATTAGAGCATTGGGGAAAAAATGCCTAACTGCGGTTGTTTGACTCTTTCAGAGTTCAAATCCCACTAAGGTTAATGTTGTCTTTCACCCTTTCAAGGTCAATAAAATAAGTACCAATTAAGCAATGAGGGTTAATGCAAATGACTTACACCACCCCATAATTGCTGGCCATGTGCCAAAATTTGAAATCATCATCATCATCATCATTATCATTATTATCATTATTATCATTATTATCATCATTATCATTATTATCATCATTATCATTATTATTATTATTGAGTGAGAGAGCAGTGCATGCCATCAAAGTGACACTAGGGTAAAATATATGAAGCCCAGTATACCCATCATGACTACCTGTCTGATAAGGAAACACCAGGCACATGCATTACAACCATATGTGCGCGACATAGTGACCTCATATCACGATAAACAACACATAACCTTGCAGGTGAGCCCAGTTAGAAATTTTTTCAGGTTGAGTAGCCCACACTGCTCAAAAGGTTCCTGAATAGGGGTTGCTTAAGGACAATGGACAAAACACCTATGTTTCCAAAGGTGAATTATCCAAACCCCAAAGAATTCCTCTCAACACATGGTTATGATGCTCCCCCACTACTTCTGCTTGTAATCAGAGATGCACATATCATCAGCCAATAAGGGACATGCTCAACTGGTTAAAGCCAAGTCACTAACAAGCAAATCTGTGGTATTGAGCGGAATATTTACTGTAGTCCACCTTTTATACCAAGACAAAACAATGTACATGATAACACTTCCAATCAGTTAAGATCAAAGCCCTGAGGGCCACTGCCTGGTACTGCATCAGGGGGTTTACTGTTATTATTATTATTATTATTATTATTATTATTATTATTCAGCTTAACAGTCAGAAGATTAGTATTAAGATGGTAGCAGGATACACCACTCCACCCCTACTCCTTATACAAACTGAAAGGGACCCCACTACTGAACGAAAAATAATGCAAAAAACTGCTGCTAGTAAAAAAAAATTGAATTCTTCAGAAAAAAATTTATACATAACAGTTTCTCTCTCCTTTTCTTTCCTTTCATGCACACACACACTGTCAAATATGGTATTTTAAAGTTTCCAATTAAATTATTTAGATAAGTGGGTCAGTAAGGGATCTAGTTACACAAGTGCTGGGTGGAGT
Source organism: Octopus sinensis (assembly GCF_006345805.1). NCBI lineage: Eukaryota > Metazoa > Mollusca > Cephalopoda > Octopoda > Octopodidae > Octopus > Octopus sinensis. Next base: position 33,945,267 of record NC_043009.1, read on the forward strand.
TCTGTCATTTAGTTCCAAGTCACTTCTGATAGAGCAAAAATATGACAAAAAAAAAAAAGGCATTCAAGCTATTAATAATATCCCAGGGTATTTCAGATTACATCAACTTGGTTTTAAAGTAGATGAGTGTGATATGAGAGGGATTTTTAGTAGGTTGAGTGATGATTTAGAGGCTTTTTTTCAGCAGTGTGAGGCAGTAAATTGGCAAGAGTTTGTCAAAATTATCATCAATTTTAACAATGCTTTGTGGTATATGTTCTGGTCTTTGTTATTTCTCTGAAACCAATCCTGGTGCTGCCTACTTGAATGGCCAAATATGCCAGCTGCAGAGTCATACAGTCTCTTTTAGATGAGTCCAGTTGTTCTCTGTGTCATCACCATTAAAGAATGTTTTGCTTAGTCTTTCAAAAATGGCTTCATAAAAGAATTTTTTTTCAAATGCCGATCATTTGAAATTCTTCATCCTCATCTCTCTTGGTGGTGGCATATTCTGCTTCTAAATTTTAATGAACAATGAGTCTATGATGAGTGCTGCAGTCAGCTCCACACATAAATCTTGCTAATCACACATCATTGTGATTGTCGGTTCTCACAACTATCTGGCCCAGAATAAGCCAGTGATTGGAATAAGGATGCACCCAAGACATCCTGCAGCTTAGTGCTGGAAGCTTGTGTTGGTTATGAATTAGTAAGCACTACTAATAGCAAGTTATCTGCTGCATGGTTGAGTCATCAATAACAGAACTTGGAATCCCACCAAGTTTACTCGATGAGGATGGTAATTTTAGACATTATGCAGGATAATGAAAAGAGCAAAGGGAAGACGATCTGGTGGGTGGGAGAGTCAATGGTGGGTGGGAGAGTCTAATAGTATGCACAGATGCACATTAAATATGTATGTGTGGAGGAAGTGGGGGTTGTAGTATGTTTTCATTTATTCATATGAAGCAAGGAAGAAATAAGTAACCTTCATCTTAACTTCAAAGTTGGCAGCAGTAGGCCAATAGTAACAACTGGTGCAGATGATAACATACTGTCAAGCTAAGCTAGAAGCCATAATACAGAGAAAACATCTAGTGTATTTTTTTTATGGTCTGGACTTACACCAAATCAGATAGTGTTGCAAGTTCATTATCAGTACAGCAATCTCTCGACTATCATAGGTGTTATGTTCCAAAACCCCTCATAACAGGTGAAAATCCACAAAGTAGAAATAGTATTGTACTGTATATTTTTTATTATTTTTTTTATAATTTGTATATATTTATTTCATTATAAATGCAAAAATACACCATGGAGGAAGCGGCGTAAGCTTAAATAAATTGCAATAGGCGAGGGACTTACTGTACTGTAAAAGCTGAAGTACTGCATCAACCAGACCCAGGGCTGCCCCTATAGTTGCTGGTGTCCCAGTCAAGCTGAACATCGGTGTGTACAAGCTGACAGTCATGGAAATTTCCTTGTCTTTGTCACACCGACCTTGGTGCCCCCTGGCACATGGTGCCCTGGTCAAATGGTTCAGCATTTTTTAAAATCAGTCTTGATAAGCAATCAGTGTGTCCTAATTTCTAAGATAGTATATACTCTATCTTAAAATCATAGTTAAATAATATAGTACCCCAGCATTACAACCTATTAGCAGTATGGGTAGGGATTCCTTTCTTTGACCCATTTATAGATAATAACAGACAATGACCAATCTGTAGTCAAAAACTTCTACAAGGTAAAAATCCGAGAAACTTTTTTAAGGCAAAAATAAACACTAGAGCCTCTTTTTCAATTTGGTTGTAATTTTTCTCTGCTGATATCAGAAAATGTGAGGCATGAACCACTGCCTTCATGTTACCGTCTTTATATTTATGTAACATTACTGCTCCAATACTGTATTCAGATGTATCTGAAACTACAACAATCTCCGCTGCAGGATCAAAGTGTGCTAATGACAAATTAGATGTTAATATTTAAAAAAATTTTGTTGAACACTTGATACAATTTTCAGACCAATTGTGCTGTACATCTTTTTTTAATAGATTATTTAATGGAACTCTTACCTCATGCATATTTCGAATATAATTTTGGTAATAATTTGCAAGACCCCAAAAAAGCTTGTATGGTTGCTATATTTGTCAGAGGGGGTATTTTTAATTGTGTCTGCCCTCGAAAGATCTGGTCAACATCCATTTCTGTCAATGGTTTGTCTTATTTTTGGTAAGAATAATTCAGACTTTTCTTCACTCAAAGTAAAGCCGTAATCCCTAGTTTTTTCGAATACCATAAAAACCCATGTAACTTGCGCACCTGTGGAATTTATGCAGGTGATTTTCAGGATGAAATTTGTTAAAAGAAACTTCTGCTCATGTAAAATTCGCACACAAAAGTTTTCAGAATTGCCAATATATCCAGGGGAAAAAGGTTTCCAATTTAGTTGTATTTAGCATAATTTCACTTACTTATGGTTAGATTTTACTAAATTTTCATTAAATAAGAATAATTTCTGTTTAACAGGTAACACATTGAAAGCTATTAAATTATAAAGTGTTTGTGTTGTTTATAATAAACTTTATTTTACATTTCTTGCCCACAAAAGATTGTGTCTAATCTTTTGCATACTGGAAAAGTTGTTGATAAGATACCAACAAAAACAAAGCTGATAAATATGCACAGGTGTTGCAAATTAAGTTTAATTACCAATAAACATCAGCTTGGATGACAATTTACTCAACTGACAGAGGAAGGTGACCGATCAAACTGATAGAGGACAGAGGTAAAGAATATGCACACCACCTGTTTCCAGCGTAACCCTTGTTGTAATGATATGATATCACCAGCACATTCAGAAAAATCACATCATTATCATTCGACATTGCTCAATGCTACCAATGTACCAGTATCGTCAGTGAATGCGACAAAACACAAAACTAAAGAACAAGAAGGAAACAGATACACAGTAACAAACTGCAAGAATATACCTACACACACAAACCACAATGGACTACACATGTTTAGCTGGAGGCATGGCTACAAATTTATATACAAGATTATTGTTATCATCTTAGAGCAAGTTATAAACAATAGCTGTAACACATTGTGACGTATATTTGCCATTTAAATATGGCTAACCCTTAAGGGTGGATGCCACTGTAGTTTGTAGCCCCAGGAGGACACCTCCTCCAGCTGGCACACTTTCTGTGCCCTATCAGTGTTTGCAAAGGGAAGCCATCCTTCCCGTCTTCAACTTATGATACACACGGACTCAAGTTTCTGGGTATTGACCCTTCATTGGCGTGTGACAATCACAGTTGTCGATGAAAACTACTACAGTAGCATCCACCCTTCGGGGTTAGCCATATTTAAATGGCAAATATATGTCACATTATTGTTATTATTTCAACTATATAATGTGTCTTGTGCCACGTAAAATGACCAAATTATACGGTGTTGTATTGCTCAAGAAAAACGACAACAATATGGCAACAATCTTGCATTCTTGAAATGCAGTGGCACACAGACAATGCAACTGAAGCCCTGAAAATATTAAAGCAAAACATCATGTACTATTGTGATGATGGGGAAACTACAGAAACAAGGAAAACAGCATTAAAAATATTAAGAAGCATTGGAAATGAAGGACTCAAACATCTGAATGCATCTAGCTTATCAGATGCTGACAAGAAAAATCCAAATAAACTGTGGGAATTGTTTGAAGCACAAGTCAAGACAAACATCAATTTCAGAGGATATCACCCTTACACTGATGGAATGTAGACAGCAGCATGATGAGACAATCGATGACTTTGTTACAAGAGCCTAGACAATAGCAAAAAAAATGTAAGTTTAAAGAGAGAGAGCTTGAACAATGGATCATTATTGAATTATTGATTGGATCAACTCCCACTGAAGCCTTCCAAAAAGAGCTACTGTGACATAGTGTATGGCATCCATGTATGTGTGTGCATCTATATCTGTGAATACAACTGTGGTAAATGATTTGGGTATATGATAGAAGGGAATGGTCAGGAAGAATGAGCAGTGTGTGTGTGTGTGTGTGTGTGTGTGTGCATGCATGCATGTTTGTGTATATTAAAGTAGGAAAAAAGGATGATCTGCATAGTTTGGGTGTGTGTGTGTATATGTATATATATATATATATATATATATATATATATTTGAGTAATTGAATGAATTATCTTATTAAGGATAATTCGAAAGATAACCAATACCTGGGTAGCAAATTCACATCAGAAAGAACACGGTTGAAGCTACGTCCCTAGGGCATAGACTACGTGTCTTCGTGCGGAAATTTGTATGTTTATTTTAAAATTATAAGTATATGAAAGAATGGAGTTGAACGACTAGTTAACAAATATCCTTTATTCTCGACATATGTTTCGAAGGCTGCATATTCCTAATTCCGAAGGAATAAGGAGTACATTATGCAGATTTTCATCAGGAAAATCAAGGAACTTATGTCGACATCAAAATGCACAAAAAACTTTTAGCTGACCGCTCTCAAGAAGCCCATGGCGATAATGAGTGTCTCTTTATAATGAGTGACGTCAGAGTGGCTGAATGTAGAAGAATCTAGAAGTTTCTAAAGGTTCAAGAGTTCAAACGAAGTAGGAGGAGGGAGGCATAAGAATAGTAAGGTGAGAGAGTGCAGGTCAAAAGAATGGTGGGTTTAAATGATTTCTTTTGTGAATGAGTGCCTGTGTGTGTCTGAATGCGTGATTGTGTTTGTGGATGGGTAGATGTGCATGTGCATGCATAGAAAGTACTATCAGTATGCTAGGGTTGTTTAGTGGAGTTCACTTGCATACAAAAGTAGTTAACTGAATGTTAGTCTGTGTGCACATGTGGTGAGTATTTGTGTATGTGTAAATGTATATGTATACACATGTGCATGCAAGTTTGTGTACACTTGTATACTTAAATGATGAAATGGATGATTAGCACAGTGTATGTGTAAGTGTGCATGCATGCGTCACTGAGTACGTGGTGTTAGCTGGATGTCTGTGATTATTTAGGTATGTGTTTGAGTGTGTGTATAGTGTGGGGTAGCTGTTAGAAGTATGTGGGTAATGAGTCGAAGCCCACCAGCATATGAGTCTAAAGAGAAAGATAAATTGTTGTTCTTTGTGAAGTCCAAAGTTTTCAGATTTGCTGTGCATGGCCAAGTCAAACATTGCAAGATGCTGTGTAGGGAGGTTTGCTGAGCAGAAATTGTAGGAAAAAGGAGTTTGTTTCCAGAGATGTATTTCATAAGGGCCTGACAAATTGACTGATTAAATGATGACTAGTCTGGCCAATGTACAAGCCCTGCAGACAGTATCTAATACAGTAAATGACACTGGTGAAGGTGCAAAGTGAAGGAATCAGGAATGTGTGTTGTACAGACCCTGAGAGGGAAATGGTGTGCCTGAAGAATGGACAAGTGTGGGTTTATGTAGGTTTATGGACAAGTGTGGGTTTATGCATGGTTGAAAGAGAAGAAAGATAAATTAGGGAATAGGAGGAAGGGAGATAAGATCAGACTGTAGGAGTTGAAAGGCACATAGGATCTTTCAGTAAAGAGGCAGGGTAGAAGTGTGGAAAAGAGGACACACTGCTAGTGCGAAGGGGTGAGGTCGGAGAGCTGGGAAGATGAGGACAGCAATAGAATTCGGGGTACTGAAGCCCTTGAAGTACCTCCTCCATGTAGAAGTCAGTGAGCCATACTACTACAGCTCCATCCATGATTTTATGATGTCATCTTGTAAGCGAAGGTTGTGGAGGGCTGAGATTCAAGCCTGGTCCACTGCATTGGTGTACATGTTCTCAAACAAGTCCTGGCTGCTGAACTGGCCTTATGGCATTGTCCAGTGGGATGGACAACTCCTGATAACTAGCTCTAAATGAGGCAAAATTATGATTTTGTGTAACACAGGTGCTGTTCAACGTGATGAAAGCATGTAGTGGGTAAGAGTGGTTGGTATATTGGAGGATTGCTGGTTAGGTTTAAGGCATGAGGGAAAGGAGTTGGGTGGGCAGTGTGTTGGAGAGGAGTGATCAGAGTCAAGGGACGAGGCAAGTCAAGGATGGAGTGAGATGGGCCGTGAATGAAAGGCAGTGGGATATGATTAGGTGGGGTAGGGGTGGTGGTGAAGTGGAGCAGGAGATGGAGTTTGCAGGTTTTTAGCATGTGTAAAAAAGTCAAGGAGGTAGTGGGTGAAGCATATCAGGAAGGTAGAGTAAAAAGAGAGAAGGTGGGCCTGAAGGATTTGGTAATCCAAAGAGCAGAAATGGAAATAGGAGAAATGGATGGTAGCATAGATGAGAAGGTGAGAAGTGTAAGCAAAGATAAGTTCTGTGAAGAGGTAAGGGTATGGGGTGGCACTGAAGGGGAGGCAGTAACTTAGAAATAAAGAGTAGCAGGCTTGTGTGAAGAGCAGTTGTGAGTGGTGTATTGAGGGTAACCCAGCAATGAGGCAGGAGGCTGGAGAAGAAGCAAATGAGTAGCAAGTAGAAATTCTTGAGCAAAGAAAGATCAGGCATGGTGGTAAGTGGAGAAGTTGAGAGGACTGCAGGAGATGGAAGTTAGGAATGGAATGGTGCCATGGAAAGAGAAAGAAGAAAGGTGTAAGTGTAACAGAGCAACAATCAAGGATAAAATTAAAATCAGTGTAATATGAGACAGTAATCCAAGGATATCCAAGGCATGAAATAATCCAAGAATTAAGGTACGTTAAAGCATTGGTTGGATAGACATGAATACCTATATGAGCATATAAAAATACCAAGAAATAGCAAAAACCCAAGGGATGTTCACAGTTGATATTTTTAGGTTGACACTCAATAAAAGAAAAAAGTTAAAAAGTGAAAATTATGCATATGGGTCAGATTCACGTTTGACCTCTGACTAATCAGAAGTGTGAGAAATATTGGTGGTTGATATGGTGTAAAAAAGTGATACAAGAGTGTCTGTTGGTATGTGTGTACAAGAGTGCCTGTTGGTATGTGTGTACAAGAGTGCCTGTTGGTATGTGTAGGCGTGCATGCACATGCGTGGGAGTATATGTGTATGCAGTATATATATGCACATATACATATTCACGTCTCTGTGAATATCTGTGTGTGTGTGTGTGTGTGTGCATGTTTAGGAAACACGAACAGTATGTGTTTGTGTCTGCATGACTGCTTAGTAGATGAGATTAGCAGCATTTGTGCATGTCTCTGCATGTGTGTCAGTGCTTGGCTAGTGAGCTTGGCAACATGTTTGTGTGTCTGTTTGTGCTTGTGTGTGTGTGTGTGTGTGGTGTGTGTGTGTGTGTGTGTGTGCATGAGAGTGTGTGTATGTATGTGTATATGTGTGTGTTAGGGTAGTATAGTTTAACATATTAATACATTTCAATAATTCATGATTTTCTCGCTTAACTTTTCCAAGAGATTGTGCACGTGTGTGTGTATATGTGTGTGTGTCTGTGTGTGTAATTGTCCATACACATCGTTTTAAGTAAAACACCATCTTTCTTATATATAATCTTAAGAATATACAGGCTGATATGTTGCTTGGCACCAGATTTCAAAAATTCTCGTTAAGTTCTTAGGTTAACGGGCTGATCTAATTGATAAAAAGTTTAACCTTCTAGCATTTAAACAGGCCATATCTAACCAAAATATTCTACTTGTTTTAGGTAGAAACTGGCCAAATTTTGACCTATCACACCTACCCTAAAATGTCATTCTAAAAATATACAATTGCATCATTGAAATCTCAAAGCTACAAGATAATACATGATTAATTAAAAACAATGTGAAGAAATAAGCATTACATTTGACAGAGTAACCTAAATGCTAACAAGTTAATTCTAGTCTACTGATAATAACTTCCCTCGTAGCCATTAACTCCTGCTTAGATAAAGAACTAAAATATCAAACCACTCTCCTTTCAAGGAATACATAAATTAATTTGACTGGTTGTGAAATCAAGAGGTTTGATTAGTGGCTGACCTAAATATATCAACTCAATGTTGAATTTTTCTTACTTGGTAAGCTTTACTATAACATTTGGCAATGTATCACCTGGAAAATATTTTACTCATGTTCTGAATAGATATTCTAAAGAAACATGAGTAGTGGTATCCTGAAATATGCTTTTATTTCAGTCTAGTTTTAATATATATATAAATTAGCATACCCACATCATCAAAAATGATGACAATTTTATTTATGATACAAAATGGTGCATCAGCACAATGACAGAAACCATTCATAAATGTCAGCACTCTAGTAAATATATAAACATATACAGAATTGATGAACTTGAAGAATTAGATACAGTTGTAACGATTTAGTTGAAAATATCATCCAAATGATACATGTGTGTGTGTGTGTATGATACATACAGAGGTGTCTTCAGTTTCCATCTACCACATCTACTCACAAGGCATTGGTTGGCCCTACAAGACTCTTCCTCTCTCTCTCTCTCTCTCTCCCCCCTCTCTCTCTCTATATATATATATGTATATATATATATATAATATATATATATATATATATATTATATATATATATATATATACACTTTACTCTTTTACTTGATTCTGTCATTTTGACTGCGGCCATGCTGGAGCACCACCTTTAGTCAAGCAAATCGACCCTGGGAATTATTCTTTGTAAGCCCAGTACTTATTCTATCGGTTTCTTTTGCCGAACCGCTAAGTGACGGGGACGTTAACACACCAGCAAGTGCAAGGAATTATCTCCCTTAGACTACTATCCAGAATCCACCCAGTCAGCTTGTAGATCCCAGGATTTCAGTAGGAATCGCCTGAAGTGTAAGCAAGGTCTGAAGATTTCTGTCCTTAAACTTAATATGTTTCCCAGGTTGAAGAAGTTCTTTAATATCTGTGCCCATTCCGCTATGCACAGCTTGCAATGTTTATTCCTGGTTTTTCTAGGATCTTCCATGTGGAGTCCCTTTGTTTTTCAGGTGTCACATGTGGCATAACGTCTTTCCAGGATCCTAAACAAGGATTTGTGGTTGGAGAGGCGCTGCTTGAAGGTGTTTCTGGTATGTCTGATTTTCAAATGCTGCTGTTGGCATTGCAGCTAAGAGAGACTCTTGTGTCTGTTGAATAGGTGTCCATAACCTATGTGATTGTGTAAAGTGCTTATGAAAGTGCTTGTGAAAAGTAGAAGAGTCCAGTTTGCTGGACATTGTTGTAGAGCTGAAAACGAGGCAATTTCTACTCTTCTCCTCTGGAAGCCATCTGCTCGCAATACCAGAGGGCGCACACTCTCCTACCCTGATGTAATCTCCAGGGATACAGGCATCCATCAACAGGACCTCCGTAATGCTATGATGGACCGTGAAGTCTGGTGTAGCATGGTAAATTCCATTGTCTTGACTACGGTCGAACAATGATGATGATGAAAGTGCTTATCTCCTAGTGGAAGGAATATCCTGCCTACACACATTTTTACACTGAGGGAGAAAGGGGCAGACCAAACGATATTTCAACAGCTGCGGCCCAAACATTAAGAGTATTTAGATAACATCCAATAGTACTTTTTCATATGAGTGGCTATGGTCTCTACCATACTGTGGGTTCTTATTTTTTTGACTTCAGAGTTATCCTTCTGACTGATCTCATTATACAGGGTTCTGGCTACAGCATAAAGTTTCATTGGTAGATAATACTGTAATGACACTTTTGGACTACTACTTATGATGTGGGTGGAATCTTCAGTGTTAACTTCACAAAGTCTGCATCAGTTATCACATTTCGCTGCTTTTTCTGCATCTGTATCCCTTTTTGTGCATCAGGTTGATATTTTTGTTTCAGGATTGCAAATGCATATCCTTTAAAGTGAGAGTTAGTAATCTGATTGTTGGTCCTAACATATCCATGAATGGTCTTCTGCTGGTATATGCTCAACCTTTCATCTGATAATACATTGTGGTAGAGTTGTGTGACTTCTTTGGGATTGTATTCAAGTTCATCAAATAAGGAATGCTGCTCAAGGAGGTCAAGGAATGCACTTCAGCACTTGGTGGTTAAAAGGTGTTGCCAAAGAGATATGATATGACATTCAAAGGCAGTCTGGATTGATCTTAAAACCTCTGCCTCTTGTTTTCATTTTGGGCAGAGGCAGTCTACATTGTTGATATGAAAATTGTGTGCTGGTCAGTATCTTCAGAGTTTTCACATCAATGGCTCAGATCTCATCAAGCGTCCAATCAAGTTGCCTGAATGTTGGTATAAGTACTGGTACTGCAAACACACTGTGGGCCAATGTTTTATTGAATGCAGAGAGTTCTGAGGTCCATATTTACTTTATCTGACTGCAATATTCTTTAGTGACACATGTCTTGTTATAGATGCCACCATAAGATATGTTTTCATCCACCCCTAGGTACCTGTAACCTAATCACATATAGAGGAAACAGTTAAGTCATTGATGGAATTACTGCTAGTCTGGTTTACAGATTTTCCTCTTTTCACAACCATATATCAATATTTAACCTGACCAAAATCCAACACTATATCCTTTGAGAATATTGTAACCAGGTCAAAGCACTTCTTTATCTCATGTATATTCCTGGCTTGCAGTTTCAAGTTATTCACAAAAACAGAGTGTATAAATTTGGTATTTCTCTTTTCTTGCAAACCAGTGGGATCCGTCAGATTTCCTTAACATGAATGACAAGGGGTTTACAGAAAGATTCTACCCACATCATAAGCAGTGGCTCAAAAGTGTCACTATGGTATTATCTACCAATGAAACATGATACTGAAGCTAGGACACTGTATAATAAGATCTGTCCAAAGGATAACCCTGAGGCCAAAGAAACAATGATGTTTCATATCCGAGATGTTAGATGTAAACAAACAATGAGATCAAAGCTGGAAAAATGGGTAATGGGCATATACACTATATTTCAGGAGTTTTTGCTCCTTCATCAGCACCCATTTAACCCATTAATCATCTGTAAACTCACTGCTTAAATAGCACAATAATTAACAGTGTAATATACCAATTTACATATTAAATGCATTCCTGGAAGCTGGTACATAAATACAAGTCATTAATATGTAACACACTGCCTAAGTACCAATCTGAGAAATTAGGCTTCTCAAAACCAGAAAGGAAAAAGCTAATCGAAAGACTACAGATCCAAGCCATCACTGGAACTGCAAGAATTTGTAAAAACTTTCCAGAAGTTTATCATTTAAGCATAAACACGAAAATATATACATACAACAAAACATTCAAACCTGCTCATGCACTGACTCCAAATACTGCACATATATACACATACGTACAAAGATACCTTGTTGATGTTGTTGAAATGGCTGAAAATCTTGAATGAAT
>NC_043009.1:33961621-34099121 GCF_006345805.1 Octopus sinensis
TGTTTCAATAGGGAACTATATAAATAAATAAACAAACAAGGAAAATTTATGCAGACTTATACACACATAAAAGTGAATGCTGGTGAATATAAATACAGTATATTTACATATAGGCACAGGAGTGGCTGTATGGTAAGTAACTTGTTTACCAGCCACATGGTTCCAGGTTCAGTTCCACTGCATGGCACCTTGGGCAAGTGTATTCTACTATAGCCTCGGGCTTACAAAAGCCTTATGAGTGGTAGCCTGTCATATATATATATATATATATATATATATGCATGGCTCAGTGGTTAGAGCGTCGAGCTTACGATCGTGAGGTTGTGAGCTCGAATCCCGGACCGGGCTGCGTGTTGTGTTCTTGAGCAAGGCACTTTATTTCACGTTGCTCCAGTTCACTCAGCTGTAGAAATGAGTTGCGACATCACAGGTGCCAAGCTGTATCGACCTTTGTCTTTCCCTTGGATAACACTGGTGGCGTGGAGAGGGGAGGCTGGTATGCATGGGCGACTGCTGGCCTTCCATAAACAACCTTGCCCAGACTTGTGTCTAGGAGGGTAACTTTCTAGGTGCAATCCCATGGTCATTCATGACCGAAGGGGGTCTTTACCCTTTTTACTAGCAGCATCACCCGGTGTTGCTTGGGTTTGTTTCGACCCTTTAGAATTGGAATTTTTGAAAAGTAAAAATTTTGCATTATGCAACTTGTTATTCTCTTCAAGTGAACATTTTTCCAGTTGAAATACACCAAAAAATGGTAACACAGCAGTCAAAAATCGTAAAAAATAGGGAATTTCATAAAAAAAAAGCACCTTTTTGATGTAAATAATTTTTGGTGTTAACATGGTCCGATTTGAATTTTATCTTCTACAGAATGAAGAGCAAGCCTTCTTCTATCATACTCTCAATTTTGGTCAACTTGCGCTGCAGGGTCTCGAAGGAGATAGTGTTAGTTGAAGGCTACCATACCTGCCACACACAGACTTCAGCTTTATATATATAGATTTGCTACACGCTACTTTCCATCCTTAATAATGAAACTTGGTAGATCCAAAAGTTAAACACACAGACACACACACAGACACACAAGTTGAGTTTTATATATATAGATTTCTCAAGGGAGATTTCAGGGGAGTTTTAGGGAGTTGCTGGCAATGTATCATGATGATCAAAAATCCGGCCTGCTAAAATTTGGTTAAAGTGATTCAAACTGCAGACCCAACGCAAAATGGTCACATTTAATTCAAAGCGTTAAAAATGTTATGAAAACAATTGGTATGTATTCACAAAGTCCAAACGATTAATACGAAAAAACCCTCCAGGCTACATCCTGAAAATTCATTGCTTTGCCGAATTTTTACAATGTTTACGGCGATTTGTTTTTATATCTTGATTTTTTATTTTTCATGCAATTTACGCATGCTTGCACGCGTGGTGAACACAGTTCACGTCAAACAGCTGACTGAGTAAAGTTCACTATTCAATGCATGGGATAAGGCCTAAACAAACACATCGATTTTTGCACTTGCGAAATGAATTTCGGAACAGAAATAGCGCAGTTCAATTTTCATTCGCCTAAACTTTAAGTCACCCATTTTTGGTGGTTCTACGATTTGTTGGCTAGGAGGAGATGTGCCGGGAAGTTAAGTTTTATATATATATATATGTATATATATATATATATATATTATATATATATATATATATATATATATATATATAGATCGTTAGCCACTACACACATTTTTTTCTCTCCTTGTTTTTTCTGTGTCCCTTTTTGCAGAAGAGCATAGGCTCGAAACGTAAAAGACTTTTTCTATTCCTGAGCGTTATACTAATACATCTGTTTGTTTTGTACACCACCTGTCTTCGCCTTTTGTTTTTTTCGTAAACTCTCTCTCTCTCTCATGGAAAATGGACGTTAAACAATGATGATGATGATGATATATATAATATTATTTCTAAGTCTCTCTAAAGGAGACTACAGCAGTGGTACCACCTAGGCAGTGTCATATCACAAAATGGACATGTCAACGATGACATCCTATGACGGATCAACCTTACCTCTTTCTCCTTTGGACACGAATGCTTTTAAACAGAAATCTGAGGCTATCATGCCTTTGTCATCTGAAATTTACTGTATGGCTGTGAATGCTGAACCTTATACTGCCATCATGTGAGGAAGCTAGAGTCATTTCACATCCATTGTCTCCAATGAATTTTATGCATTACATGGAAAGATATGGAAATTCTCTAGCAAGCAGGAATTTCCAGCAATGAAGCCATCATTGAACACCGTCTTCTAGGATGGTCGTCTTTGGAGAGCTATCAACTGGTGTTTACCCACATAGGGCACCCAAGAAGAGGTTCAGTGAGCATCTTATGCTTATCTACAACTCCTGAAACATTTAACCAGCACAACTTGCACACTTGGCTCAGAATCGGCAAACCTGGTGCTTCATCTGTGACAAAGGAGTTGCACACTTTGAACTAATCTGATGTGAGAAATTTGAGGAAAAGAGATGCCAACATCATCTCAGACTCACCGACAATATAATGGGCAACTTCCCTTGTCGTTTGTGTTCAAGGACATGCTATTCCAGGATTGGACTGTTATCACATCTATCAACTCACAAAATGTAGGATAAGACTCCTAGAGGACAACGTCGTCATCAACATTGATGGACAGCTATAAGCAAAGTGAAGTTTGTGTTAGTCTCCTAGTATCACTTGACAACTTGTGTTGGTGCGTTTATGTACCTGTAACTTAGCAGTTCAACAAAAGAGACCAATAGAATCAGTAAACAGGCTTAAAGTACTGGGATTGATTTTTCTTTTTTTTTTCTTCTGGACTAAAATTCCCCAAGTCGGTGCCCTAGGATGGTTGCAGTCTAATGGCTAAAATGAGTAAAATATATGCATGCATGCACACACATATTAGTTGCAGTCATTTAAAACTCAGGTCAATCCTGATGCACCATATCTGATATCAAAGGTGTTTCTGACTTGGTCATTCTGTCTTTTTCCCAGATCTGGTATGCCATCTTTGGCAAGTGTCTTCTGCTATAGCCTCAAGCTGACCAAAGCCATGTGTATGGATTTGGTAGAGAGAAACTGAAAGAAGCCTGTGTTGGTGTGTTTACATTCCTTTAAGTTAGCAGTTCAGCACAAGAGGCCAATAAAATAAACATCAGGTTTTAAAAAAGACAATAAGTACTGCAGTTGATTCATTCAACTAAAATTTTTCAAGGTGGTGTCCTAGCATGGCCACAGTCTAATAACTGAAACAAATAAAACATAACACATACATACATACATACATACATACATACATACGTACGTACATATAAATATAATAATAGAAGATTTAGACAAATACATATAATTAAATTAGTGTGTTTAAATCAGCACAGTATAGACTACCTGTTGTCATTCCATGGTTGTAACACACTGCCATTGGATTTACTTCAGGAACTTTGCAGCAGCAGTTAGGGTAATAGTATTAATTGATAGTAGGAGATGGATTTTAAATTAGACTTTTATTAAGTACAACATATGTTTCGACCCATCAGTCTGGGTTTCTTCAGGTACATTGATAAAGAAATCTCACTAGATATTTTTTTGTGTTGGCTGGCTTGTTGTTATATGCCTATCCAGAAATAGTGATAAATATACTGAACAGAACCAATTCATCTGGTGCTCGCAGCATGAAAACAAACTAAAAAACCAGCCAGTTATGCTCATGCAGAGACAATTCCAAATGTTTTTTGGACAATCAATGTATGACCAAAAATGTGATATATAAGTGCACTGTAAACATGAGAGGTGACCCCCTACGTATATATTGGAGCCTCAGCAGATATTTAAAAAAAAAACGTATCATAACCACAATGCCAGCTTTCAAAAAATCCTTAAATGGCATGTAACATCACTGGCTGATTTTATTTGGAGGCTCAAGGAAGCAAAGGCAATATATGACTTGACCTAGTCTATAATCAGATATGTCCCTACAACACATTATCCTGGAAATGCCAGGATATATTATTAACAAAGGAGCACATTATAAATAGATTTATGGAACAATTACCCAGATTCCTACATGCAGCTAAACACACATTTAAATTATAATCTTAACCATACCTAACTTATGTAAACCTAACACTCACAACTCTGATTAATCCACCTGAGTTTTTACCCTTAATTTCTACAACAATAAGAAAATGGAGGGGATCAAGATGGTATTCATCAACTTTTAGACATTATATCATGTCTATTTATTTAAAAAAAAAAACAATTATAACAATATACATACATGTATAACATATTATGCTTTACATATATAATATATAAAATATAAAAATATCAGTAATTATTAAAATATATAACGTAGAGCATAGGAAGTAGAATAGTATCTTACAGTTGTTTCAGCCAAGAGGCGATAGTACCCCACTTTACTTCCATCCCTTCCTTATTATATAGGTAAAGTAATTTATATTAGTTGTAGAATAACTACAAAATTATTACTAGAGAAATTTTTTTTATATTTACGATTATCATGAATGAATTGTTCAATAATATTTAAAATCTCTTTAATAATATTAGTTTTAACTTGAGCCCCATAAGGAAAATTTAACCAAATTTTATTCCTATAATTTATATTTTTATTATTTTATACTTTTTATAAAAATATATATTATTTGTTATTTATGTATTGGTTTGTGTCTATCAATGTTTGAGTTGCATAATAGTGGTTTTATCTCTAATTTATATTTTATACACACACACATATACACATTTACATACATACATATATATACATGTATATACCCACACACACATATATTATGAAAACAAAAAAATTGATTAAATCCAAAGGGAAGTACTAGATAATGTTATTACTTTATATACTTCTGGAGTGTAATTAAATGTAAATTACAAGCTAGTCAATGTTTATTTATTTAAAGGTATCAGCAGAAAACATAAACATATACATACCTACCTAAACCTACATATGTGTGTATGCATACATAAATATATATATACACAAGTAAATGCACAAAGATAGTTTCTTGTGCTATTTGTAAAAGGTATACCCAATTTTATGAAGACAGGAAATGTTGCATTCCTTAAAGCTGTTAATAAGCAGAATTTTAGTCCCAATTATAAAGAAAATTTTGTTAATACATAACATATGTTTTCTATTTTTAGTATTATATGCAGGAGCTCTTGTTAATATTTTTCAATTTAAATTTCTCCTATTTCTGTTTCTAAATGTATAGTTATGATAATTAAGTCTCTGTTACATATTGTTTTTTGTCACACCCACATACACCTTGCTGTCATATTGTGTACTTACTATACATTGATATACTGCCTCTTTTCTAATGCAGTTATTATTAAATACACAATTATTACTTACTCTACAATCACATGTTCTGTGTGGCTGTGTAGGGTTTATGTTATTGGGGGGTTGACGGTTATTAAATTATTAGTTCTGTGGCTATTGTTGATCCCAATAATGTTATTATTGTTTATACTATTGTGATCATTAATGTTAGTATTATTACTATTATTATTTACACTTCCATTGTCGCCGCCGCTGCCACCACCACCACCACCATCACCATCATCATCATCATCATCATCATTATTACTATTACCATTATCATTATTGTGCAACAACATGAGTGAAGTGAATTCCATCAGAAATCATAACAGAAATGTTATGATTTATACAGAAGGTGGAACATGTAAAGATTCCCATTTGGTGTACGCTACAGAATGCACGAAACACAACTTAATTTATGTTGGTTGTACAACAGAACAATTAAACAAAAGGTTTAATGGGCACAGATACAACGTCAGGCACAATAACAGTAGTTTGACATAACTTGCTAAACATTTTGTTTCAAGTGGTTGCAATTTTGAAGAAGACTTTAAAGTGCATATTCTCAGAAAATATTCTGAATCTACTTCGGTTTCACTTCTCAGAATGCATGAGGAGAAATATGTTTCAGGGTTATTAACATCACACCCCTGAGGAATGAATAAGTTGACAGGAAAAACCATCAAATTTATACAAAACTGTTTGATTAAATATTCTTCTTTCTCTCTTTTTCTTTCCTTTTTCTGTTGTCTTCTTTTTTGTTTTTTTTTTCTGTCTTTTTTTTCGCCTGTTATAAAATTGTAGCTTAAAAACTGATGATGTCATTCCATCAATGTGCGGACACTGGTTGCTCTCATTCATACTTTTACATTTAAATTTCTGTAATTTTGAATTTTTATCACTTCTTATTTTGAACTTGACAAAAACAGATGTACTGTTGAAATATCGTTCAACTAATAAAATATCTTACAATATTGAATTGCGCTCTTTGTCTTGACTGTTTACCTTTGTGAAGAGTTACATCGATCCTTTTTAAATATTATTATTTTTATTATTATTATTATAGTTGTTGTTATTATTATTATTATTATTATTATTATTATTATTATTATTTATGTTTGTATTATTTCTGTTATTTTCTCTACTTAGATAGAAAGTGTCTTGTGTTCTGTTGTTAACTGAGGAGATGATGGTATCTAGGTTATGTGTTAGACTATATCCTATTCTTATTGTTTTGTTATTGATTATCTCCCAATATTTGTTTTTTTCCATTTGTAAAATGTTTGTTAATTAAACTAAAAATTGTGTTTACTATGTTATTCTTGATTTGCATAGTGAAAGGGATTATTAGCCATATAGTATCTATTTCGTTATTTCCCTTATTAGGGTTACTTATATTATGGATAAATTCTCTGTTATTATTCTTATTTTTATATTTAATAATACTATTTGTGTTATAATATTTCCTATTATTACTAATGATTTTATTATTGTTATAATTATTACTGTTGTTGTTATTGTGTCTATTATTATTTTTATGGGTTGTCTTATTGTATTTTTAATATTTCTTTTATTATTATCATTATTATTTTTATATTTATCTTTGGTAGTGTTATATTTGTCTAAATTTTGTGGGTTGGAGGTAGTCACTTTATCCTGGCTATTATATTAAAAATATTATTGGGGAGGTATTTAATTTTACCTGTATATCCTGCATTTGTTAATGCTATATTGTATTTTTCCTCATGTTTATTAAATATGTCTTCATTAGGAGAGGTTTGAAATTCTTTTACTTATATTTAGTAGTGGGGCTTTTTTTTATTTGAGAGGGATGGTTACTAGAATTATTTATATATCTTAATGTAGAGTTTTCTTTTATATAAGGCTCATGGAGTCCAGTATTTAGGTTACAATTTGCATCTAAATAGTTTATAGAATAGTCTTCGTTTTCTATAATTATGGATAGGGCAAACCTATTAAAGAATTTATGCAAATGCTTTTTAAGCAGTTCAAGACATCTATTTGAAAGATTCTTAACTAAGAATAGTGCGTCATCCCTATATAGACCTCCAGTTAACTCAGGGAATTCTCTACCTATATTATCTAAGATATATAGACCTACAAAGTCTGTTGCTTACACTGAGTCTGGCAATCTCATTGTAATATCAAAGAGATCTGGTGTATCTTTTCTTGCCCATAATTTGTTATCAAATTCGATAAGTCTTATGGGCAGTAAGTATCACTTTTATCACCCTCATACTTATATTAGTGTATCTCTTTGCGAAGATGAGAGCGCTATTAAGGACAATAGGGTTTATAGATGCATAATAATTCTGTATATCAATTTGTTTTAATTTTTGGTTATATCTATTTCCTATCTGTATATTGGAAAACCATTCTAATGCACCTTGTGTGTTTTTCCATAAATGCAGTTTAACTTTATTTTTAAGTGTTGGTAGGTATTTATCTAATATTATTTTACTAAGTTTACCTATGTCAGATTCGTTGGGAAATATTAGTCTAACCTGTGTTTTGTTAGGGAAGTATTCTTTGAGGTCTTTAATTGTTATGTGTGGTCTAATAGGAGTAAACAGTTCTGTTTTATCACCTAAATTAAAATCTAGCATAATATTTCTGGTTTCTAGGTTTATCTTTCTTAGTGTGATATTAGGTTCTACCTTATATCTTTTTGTGATTTCCCTATGTATGAGTTTGTGGTATGTGTTGGGGTCAATATATATATATATATGTTTCTAGTTTTATCTGAATGTGTTAAAATACCACTTTTGGTATCAAATGTTCTTATAAGTTCTTTCAATTTTCTCTGGTAAGGAGGGGATGGTTTTAAAACTTGATGTTTTTTATGGTATTCCAAAGTTCTTGTTCAAAGTTATCCAGGTGCTTGTTCACTGGTGGTGCCTTTCTGGATTTGAATATATGTTTAGTAAGTTCCAATATGGAAGTAAAGTGGAGTACTATGGCCTCTTGGCTGAAACAGCTGTAAAATACTATTCTACTTTCTATGCTCTACGTTATATATTTTAATTACTGGTACTTTTATATTTTATATATTATAGATGTAAAGCATAATATGTTATACATGTATGTATATTGTTATAATTGTCTAAAAGGTGATGAATACCACCTATTAATCCCCTCCATTTTCTTATTGCTATATATATAATATATATATATATATATATATATATATATATTTGTATGTGTGTATGAGTGTGTATAATACAAGTGTGTGTATGCATCTGGTTTTGCATGTATGTGTGTATATGGGTTTACATACATATCTATGCATATTTATATATGTCAGTGTATGTATATGTATGCATATGTATACATGTGTGTATGTATGTATATATATACACACACACACATATATATATATATATATATATATATATATATATATATGCATGTCTATGTATATGTAGGTATATGTATGTAAATGTATGTGTGTGTGTGTATATGCACAAACACGATAATACTTGTCTAAGTATGTATCTTCCTTTCACTTTCTACTTTCTTTTTCTTCTAAGGAGTTACAACAGTGAAAGTTGATTTTGTTATTTTATCTAAACTGGAACAAATGTTTTCCATGTTTGTATTTGAATTTTTTGCATTTCTACAATATTTTTTACTTTTATTCCTTCTCAAACTGGATAGGCATATAACAACAAGCTAATCAACACAAAAAATATCTACTGAGACTTCTTTATCAATGTACCTGAAGAGACCTAGTTTGATGGGTCGAAATATATGTTGTACCTTATAAAAGTCTAATACAAAATCCACCTCCTACTATCAATTAATACCATATACATGCATATATATATAGTGAGAATTTACAAAGAAACAAAAGACGAAGACAGGTGTGTGAACAATAAACAGATGTATTAGTTTAACTCTCAGGAAGTGAGAAAGTCTTTTACGTTTCATGCCTATGCTCTTCGACAGAAAGGAACACAGAAATAAACAGGGAGAGAAAATAGAAAAGGTTTAGTGGCTAGCGATCTATCATGACGAATGCCGGACAGAGGGGTCACACAAGAGAGCTAGGAAGAAGGGGAGATAATAAAGTAGTGGTGATCCCAAAACGAAGGCGCACTTGAGTGTGTATGTGAGAGCATGTATGTCCATGTGGAAGGGGCTGGTGACCTTGACATGTGCATGTGTAGATGATGGTGTAGTTGCTGGGAAGTGGTCAGTGCTAGTGTGTGCAGGGTGGTGTGGTATGGTGGGCTAGTGCTGTGTGGTGTGGTGATGTGTGGTGTGGGAGAGGTGAAAGTGGAGGAAGCAAGGGTGGGGTGGGATGGGATGTATGGGGATGGTGGGTTGGAATGTGTAGGGATGGGGTAGTGAGGGAGGGGGTGACACTGAAGGGAGGGTGGAAGGGAGAAGGTGGGTAGGAGTGAAGAGAGGAAGTAAGTGTCAGAGCAAGAGAGGAGAGGTGGGTGGAAGTAGGTGTGAGAGGAAGAGAGGAGGTGGGTTAGATGAAGAGGGGAGGAGAGTTGAGCCCATGTGACACAAAGGAGCAAAGAGAAAAGATTAAACCCTGCTCACAGCGAAGATGGGAGTCCAGATGGCCATCGTGCAAGGACAATCCAAATACAGACAGGTGTTGTATATATATATATATATATATATATATACACACAAAACTTCAGCCATGTAACTACACACATACTGTTGGTGATATTTTCTTTCACTGGACTTTTCCATTTTCCTCTCTGATGAAGAGCTATGCATGAAATGTCAAAAACCCTCTTTTTAACTGAGCATCAAACTAATACATTCTATGTGCATATCCTCTTGTTGTTTTGTTATCATTGCATTTTATACTGGTGGCACGTAAACACACGCTGGTGTCATGCAAATGGCATCTCTGCTGGTGGCACATGAAATCACTCATTACACTCCCAGAGCGGTTGGTGTTAAGAAGGGCATCCAGCTATAGAAAACCATGCCAAATCAGACTGGACTCTGGTGCAGCCTTCCAGTATACAAGTCTGGTCAAAAACTGTCCAATCCATGCCAGCATGGACAACAGACGTTAAATGATGATGATGATGATATATAGTTCAATGCATCTTTCCTTTTGTAAGCAAGGAAGCTGTAATTTTGAAGGAGATTCACCTGCTCTTTTTAATACATACATACACATATGAATATATTAATGCACACACAAACCATGGATTTTGTTTTGAAGTACTTGAATGTTTCTGGTTCTGTTTCTGGCCCATCTCTTTCTACCCCACATATTCTACATTTTCTTCAATACTTTAATGCTGTTCAAATTTTGCCTCTCATTCACCACCCTTCCTCTCTCTCTTTCTTAATCTACTCATCTGCTCACAGACCTCAACAGTGTCAAGTAAGACTGTATACAATAGAGCATCTTACACATACACATGCACATTTCTCGCTTCCCCTAGCCAAACTCTCACACACATTTATAAAATTACATTTATTCTCTCTTCCTTCCACCCTCCCTCTCTCAAACACACTCACACAAGTTTGTATATACATATGCACGGCTGCTTAGCGAGGGTGTCAGCCAAGCTATAGTATTTACCAAGTGGCCCTTGTCACAATTACAAAAAAACAGAAAAACACATACAAATACTGTAAATTATAGAAAACAATTCTATACATGTGTGTAATAGCTATTTGTCACATATCCGTAAAAATAGCCTTCCACATTTAATGTTGTGACATTTGATGATACTGTAATATTCTAACATATTACCAGGAGGCACTGACTTGCCTGTACAAATTTATTTTTTCCATTTCTAAGCACATACATACACACAAATATTTATGAAAGAAAACAAACACAGATTCATCCTCAAATATACACCATTTCTTTCTAGCTTTCTCTCTCCCTCTCTTTCTCTTTTTAATTATGTCTGATTTGATATGTATTATATATGCAATTAACAACTTTCTCACTGCAAATTAGTAAGACTAGTGTAGGAACCTTGATCTGCTAGAATTAAAAGATAAAACTCTCCTTGAATCACATTCCACCATGTTATTTAAGAATAGATAACACAGACCAAGAAAACTATAAAATACATGGTCCTAGTTGAAATGTTTTTGATAACTGGATTACTTGTTCGGGGTTGATCTGGGTGGGATCAAACACCAATAATAATACTACCATCACCAATTTGAGAAGGCTGTATGCAGTTCCCAACCCCACTAGAAATACAAGCCAAATATCCTTCTAATCACACACTATCATTCTAAAAGAAAAAAAGAGAACATATTGGTACAGATGTGTCTCTGTGGTAAGGAGCTTGCTTTCCAACCAGGTGGAGTCCCACTGCATGGCACCTTGGGCAAGTGTCTTCTATTATTGCATCAGGCCAACCAAAGCTTTGTGACTGGATTTTGGTAGATGGAAATTGAAAGAAGCCCATTGTATATATATATGTATATATATATGCCAATGTGGATTTGTGTCTGTATGTATTTGTCCCCCACCCCCATCACCACTTGACAACCAATGTTGATGTGTTTGTGTCCCAATAACTTAGTGGTTCAGCAAAAGAGAATAATAAAATAAGTACCAGGCTTAAAAAATAAGTAGTGGAGTAGATTCATTTGACTAAAAAAAATTCAAGGCCTTGCCCCACCATGGCCACAGTCAAATGACTGAAACAAGTAAAAGATAATAGATGAAAGATTGGATAATGCAGTCTAGGGAACAAAATGCCTGATACAATACAGGACGTTATAGGCTGACTCTGGGGCTACGCAACAATGCATCACCATCTGGTTGTTGTTTGGGTAATTGACTTGGTGTGGTAATATTATTGTTGATATCATTCACACCTAAGTCAGTGAAGGCATTCCAGCCATCACTACCTCTTTTTGCTTGCCTAGGACTATTTTTTTTTCCAATACATCCAGTTGGCATTGTGCGATTTGAGGGAATATGGCTGCTATTCCTAGCCAGTTCAATGGTACCAAAGAGACTTCTTGTTATTTGTGTTTATGGAGTTGTTGTTTATTTCCAGGTCAACTCTGATTGAGTAGAACTATAACGAAAGGCATTCCAGCTCCAACTATCCTGTCTTTTTGTGTACAAGGAATCTGGGCCACTATTCACAAATTCCTTTCTAAGATGGTAGCTCTGAGGGATATTTGGCTGCTATTTCTATTAGTGTTAATAACAGTTACTATTGCTTAGCTCTGTATTATCTCTGATAAAATAGGCCTGGTCAAAAAGCATTGTAATTGTGACCATTCAATGTGTGTGTCTTTGTGTTTGTAACCTACCACCACCACTTGATAACTAGTGTTGGTTTGTTTACATCCCTGTAACTTTGTAGTTCAGCAAAAAGAGGCTAATAGAATAAGTATCAGGCTCTAAAATAAAATGAAAAAAAGTATTAAGATTGTTTGGTTAAAACTTTCAAGGTGGTGTCTTCCTAGCAGGGCTGCAGCTACTGACAGAAACAAGAAAGAGTAAGTTTTGTTTTGCATTTCAGACACAGTGTATCTAAAACCATATTATCTTCTTTTATGAGGCTATAGAGTGTGACTTGAGGAGGAGGAGAGTGAGAGAGAAAGAGGGAGAGATACAGAGAGAGAGATTTGGTTGCTATTTCTAGCAGGTTGAGTGACTATGTAGAGGTCTCATATACTGTAATAGTCATGATGATGATGATAGAGTTCTGTCTTCATAAACTGAATAGGTAAGAAGAAGAAGAGAGAAATAAGTGAACAATCTATTTTATCTACTTCAACTTTCCACTCCTCCTTTTCTTTACCCCACCATACCTTCCATTGTTTTCATTTACCAATTTTTCTCCTCCTCCTTCCCCACATAACCTATATTTCCTTTTCTATTCATTTCTTTATTCCTCTGCCACCACCATCACCACCATCACCACCTCCACATTTTGTGTTCAGACCTCTTCTCACTCCTATTATACTTACACTTTACACTTTTACTTGTTTCAGTCATTTGACTGGGCACCACCCCAGGACTTCTTCTTTGTAAGCCTAGTACTTATTCTATCGGTTTCTTTTGCCAAACCGCTAAGTTACAGGGACGTAAACACACCAGCATCGGTTGTCAAGCGATGTTGGGGAGACAAAAACAGAAACACAAACACATACACACACACACACACATATATATATATATACACATATATACAACGGGCTTCTTTCAGTTTCCGTCTACCAAATCTACTCACAAGGCTTTGGTCAGCCCGAGGCTGTAGTAGAAGACACTTGCCCAAGGTGCCACGCCAAGGTTGATAAGCAAGCTACTTACCACACGGCTACTCCTGCACCTATCTTCAGCTTTTTAACATCATTCTTTCTTTCCCCACCTCTCCTGACTCCCTCTCTCACTAATCCACCACTTCCAACACCACTGCTCTGTTTCTTTAGTCCTCTCTCCCTCTCTCTATTTCTGGCTTTTCTATTTGCTTCTTTTTTCCTTGCTCATGTTTCTCACCCTTCTCCTCTCCCCATTCCTTCAAGTTCCCATATACATTTATTTGACTTTAGGAGAGAAGTAAAACTGAAAGGATGGAGGGTGAAAAATCTCCTCCTCTTTCAATAACAGCTGCTTATGTTATTGAAATGATAATGAAGATAATGATGATGAAGTTTGTTAGTGATGATGGTTGCCAAAACTCAAACATGATCCAACAGATTTATGATAAAAATTATTACATCTGCAACTTTATGGATAAGTAGAACTTATCCCTATTTTGATAGGTAAGGTAGCCTAACCTCTTAACCAGCAAGAAATAATAGACACATTTTCCTAACCACAGATTCTGTGGCTAGCTTACCTGTCAAAATATGGTGGCAAGGGCCTTTGATCTCTAGTCTCACTGGCCTTGTTAGCTTTGTTTTGTTGATGATCTCTTGTTGTGTCCCCAACAGGGCTCTCCACAGCACAACTGACCCTTCACAAAATGGAACCAGCTTGGCCTGTGCCCCACTGACATCCATCCCCCTCCACGTAAGCGGTTCTCTCAAAAGTTATGGAATGCCATCCAGTGTAGTATGATCTCAGATGAGATAGTGCACGAACTTGACCATCACCATCTTCCATGTTTCTGCTCAGCCTCTGAGCCTCACAGTGGAGCCAGGCTTAATGTGACACTCAGCCTGATAATGACTGTCTGAGCATGTTTCCCTAAGGCTTAACCTCCAGATCTGTGAGCCTCATGAATACCACTGTGGATCCAGGCTCTACTGCTCATCAGGCTGAAAAAAAGCAAACTGTCAAAGTATCAGTCACTCTCTGATAGGTTTATGATTGAGTTTGTGACAGTATAATCCTCCAGTGTTCTCTGCCCTGAAGAGGCAGAGATGGCTATCTGCAAATACAAGCCCCATGAATCAGTATGACTGTTCCAGTGTATCTCCCTCACTGTCCTCTGGAGCAATGACTTTTCCATTTTGTCAACTGGGACCATGAGTCAGTGTTAATTAATATGAGAAATTCAATCAAAAATTAAGTCTAGTAGTTATAATATGTATAATTCATACTTCATTATACATCTCATTCATTCACTCAGATTACTTTTTATTTATCAGTGGCTTAGTAAAGGCACCTTTGTAGATTCCAGTGTGATGGTAGAGAAACAATGTCAGTAAAGGCATAGGAGAGGGATGGGCAGTGACATAAAAAGAAAATGACATTCTGTTGGATACAAAGATGGGGATTCCAGTTGTTTCAATTAATGGAACAGCCTGCTTATGAAAATTAGTGTGCAAGTGGCTGAGCACTCCACAGACACATACACCCTTAACAAAGTTCTCAGGGAGATTCAGTGTGATACAGAATATGACAAGGCTAGCCTTTTGAAGTATATGTGCTACTCATTTTTGCCAGCTGAGTGAACAGCAACAACATGAAATAAAGTGTCTTGTTCAAGGATACTGTGAGCTACCAGAAATTGAACTCATAACATTATGATCATGAGCCGAACACCCTAACCATTAAGTGATGTGCTTTCACAAAAGCATAAAATGGGCTGAGGCACATGGTATAGGCACAGTATGATTATGGGCCCTATATGAGCAGAGAAAATGCATGGGTAAAGGCATTGTGTGGGCATCTTTTACTATAGCATCAAGTCACACCAAGTCATCAACCTGTAAGTGACTTGGATAGACAGAAATTGTCTGGAAGTCTGCTAGATTTAATGTATCTGTAATTCCAGGGTTCAGCTATATTACATATTGTTTTTACACTGATTGAGAGTGAGAATTATATTATACATGTATCTGAAGAATACTCCTCCTCTTCCTTCTCCTCCTCCTCCACCACCACCACCACCACATCATCATCACCACCACCACCATCATCATCATCAGCAGCAGCAGCAGCATTGTTTTAATGCTAACTTTTCCAATCTTTGAATGGATCAGACAGAATTCATTGAGGTAAATCTATCATCAGATGCTCTTCCTGTCACTGACCCTCACCTGTTTCCAAGCAAGGTTATATTTCCCCCATACATGGAAATGTTTACAAAGAAGATTGGAAACAAAAAAACACTGCTTGTATGATGGTGACAATTATTTACAACTATCACATAATGTCAAGACAAGATTTGTGACAAGCAAATACAAACACATACATATATGTATAGAATGGATTTCTTTCATTTTCTGTTTAGTAAATCCATTTATGAGGCATTGGTTGGCTTGGGGATATAGTAGAAGACACTTCCTCAAAGTGCTGTGCAATGGGACTAAACTTAATAATGTGACTAAGAAACAAACTTCTTAGCCATACAGTCTATGCTGAGTATATTCTAACACATATATACACATCATCATCATTGTTTAGCGTCCACTTTCCATGCAGCCATGGGTTGGACGGTTCAACTGGGGTCTGGGAAGCCAGAAGGCTGCACCAGGCCCAGTCTGATCTGGCAATGTTTCTACGGCTGGATGCCCTTCCTAACGCAAACCACTCCATGAGTGTAGTGGGTGCTTTTTACGTGCCACCGGCACAGGTGCCAGACGATGCTGGCAAATGGCCATGATCGGATGGTGCTTTTACGTGCCACCGGCATGGAAGCCAGGCGAAGCTGTCAACGGCCACGATCGGATGGTGCTTTTTACATGCCACCGGCATGGAGGCCAGTCAGGGCGGCGCTGGCAACGGCCACGTTCAGATGGTTCTCTTATGTACCACCGGCACTGGTATCGCAGCCGGCACAGAGTAAATAGTTTACTTGATTGATCAACAGAATATAGGTCAGTGAAACCAATGGAGGGTACCTTATTATGATCATCAGTATCATCATTGATAGACACCACTAGCTGCAGAAATATATAAAGCTACAAAAGTGTTCTTTCTATTTGGTGGTGTGACAAAGACTTTTGACAGGGAGCAACACATGAGATTACTAAGAATTAGTTCTTATTCAGCATTCCTGCCATCCTAGAATTGGCTTGTTCACATTAATACAAACTGGGAGGGAGGGGCACAATTTCTGTGGGTTGATGCTCTTCTATCCCCAATCATTTCATAGAGTGTATTGAATACATTTGGCACAAAAGAAATTTTCTGTAGTAAGACTACAATGTTCACACAACCCTGAACCAGTTTTTCCTAGTCTACATTGAGGCTTGCATAGTTTATGTTTCATGCATATATATATA
The DNA here is from genome assembly GCF_006345805.1 of Octopus sinensis. Lineage (NCBI taxonomy): Eukaryota > Metazoa > Mollusca > Cephalopoda > Octopoda > Octopodidae > Octopus > Octopus sinensis. The sequence continues at coordinate 33,978,678 of NC_043009.1, forward strand.
TATATATATATATTGTGTCATCACCATCATCATGAAACATCCAGAAATACCTGTGGCAGTCCTTCACCTCACCATCCACCACAGTCTTGTGTTGCTCTCTGTCAATGTCCTTCATGTCTCCACCTACCACACCCATTGTCTTGCTACCCTTTGTAGTCCTTCACTTCACAACCTACCCTAGTCCTTTGTCTAGCTGTGTGTCAACCTTTTATCATCATATACAGCCATCCATTGTTCTGCTGCCTCTCACATCCTTTCATCTCACCACCTGGCATAATCTTCCTACATGCCTCTGTCCTTCATCTCATCACCCACCATAATATTTTCTGTTGCTATTGCTCACAATCATTATTTATCTTAACACCTGCCCCAGTCCATTATTTTGCAACCTGTGAGAAGCCTACATCTTATCAACTACAGAAGCTTTTGATTTGCAATATGTAACAGACAGGAGAGCTGGCAGAAACGTTAGCACGCTGGGCGAAACGCATAGCTGTATTTCGTCTGCCGTTACGTTCTGAGTTCAAATTCCGCCGAGGTCGACTTTGCCTTTCATCCTTTTGGGGTCGATAAATTAAGTACCAGTTACGCACTGGGGTCGATGTAATCGACTTAATACGTTTGTCTGTCCTTGTTTGTCCCCCCTATGTTTAGCCCTTTGTGGTTAATAAAGAAACAAATATGTAACAGTCCTTTGTTTCACTACATGCTACAGCCCTGTGACTTTCTATCACAATTCTTTATTTAACCTCCTACTACTTTCCATTGTTTTGCTACCTGTGGCAGTCCTTTGCACTGCTTAACACAGTCCACTGTCTTACCACCTATCATAGTTCTTCATCTTACCCTCTTACCACAGTCCTTTGTGTTGCTACTTTCACAGTTCTTCATCTCACATTCTATTATTGTCTTTTACCTTGACACCTGCTGTCCTTCATCAATAGCAATTACTATCATTGTCATCCATCTCATTACTTAACACATTCCTTTGTCTTGCTATGTATCACAGTCCTTCATCTCAAGGGACCTACTGCTGTCCCTTGTTTTGGGACCTGCCACAGGTCTCACTATACATCACAATCTTTTATCTTATTTTATCCCACCACCCACCTCAGTACATTGTCTTGCAGCCTATCACAATTCTTCATTTCTTTACCTACCGATTTTTTGCAGTCTTTGACATCAGCACTTACTGCTGTCCATTATCTTGCTGCCTACCACTTCACCTACTGTACTTCATTGCTTTGCTACATGTCACAGTCCTTCATCTCACCATCTACCTTAGTACTTTGGTTTTTCTGCCTCTCAAACCTCTTTATTTTACCACTTAGTGTAGGCCATTGTCTTGCTACTTATTTCATTTCTTTACCTCAGTACTTTCAATACTCCTTTCTCTTGCTACCTGTCATAGTTCTTTATCTTATCACCAACCACATTCTATTGATTTCCTCCAGCTGGATTCCTTCATCTCATCACCTATCACTGTCTTTTGTCTAACTCTTACAGTTCTACATTTTGTCACCTTCTATAGTCTTACATTTTGCTAACTGTTGCAGTTCTTCATCATCATTTCTTACAGCTCATTACAGTCTTTCATCTCACCACTTAACACAGTCCTTTGACTCACCACCTGACAGAGTCTTGCATCTTTCCACCTAGTGTAGTTAATTTTTCTCATCACCTATCTGTCCTTCATCTCATCACCTTCACAATCTTTTGTCTCACCACCTGCAACAATCCTTTGTCTTGCTACCTGTTATTGTCCTGTTATTGCTACCTTCTGCTACCTGTTATCATCCTTCATCTTGCTATCTTCCACAGCCCTTCATCTTACTACCTTTCACATCCCTTCATGTTGACAATTACTCCATTCTTTTGTCTTGCTACCTGTCACAGTCCTTCATTTTGCTATCTGTTGTATTCCTTCGATTTACTGCTAGTTGTATCCTTCCTAACGCCAAAGGAAGGGCATTTGGCGTTAGGAAGGGCATTGGCGTTAGGAAGGGCATCCAGCCGTAGAAACACTGCCAGATTTGACTGGGCCTGATGAAGCCTTCTAGCTTCACAGACCCCAGTAGAACTGTCCAACCCATGCTAGCATGGAAAACGGACGCTAAACGATGATGATGATGATGATGATGATGATGATGATGTATCCCTTTTATCTCTAACATGTTCCTTTATCTCATTACATATTGCAGGCAATTTTTCAAAAGGTACTCACAATGACAAAGAGGTAAAAAATTACCAACCTCATGTTTGGGACAGTTTTTTTTATTGACTACTTTACAGTTTGGACTGAGTTTTCCATTATCTTTACACCCACGCCTGAGAAGTTGTTTGAAAAACTAAAGACACCCTATATCTACTTTGTCCTTGTTCACCAGTACTAAGTAGACTGTCTTTTTCACAAGATTAAAGAAAACCTCCCTACTCTATTTTTTTCTTCTTATGGTGGCAGTGTTATGGTTGTGATGTTGAGAGGTTTATGGAGTTGGTGGTGTTAGTTAATGATGGTAACATTAGTGCTTGTGTTGCTACTATGAGAGGTGGTGAAGTGGTGGTGATGATGTAAGGGTTGTAGTTATTAGCAGTGATATGGAGAGAAACCAGTAACAGAAGTAGTGGAGGGGTGGTGGTGTAGAAAAGGTGCTGTGAAGATAATGGTGTTGGTAGTGGAAATTGATGGTATAGAGAAGTGGTGGTGGTGGTAGTGGTGGTGGACAGTAGATGCTGGTGGTAGAGTAGAGAAGGAAGAATGCTAAAGTAGGTTACCACTGATTAGTCAGTCAGATCTCTACTTCTCACAATAACAGAACAGGATAGGTTATGTCTCAAGTGTTTATATCTTCATTACACACACACACACACATACACACACACACAATATGGAGAGGGAGTGGTGAAAGAGGAAAATAGTGTGACCAGACGGTGGTGGTGGGAGAGTTGTGGTCAACTCCTACCTACCAACTCCTACTTTGATTCCATCAACATCTAGGATGTATTATAGGATTATTGATTTCAAATTTTGGCAAAAGTCCAGTAATTTTGGAGAAGGGTATGTCAATTACATCAACCTCGGTGCTCAACTGCTTCTTAGTTTATTGACCCAAAGTCAATCTTGGTGGAATTTCAACTCAGAATGCAAAGACAGGTGAAATACCCGCAAAGCATTTTGCCGCCTTACATTATAGCATTATTAAATGTATCTTGGTGATTTGATTGGTACGTTTAATTCTATAAGGCAAAATCTCTTTTGCCAAACCACTAGGTTACAGGAACATAAACACACCAATACCAGTTGTCAAAAAGTGGTGAGAGATGCACAAAGACACACATCATCATCATCATCATTGTTCGACCGTGGTCGAGACAATGGAATTTACTATGCTACGCCAGACTTCACGGTCCATCATGGCATTACAGAGGTCCTGTTGCTGGATGCCTGTATCCCTGGAGATTACATCAGGGTAGGAGAGTGTGCGCCCTCTGGTATTGCGAGTAGATGGCAATACAAAGACACACACAAACAGAACACAGTATTGACTTATAAACTTAATATACTTGGTAGTATATTTTGGTTACTAAACAAAGTACAGCATCCCTAGCAGCAATTGATATGTACATACAAGTTGCTAAGAACATGCTTAATATGTAAATTGGTCTATCCAATAGTGTTGCCCTGCTAAACATAGTGGCTATTTAAGCAATGTGTATGTATGTGGATGGTCAATGGGTTGGATGTGGTGCTGAAGAAGGAGTAAGAACTCCTGAAATATGCATATACAACGAGGTGCCTAAATGTAATCAGAAAAGTTCTCTGAAGGACAAGCCCTTTGTAGTTCAGGCTTCCAATGCTAAAAGTCACTTGATGCAACCCTCAGGCTGCAGTCTGCTGACTGGTAGAGAGAAGTCATCTTTTTGCGCAATGTTTTACCCCTGTATGTAGATTTTTGTGATGGCTGAAATGAAGGAACAGCATGCTTCCATGAAATTCTGTTTTCTGCAAGGGAAACAGCATCCGAAACAGTTGTCAAGCTTCAAACAGCTTACGAGGATGCTGCCATGAGCAAAACACAAATTTATAAGTGGTTTTAATGTTTTAGGGATGTTCATTTGTTGCTTGAAGAGGTGACCATTCAGGGTGACTACCGACCTCCCAAAAGTAGGAAAACATCATGAAAATTCATGAACTGATTTTGGAGGACTGTTACCAAACAATTGAGGATCTTGTTGATATGACTGGTGTGTCAACAAATTTTGAGTGAGGTATTGCGAATGACAAGAATTGCAAGAAAATTTGTACCTCATCTGCTCATGGAAGATCGAAAGCAGTTACTACTGAGTGCATGTCATGAACCGAAAGAACAGTTTGTAAGTTGATTCAGATCTTTTTGCAAAGGTCATCACTGGTGACAAAAGCTGGTACTACAGAATTTGCAGATGTAGGAGAGGTGAAGAAAAAAATGACAGAGGTGTTAAAAGGCATCACTTCACAGGAGTTCCAACACTGCTTCAAACAGTGGAAAATGCGTTTGGACTGATGCATTACATCAAATGGAGAATACTTTGAAGGCAATAAAAGTATAAACATGTAAAACTAAGTGGATAAAATAATACTGCAAAATTCCAGTTTCTTTTGAGTACCCCCTCATACACTCATTCCCTATTTTTCTATCTTTGATTGTATTGTTAACATAGATGTACTCATAAACTAAACCTCATAATTTCAAGTGTTGGCTCTAAATTCTATAGAATATCTGTAGAGGTAAATTAAAAGTGACATATAATGTACTGTTCTGTGACAGAAAATTCAACATAAAAAGTTTTATTTATTTAAATGGCATAAAACATGTATTTAAGCACTATTAATAGTGTCTATGTTGAGAAAAACTCAATCATATTCTTCAGGCCCAAACCACATGTTATAATGAACTAAAAAACTTGAATTATAAAAGAAATATGAAAAAAAAATGAGAAGGCAGCATATAGAAAATGCAGAAAGTAAACAACAGAAAATGAAAAATGAAAACATAAAAACTAAACTGTAAAAAATAAAAAGTAAAAAGGTAAAAGAGCTATCCTCCTTACCTGAAATGTTAAGGCTGAAAAGGTATGAAGTTAGGTGGAATTTTCCAATTCTTCAAAATATATTTATACATATGCTTGCAACTACTGAAAACGTCTGACCTAGAATTCAGTAGAGAGTTAGGGATCTTAGATCTGACCTGGATCTGCACTCTTTCAGTTAAACAAAACCTACATGTATTCTATCCATTCATGTAAGGTATGAATTTCTTAATTACTTTCCATTTAATCATGTGGTGTTTCATTATCTTTCGAAGTCCATACATAGATGAAAGAGCACAGATTCTGTTCAGATCTGAGATCCCTAACTCTCTATTGAACCCTTGGTCAGAAATTTTCAGTGGTTGCATGCATAGGTACAGGAGTGGCTGTGTGGTAAGAAGCTTGCTTCCCAACCACATGGATCTGGGTTCAGTCCCACTGCATGGCACCTTGGGCAAAGGTCTTCTACAATAGCCTCAAGTCAACCAAAGCCTTGTGAGTGGATTAAGCCCATCATATATATATTTGTTATTTGTGTCTGTGTTTGCCCTCCCACCATCCACTTGACGACCGATGATAGGGTGTTTACATCCCTGTCACTTAGCGGTTCGGCAAAAAGAGACTATTAGAATAAGTACTAGGCTTACAAAGAATAAGTCCTGGGGTCGATTTGTTCAACTAAAGGCAGTGCTCCAGCATGGCCGCAGTCAAATGACTGAAACAAGTAAAACAATAAAGATCATCTAAGGTCTAAGGAGAATAGCTCTTTTACCTTTTTACATTTAAAGTTTTATATTTTAGTTTTTGTTTTCATTTTCCGTTTTTTGTTTCCCCTTTTTTACTCCCTGTTTTCTATATGCTGCCTTCTCAGTTTTTTTGCATTTCTTCTATTATTCAAGTTTTTTTTAGTTTTGTTATGAAGTGGTTTGCACCTGAAGAATATGATTGAGTATTTCTCAACATATGAAACTATTAGTAGCACTTAAATACATGTATTGTGCCCTTTAAATAAATACGTATTTTGCATCTGACATAAATGCCTTCTTCATGCATAATGTTCATTAAGGTTGTTCTCTCTGTTGGTGTGATAATGTGTTTTACCTCTTGTAGTAACATGCATTTGCATTTTTGCAGTTGGCTTAGTTCTGTTCATATTCTGTTCTTAGTGTTTAGGATTATCGTTCTTTTAAGACTAAAAAGAGCAATAATGCTAAACACTAAGAAGAGAAAAAATGCAAATGCAATGTTACAACGGGAGGTAAAATACATCACCACACCAAAATCAAAATCAAAATTGATCAACATCAATGGAAATTGTAGCTGTGATACCAGTGCCGGTGGCACGTAAGAGAACCATCTGAACGTGGCCGTTGCCAGCGCCGCCCCAACTGGCCTCCGTGCTGGTGGCACGTAAAAAGCACCATCCGATTGTGGCGTTTGCCAGCCTCACCTGGCCTCCATGCCAGTGGCACATAAAAAGCACCATTTGATCGTGGCCGTTGCCAGCCTCGCCTGGCCTCCGTGTCGGTGGCACGTAAAAAGTACCATCCGATCGTGGCCGTCTGCCAGCCTCATCTGGCACATAAAAAGCACCCACTACACTCAAGGAGTGGTTGGTGTTAGGAAGGGCATCCAGCTGTAGAAACATTGTCAGATCAGACTGGGCCTGGTGCAGCCTTCTGGCTTCCCAGACCCCAGTTGAACCGTCCAACCCATGCTAGCATGGAAAGCGGACACTAAACGATGATGATGACACCAACGGAGAGCAACCTTAATGAACATTATGCATGAAGAAACCATTTATGTCAGATGCAAATGCAATAAACACTTAAACAAGAAATTCACATGGATGAGGTATAAACAGCATATGTATATGTATATGTACATATCAGTGGCGACTGTAGCCCTCGTGCTGTTCAGGCTTAGCCTGAGCATAAATTTAGTAAAGTGAATGTGTATTCGCAAGCTGATTTAATTTCTGCCAATACTGACTTCAAGTATGTAATTGCAGTCAATAACTTAGGCTCCTTTTATTGAGCCTGGTCACAGTTCATTTATTTTCGGTCATGGTCTGGCAGTCATCTTAGAGATGCCCTGTGTCAAAAATTATCATTCATCGCAGACATTCTCTTGACCTCGTTCACACATGCCTGACTTGGGCTCAGAAGTTACAACCAAAGTTGTTATTTATAATTGTAAAAATTAAAAGTATTTCAAATTCAATGCTTTCTTGAAACAACAAATTATAGAGATTTAAGATTTAGATTTCAATCTATGAAAAGTTTCCATTCTACAATATTCTTAAAGGAATGAAAAATTATTTAGCAACTCGGGCTAATAGGAATGAGCCTGGTAGGTGTAAAAGACTAACTGGCATCCATTGTCAAGAATACAGGTGACAGTGAGATTGCTGTTTGTTGTGAACTCCACTGTTATTATTTGATTGCTGTTGTTCTTTATATCTGTGTGTAAAGATCAGTTGTGCTTTGCAGGGTTGCTTTACTTTTGCACTTAACTTAGAAACAGAGAAAGACAAAGTGCTAAATATAAAAAAATAAGCCATTTAGGGCTAGAAATATTGCAGGAAAGCATGAAATTCTTCAAGCAGGCATGTGTCATACACAAAATCTATGATGAGCCCAAACAACAGAATCTGTGATGAGCCCGAGTGATGCTGATAACTTGGAGTTGCTGTTGGTTGGTTGGTAGGTAGACATGCATACATACATGTATGTATGTATTATGTATACAATGGGCTTCTTTCAGTTTCTGTCTACAAAATCTACTTACAAGTCTTTGGTTGGCCCAAAGCTATAGTAGAAGACACTTCTTCAAGGTGCTATGCTGTGGGACAGAACTTGGAACCATGTGGTCAGGAAACAAACATCTAACTACACAGCCAGACTTTGAGATGAGAACTCCTCCTTTCATCCTCAATGGCCACATCTGCATATTAAACTGCCTGCCATGTTCTTTCTCCTCCAGTGACCATAAGTGAATGTTTACACTGAAACTCCTTTTCACTCGTATGTTAGCTTTAACTCCTTTCTACCATGTGATATTTATACCCCAACAATGTATTGAGGTATAAATCAACAATACTTAAATACAGGGCTTGCTCTTTAATCAAATAGACAACAAAACAATAGTCAGTTACTAAGAACCAAAACATATACTCCCATTATACCCACATTGCCAGACAACAGTAGTTCGCTGAATGAGTTCCTTACTTAATATTCCACTGCAATCCTTTTAACAAGTCTCTTGCCCTATCTAATATATATGTGTCTCAAAAAATATTTCAAACAGTCAAACAAATAATTTTGATAATGGCATTAATAATAACAACAGTGATGCTTGCACATGATCAGTATTTTATATCAATCACTCCTACAATGGCTAAGTTAAGGCTAATTTTAAATCCAAAACAATTTCTTGATATATCACTGTTCTTAAATTACCACTAAAGCAACAATTACAAGTACTCCATGAAATTTTGAAAGAAATTCTCTCACTCAAAAAGGAGATAAGTTATGGTACAAACTGCCACACTCTTAAAACCAGAATTTGTGCCCCAAGTATATGGGGTAGAGAACTACAAGGGTGATGATATAAAATATTAAAAATGATGTGGATTTTTGGTGGTTAATCAATTTTGTTTTACAGTATGGTAAGTGATTAAAGTAGGACTGATGAGGGGCAACATGCAGTCAAAGAGCAGCAAAATGGATTTACAAATTCACTAGGGGATGGTAGGAAGGAATTAAAGCTAAAATACACTTGTAGTCATCGGAGGAGAAAGAACATGTGACAGGCAGTGTAAGACATGCACGTGTTCATTGAGGGTTAAAGGAGAAACAACCTGAAAGCTACCAAGCCATACTAAAATTGTTCCTAGCTGAATATACCAAGATAAAGGGCTTAAAACTGATGATACAGGACAACAAGTCTAGTTGCTACATATGATATATGAACTACCTTAATGTCTTTGCTTTGAAGAATTGGAAAGACTAGGCAAAGAAATGAGAAAGGAAAGTACAGAGACCAGCTGAGGGAGCAACAAAAGCAACAAGACCTAGTTTCCAGAGGTTCATCAGTCACAGTTCCCAGAACGGCAGAGAAAAGTTCAATGAACAAGCAAATAGAGACCTAGCCCTCTAACAGTAGTACCACTCCATCATAATGTGATGAGGAATAGGTAACGTATTGGAGGAAATACAAAATGCAAAAAAAGAAAAGAAAATGAATCAAAAAGTTGATGCAAACCAACTAAATTGGGAAAGGATAAATGATCTTGAAATAACAATGATGCCACTCCTCAGAATAATATTGGTCACAAATTTTGACACAAGGCCAGCAATTTTGGGGTAGGGAGTCAGTCAATTACATCGACCCCAGTACTCAACTGGTACTTACTTAATGGGCACTAAATGAAAGGCAAGGTCTACCTCAGTGGAATTTGAACTCAATATTTAAAACAATGAAGGGGAAGCTAAAAAACTGGGATTCTCAATTCTTCAAAAATGAAACAAACAATAGATAAAATTACACATCTGTGGTGCTTAGGCTATTCAGATGAAGTAAAAATAACAGACACAATTGGGTCTGGAATATAAGAAATACACAAAGGATATATTGTGTGAATGAAAACCCAAAACACTTCTTACATTTTCCTTTTAATTATATCGTTATTAATCATTGATTTTTTTCTTTAGCATACAGTTTTTTTTCTATTTTGTACAAATGTTTGTGTTTTATCAATTTTAATTTGTCTATTGTATAACATCTTTCACCCATCCCACATCTTTATATAACTTCTCTGCCCTACCCAACACTTATCTGTAAGGCTCCTGTTTAATATTTCAGTAGTTTTCTGTATCTCTTCAAGCTTATAAGGCTTATAAAGAAATTATTATCATCATCATTATTATTATCATCATCATCATTATTATCATTATGATTTAATAATAATAATAAACCTTTCTACAATAGGCACAAGGCTTGAAATTTGGGGAGAAGGGACTAGTTGATTACATAAACATCAGTATTTCACTTGTACTTAATTTATCAACCCTGAAAGGATGAAAGGCAAAGTTGACTGTGGAAGAATTTGAACTCAGAACATAAAGATGGATGAAACGCCACAAAGTATTTCACCCTGCGTGCTAACAATTTTGTCAGTCCGCCGCCTTCTTAATAATAATAATAATAATAATAATAATAATAATATAATAATAATAATAATAATAATAATAATAATAATCATAATAATAATAATAATAATAATCAACCAATCAAGCACTGAGGTTGATGTAATTAATTAGCCATATCCCCCAAACTATCAAGTTTTTGTGTATATAGTAGAAAGAATTATTAAAACTATTTGATTTGTTTACAGAAGTAATGAAGCAAGACTACAAACTAGAAAAAAGGGAAAGTTGAAAAAAAAAATAAAGCTGGTAATCACTCACACACACACACATACACACACACATACGCACAATTTTTGCGCATATTTAATTACTGATTCAGAATGAACATTGATTTAGCAAGTAGTTGGTGTCATAACTTCATGTTTATGTAAATTAAATAAAGGGGCCAAATAGACCCCATATGTATTACATAAAGAAAATATAGAATACTAACAGGTTATTTTGTTTGTTTATTTAATGTCCATTTATCTATGTTAATATGGTTTTGGACAAGGATACATTTGGAGTAGAATTTCATGACTTCATGCCCTTCCCTCACGAGCTCATATCTGTTTTCAAATATTTTTATTCCACTGGTTCTCAAAACCAAAATTGACCAGTCATAATCTCAAGAAGGTATATAAACATACAGTTTCCCTCCACCAGATTCACTCGCAAAGCATTGCTTGGCTAAAGTAGAAGACATCTGTCCAAAATATAGCAAAGCAGGGCTGAATTTAAAACCATGTGGTTGTGAAACGAATTTCTTAACCACACAGCTATGTCAGCATCTTCACATACTTTCTCTTTCTGATCTCTCTCTCTCTCTCACACACACACACACATTTTGAACAAATACACATCTCAGACAAGGTTTAGCATGGTGTGGGGAGTGTTTAAACCACAGCAATAACACTGATAGCATTTTGAACGGCATTAATGACAAGAAATGAAAGATGAATGTGTATCTCTAACATACCTGCTTGTAGTTTCTCCCTCTTCCGTTTTTCTAGTCCCTGGAAGGTAAAACGAGCACAGATGAATGGAAATGAATTTGATCTCTGCCTTACAAGTGGCATTTTTAAAAAAAAATTTCTTTTTATTATTCACATATCAAATAGACTGAAGGCCTGAATGGAAACAAAGATAAAGATGACAAAGGACAAAAGAGAGGAAGCGGGAAAGAGAGAGTAAAGAAAAAGACAAGTGTATGGAGACGTGTGTGCGTGCACGCATGCGTGTGTATGAGTGTGTATGCATGGTATGTATATACACACACACACACACACACATATATATATATATATATATGCATTCATGTTTGAGTATGGAGGAAGATGGCAGGAAGAGGGGAGAGAGGGAGAGTGAGTAAGTTATATGGAGGGATGTGCGCATGCAAGGATGTGATGAAAGTGTGTAAGAATGTATGAGTGTTTGAATGAGGAGAAAAAATGACGAAAATAAAATTAAAATAAAAACAAAATGCTTAAAAACACAATAAAAATAAAGCTGCAACTAATAAATTAGGTTGAAATTGTTCAATTGTTAGAATAAGAGAAGAGAGTGAGAGTAGTATGGAGAGAGAGAGAGGGAGATAGAAAAAGAGGAGTACTTTTCCACAGAGAAACGACAACAATGAAAACAGAAAAAAATGAAACCTCTAGAACTTCCTATAGAACCAGGTTCACTCCTCTAAACACACACATACACATGTGAGTGTATGTGTATATACATATATATATACGCACACATATGTATATATACACCATGCCAGCATGGAAAGTGGACATTAAATGGTGATGATGATGATACACAAGGCAACAGCAATAAAAAACAAGACTATTTTATAGCAATGATTGCTGCCACCACACCATCAACGCCACTACAGGGAGCCAACAAGAAGCCTCTAAGTGGTCAGATACTTGTTTGATCTGAGAGAAAAATCAACCAAATGTCCTCTGAATCACAATGTCATAGGGAAAAAATGCATAGGATAATGTGGACTAGACTTGTCTACACATAGGAAAATGACAGGATGGTCATGGCCGGTATACTTTTGATCATATGTCTTCTCAATCAGTACTGACCTGCAATTAAACAACAACAACAACTATGATGTAAATACCTATTTCTTTACTACCCTCAAGGGGCTAAACACAGAGAGGACAAACGGATTAAGTCGATTATATCGACCCCAGTGCGTAACTGGTACTTATTTAATCGACCCCGAAAGGATGAAAGGCAAAGTCGACCTCGGTGGAATTTGAACTCAGAACGTAGTGGCAGACGAAATACTGCAAAGTATTTCGCCCAGCGTGCAAACGTTTCTGCCAGCTCGCTGCCATGATAAATACCACTACCAACAAAAACAATCAAGAGGCAAAATAGGGAGAAATGGAGGATGGGGAATAAATGTTTCAGGAAGTGGTGGTGATAGTAGAAGAGATGTCACTACATGACCATGAAGAGGGAAGAGTGGGTTAGTAGTCAAGAATGAGTTAAGACAATAGCTTTAGTTTTCCTTTCACGTGTTATTATTATCATCATCACCATATCACAATCAAGAACCAATGAATGAGGAAGCCTCTACATTTTTGCTCCACCTACTAAAAATAATTAGTCAAATATCCCTCAATTTACATATCCTACAGTCTTTAAAAATGGACACACTGAATAATATGGTGCTTGGTTCTGGTGCATACAGGAGAAAGATGGATTGCTCATGGCTGGATTGGTTTTGATACAGGCTTGTTTAATCTGAGCTGACCTGGTGCTAAATAACTGGAACACGAGCCAATGAACTCACTATGCAGTCTCTAGACTTGTTAGAAATAGTAGACAAATATACTTTAAAAAACAAAGACAGACACACTACATTACCACATTAGTATAGTCCTTGATATACACCCCATCTTCACCCCAGATAGTTAATGACTTGAACACCTTTGATCACAGGGCTGTTTAATCAGAGTTGGCACTGTGTTTTTTAAGCAAAAACACATCACATTCATTGTCATCATCTCATCATAATCGTTGTCGTCGTCATCATCATCACTGCCACCACTCTAATCATTATCATCAGTATCAGTAATTAACACCACTATTATACTCCACCATATAACCTCTGTTTCAATTCTACTCAGGCTAAAATGCCAGTCAAATTCCTATACTCCCTTGTATTTGCTAATATCAAAAATATTATCCCCATTAAGTATTAAGTACTTAAAAGCTGTTCCACATAAAGAGTGCTACGAATACCTAGGAAGGTGCTGTGAATAAAGATAGAATGACCTCAGAATATTATACCAGACTTGGAAAAATATGGCAGTCTCATCCTACAATATATTTGCAGTACCAGTGCTGATACCAACAGTTAGTATACATGATTGGTTTGTAGAGGAAATCCACTCCATAGATGTTAAAACCTGCAGGTTCATGATATCAACTGGTAACTCCCACAAAAATAGTGATATCAACAGTCTCTACCTAAGAAGAGATGGAAGAGGTTAGAGGCTTGAGATCAGTGCAAACAGCCTTCAAATGTCATGTAGTCTCTCTCAGACAGTACCTGCTAAACAACAGCAGGAAAAATAAATACATAAACTTAGTGCTTAGAGAACAACAGCCTACATATTAACAGTGAGCTCCTCAGGAAGCACTGTCTTCCAGACGACCTCCCACACAGTCTCAAAACAACCAGATTAACATAAATCAAAGAAGATAGTATACCAAAAAACGATTATGCATGGGTGTTTCCTGAAGACTTGAAGAAGACATTGATATGGATGAGAAACAAGACTCATTTATAACTATGATGACTGCCACCACGCCAACCACTAACACCAACAACACCATCAAAACCACTACAAGGAGCCAACAAGAAGCCTCTATGTGGTCAGATACTTGCTTGATCTGAGAGAAACATCAACCAAATGTCCATTGAAACACACGATGTCATAGGGAAAAAATGCATAGGGTAATGTGGACTAGACTTCTCTGCACATAGGAAAATGACAGGATGGTCATGGCTGGTATACTTCTGATTGCAGCCTTTCTTGAACATATGACTGTTACATCACATTATACTTCAAAGACTATGCATTTGCAATCCAAGAACAGGAGATTGCTATAAAATACATTAGAAACAAAAAAGACAGTGGAGCCCTTAATGCAGCCAAAAATGTCATGTTTCTGTAGAAGATAACACATGAGATTAGCAACTACCCCAAAATATCATTAAGGTACTGCCTCCCTATACAACACAGTGTTGTCACAAAAATAATACACAATGACATTAAAAAAGACTGTTCTGCAATAAATATAGAGAATCACCCTGTTATTGAATATAGGCAAGTTGAGGCCAGTAAAAATCGAAATTGATCAACATCAATGGAAATTGTAGCTGTAATACCAGTGTCGGTGGCATGTAAGAGAACCATTCGAACATGGCCGTTGCTAGCGCCACCCTGACTGGCCTCCGTGCCGGTGGCACGTAAAAAGAACCATCCGATTGTGGCCGTTGCCAGCCTTGTCTGGCCTCCGTGCCGGTGGCACATAAAAAGCACCATCTGATCATGGCCGTTTGCACCCACTACACTCATGGAATAGTTGGCGTTAGGAGAAACACTGCCAGATCAGACTGGGCCTGGTGCAGCCTTCTGGCTTCCCAGACCTCAGTTGAACTGTCCAACCCATGCTAGCATGGAAAGCGGACGTTAAACGATGATGATGATGATGATGATGATACACACAAAAACAATATACAATGTCATCTGGAAAAAAGGCTATCCTGGAATAAATATAGAGAGGCTCCCTGTTATTGAATAAGTACACAAACATCAATATAAGGAAGAGTAAAGTATGCAAGGCTTTTCTCAAGTTTAAAATGGAAATTTGTTTTTCTTATCTACATTCAAACAATATAGTGTTGTGTCTTTGCTAGAAACCAGTTTCTTCGTCAGAGGAAGAATACTAATAATTAAAAACAGAAACAGACAAATGTACGTAAGTACATACATACATACATACATACATACATACATACAAGGTGTCCCAAAATAATACATATACATATACTAGCTGGGTATCCCATCGTTGAGTAATTTTCACAATAAAATAAATGCAATGGCAGACTTTCGGAATAGCACATCAACATAAGTTGGATTTTCTGTTTTAATGGGGATTTTTCAATGGGGATTTTTAATTTAATGGGGATTTTTGAAGTTTTTGTTTTCACCACACCCTTGTGAATGATAGTGGAGAGCGTTTTATGAAGAAAATTTTGGAAAATTTATGAATACCCTCCCACCACCCACCAAATCCACACACTTCCAGAACAACTTTGTCCAATTATTTTTTGCACTACGAACTAAAAAACAATGGGAGACACCTTTTCCATTAAAAAAAAACCCCAAAAATTTGAAAAGTTGTGAACCTCCATACTGATTTTATACATTTTTTTTTTGTACTATGCACTTAAAAACGATGTAGGTTAAAGCCTTCAAGGTTTAAAAAAAAAAAATATTTGGAAATTAGCTATTACCATCACAATCCCCACTTCCTTTATTTTCAAACAGGCAATGAAACGTAATTTAAAACAATAGTGAAATTAAAAAAAAATTTTTAATCAACCCTGCTTCCCTATAAATCCTAAAATTTCAGCTATTTTCCAAATCTTTTTTATCATAGTTTTAAAATACAAACAGTCTGAATCTACAATTTGTTTCTGTGCATAATTTCAAAATAATTTGCAGATGAAAAGGTAATTCAAGGAAGATTAAGTAGATGGTTCTAGTACATCCCACACCACCTGGTACCTTCCTTTGTTTTTCTGTTACTCTGACATGTATTGATGCTTTTCAATATTTTTCTACTCATAAGAACATTGTATGGAATGATGATACAGTGGTCCATTATTAGGATTTAAGCAACAATGAAAAAATTTTGTAATTGGAATTTTTAATCTCCACCCAACAACAAGTGAGTGTGTGTGTGTGTGTGTTTGTGTAAGACAAAACATATTTACTAACAGAAATGTATGCCATTAAGATAAATAATTTTTTTCATACCTATTTTAAATCACCCTGTTGCTTTAATGAAATTCCTTACACACATGTATACACACACATTGACACACACACACACACACACACACACACACACACACACACTCTTAGTGTTAGCAACATACTTTTATAGAAGGTGAAATAGTGTAGTAAATATATAGAGAGAAGGGGAAAGTTTACCATGAAAAAAGCAAAAGATGAAAGAGATAGACAAATATATATATATATAGAGAGAAAGAGATCTTTTCTGTTGCTGTGACAGATTTTGAAATTTTAAAATTAAGTTAAAATTTTTTAATTTGGTACATCGATGTATGTCTTCAAACTGAATTCAATTTTGTGATTCATTGATTTCATAATAAATTTAGAAAACTGTTACAGACGTTTAAAGTTTGATCATTTTTACCCATTCAGAAACCAGGATTTGTGCGTGATAGCTGTGTATCATAAACTGAAAGTAAGCAGTATAGGCATAGGAGTGGCTGTGTGATAAGTTACGTGCTTCTAACCACATGATACTAACCACTGCATGGCACCTTGGGCAAGTGTCTTCTACTACAGCCATGGGCTGACCAAAGCCTTGTGGGTGGATTTGGTAGACGGAAACTGAAAGAATGCCATCATATATATATATATATATAAATAAATAAATAAATAAATAAATGAGTGTCTTTTTGCCTTGTTAACAATTAACACAGAAAAAATAAATAATGTCAGTGGAATTTTCGAAATGTGTGTCGAAAGTAAAAGTATTTGATTTATACCTGCGTCAAACTCCATTTATATATATATATAAATATATAGATGTACATGTTTGTACATCTGTGTTTGTCCCCCACTGTTGCTTGGCAACCACTGTTAGTGTGTTTATGTCCCCGTAACTTGGCAGTTTGGCAAAAGTGACTGATAAAATAGTACTAGGCTTACAAAGAATAAGTCCTGGGGTCAATTTGTTTGACTAAAGGTGGTGCTCCAGCATGGCCTCAGTCAAATGACTGAAACAAGTAAAAGAATAAAAGAAATTACAAGACAAAGTTTTAAGCAAAATGAAAGCAATGCGTAAGCGATGATAACACATATATGGAGAGAGAGAGAGTAATAAAGAGTGTAGTAAATGGAGGTGTAAGAGAGAGAGAGAGATTGATGGTGACAGATAGAGAGGAGAGATTTGTCAATCTAAAAATTGAGTTATTTCTTATAGCGAATTATATTTTTAGATTATTATTTATGGACAATTTGCTGGCTGGTTGGTGTCAGGAAGGGCATCCAGCTGTAAAAACCCTGCCAAAACAGACACAGAAGTCTGGTGCAGGCTCCGCCTGGCCAGTCCCTGTCAAACAATCCAACCCATGCCAGCATGGAAGGTGGACATTAGACAATGATGATGATGATGATGACAACCTTCTCTTTGGGACGCAAATTTCAAAAATCAAATTCATTTTCTTCACAGACAAACTGTTTCAAACTATTTCCGGGCTAAACACAGATACATAACCACATACACACTCATTTATATAGAAGATATATATATATATATATATATATATATATATATACAAATGGCAAAATGTTTGTCTGTGTGTGTGTGTATCCTTTATACAAATCCACAATTTTTCAGTTAGAGGGCTCGCACTTTCTATGGTCATTCAAAACCATCCAAGGGTGGTCGTGCACATCTTTACATTTCCCCAGTCACCCCGCAAAGCCATTAAAAAATCAACAGAAGTTGACTTTTTTGTGAATTTTCTATCCAAAACCTAATCAAAATGCTCAAAACTTTATACGCCAATTGAATGCCAGCTAGCTGTATATGATCGGCCGAAGATTTGGACAGTACTCGTGTGTATGTGTGCATGCATGCAGCTGTATATGCATGCACTAGCACTATGACCCCGCGTTGCCAGGTCATAGTGCTAGTATATATATATATATATATATTAACATCTGATAACTTAATGAATTAGGAAAGGAGTCAGAGTAAGCTTTGAATATAAGAAATTTTTCCTAAAGTGCTACTGGAAATTTGAAAGTGCAGTTGAAGTGTAAAGACAGTTTAGGAGGAAATTTAGATCAACCCACCTATGGAACTTACCATCACTCAAATTAGACATAAATTTGAGGCAGATGGAACTGTTCAGAATGTCCACAAGAAATGTTCCAGAAGACTACAGACATTGATGAGTCCCACAAAGCAAAAAAGGATACTAGAAATGTATTGCAAAAACTCAAGAAAATTTGGAAGGCAAACAAGTCATGAGATAGGAATTTCAATATCAAATGTTCATCGCACTTTAAAATACAGTCATTGGAAAAGTTACATTCCAAGAAATAGTCCATGATCTCAATGAAGATGATTCAGACTGAAGAGTGAACTTGTGCCGGTGGTATTTGGCAAGATGTGCAGAAAATACACACTGTGACAACAAAGAGTGTTTAAAGTGATGAGGATTCATTTAAGTTAAATGGCTCAATTAGCCACCACAGATGCACCCTCTGGGGACCTGAGAATATACATATTACAGAGAAACATCATGTTAATTCACAAGGAGTTTCATTATGGTGCACATTATCATCTAAAAGATAAACTGGGTCATTCTTTATTGACAGTAGAGTGACTGGTCTCATCTACATGCACTGGCTGTGACAACCTACCATGGCCCATATTCCAGAGGACTTTGAAGATGTTGAGTTTAATTTTTAGACAGATGGAGTACACCAACTCTACCACATTAATGTAAAGGCCTACGTTGATCAGACTTTACCAAAAACATGCAGCACCCTCTGCTTTCATTAGGTCCCACACCACTGGATTTTTTTAAAAGATAAAGTTTATGGTACAAAACTAGCAACATTCAACTAATTGAGAGCAACCACTGGATGAGAATGTGCACAAATGCCAAATGAGATGTTTCTTGATGTTTGTGATTCTGTTGCTTCATTTTATCAGCAGTGTCTAGACCAGAAGTTCATCAATTTGAAAATAGGTATTTATGAAAAAATTAAATTCTGTTTGAAGATCCAGTCAAATTTTGAAAATGAAATGTATTTTAATCATTCAATGAGTATATATATTTTTTATGATGCTCTGTGTTTGTGTGCGTGTGTGTGTATCTTTTGCACATCTTGCCAAACACCACTGACAGAACTCCACTCTTTAGTCTGAATTATCAAATGAGAGCATGGACTATTTCTTGGAATGTAACTTTTCCAATGACAGCATTTTAAAGTGCAATGAATATTTGATTTTGAAATTCCATGTACCTCCTCTATAGCAAGACACCTATTTCTGCCTCCCTATTTCTATGTCACACTCTAACATTTCATCATCTGATACTGGATCACCTCCTCCAATGCCCCCTCCATTATAGCAAGACACTTGTTCCTGCTTCCCTGTCTCTTTGTCACCTTCTAACCCTTCCTCCTCTGATATGAGTTTCCCTCCTCAAATGCCCCTCTCATAGATCTTTGTCTTGGATGTTACTTGGTGACCCTACCAATGTTGGTGCCATACAAAAAAATATCCAGTCCACATTGTAAAGTGGTTGGCATTTGGAAGGGGATTCAACTGCAAAAATCATGCCAAAACTAACCTTGCCTGTGCTAGTGCCATGTAAAAAACTTTGAGTCCACTCTGTAGAGTGGTTAGCATTAGGAAGGGCTTCTAACCATAAAACCCTGCCAAAATAGACAGAGTAGCTTAGGGTAGTTTTTCTACCTGGCCAGCTCCTGTGAACCATCCTAAGCATGCATGAAAGAGGGACATTAAATGATGATGATATAATTTTCTAAGAATACAATAACAGGAAACAAAACTGGCGTTGTTTTGATTTTTCTGTATGTGTGTGTGTGGGTGGGTGTGTAAGTCGGACCTGAGAAATATTTCGAGAAATATGAATGCATTGATGAAAAACGGAATGCATCAAAGAAGTAGAGTGCACATTGAGCTGTAGATACAGGGTACAAGTAGTTATACCCAGAAAGGTAGATATACCATTGATACAGTTATAGTATTTAGCAATGGGTTTACTAATAGAGTGGAAACTAGCCATAAATAAGAGCACAAACTAAGTATGTCTACAAATATGTTGGAGCCAGAGGTTGAGGTAGGCAGCAGTTGACTGGATATTTGGCTGTAAGGACACTTACACTCACAATGTAAATAGCCACATTTTAAAAACTACACAGTAACTTAAACTGTGGGTATATATGATATAGGGAGTGAGTCAGACATCGAAGGAGATGATAATGCTGAAGATCATTATTATTATTATTATAATTAACTTTTTGTAATAAACCCCACATGTCCCCAGTTTTGTATTGTCCCTATTTGTTTTGTGCTTGGCCCTTGTGAACAATAAAGAAACAATTATTATTATTATTAATAATAATGATAATAATAATAATAATGATGATGATGATGATGATGATAATAACAATAGCAAATATTCTGCTCAATACCACAGATTTGTTTGTCAGTTGTTTTGCCTTAACCAGTTGAGCATGTCCCTCAATGGCTGATGATATGTGCACCTTTGATCACAAGCAAAAGTTGTGGGGGTGCGTCATAGCCACGTGTTGAAAGAAATTCTTTGGGGTTTAGATAATTCACCTTTGGAAACATGGGTGTTTCATTCAACTTCCTTAAACAACCCTTATTCAGGGATCTTGTGAGTGTGATGGGCTACTCAACCTGAAGAAAATTCTAATGAACCCCACTTGCAAGGTCATATGCTGTTTATCTTGATATGAGATCACAGTGTCACACACATATGGCTGTGATGCATGTGCCTGGTGTACCCTTATCAGACAGATAGTCATGATGAGTACCAAAAATCCTTGAGTATAGTCCGCCTTGAGTATAATACGCAGGGGATTTTTAGGAGGCTGTACCCCTGACAAACCTAAACCTTGTGTATAATACGTACCACTTCTCTAACTTGAGTCATGCATAATTAAGCCAGTAGCACCGAGTTGAACAAACACTTCTGCGCATGCGTAATACAATAATGGGAATGTAAATATGTTTGCAAATTGTTTTTGTTATATGTTATACTGTGATCTGAATACTATTATTTTAATAAATGTTGCTTACTGCAAGTTATGGATGATTCTTTTATGGCTTCATTGCTTTCAGGCTTAGCTTCAGGTATTTTTGTGCCCAACATCACAAAATGCCTCTGAATAAACATTGCTGGACAGCAAATAGAGACTCAGACATTGTTTAGAAAATATTTTTCATTTTCAACCTCGTATATAGTACACACTAAGGATTTTGACCTTCAAATTTTGGGAAAAAAGTGCGGATTATACTCAAGGATTTATGGTATACTGGGCTTCATATATTTTACCCCAGAGTTACTTTGATGGTATGCACTGCTCTCTCACTCAATAATAATAATAATAATAAGAAGAAGAAGAAGAAGAAGAAGAAGACAAAAGTCAAAATCAAGTAACATTTAATAATACCACACATTTGTAGGAGCAAAAATGGCAGATTTAAATAAATAACGGTTATACTGTTGCCATGGCTACAAAGGTTAGCTACAACAATACAGATCAAGGCACTATGGATGGTAACTAATGATGAGCAATGCTGTAATAGCAAGGGTAAAGTAACTTTAACAGTATTAGTGGCAGAGACAACAACCGTTTCTACATCTGCTACAATACAGGGCTCAATACTAATAATTTTAATGTAGCACAAATATGTCTTACGAAACAAAGAGGAAAACTACAATAATACACCAAATTGCTTGTCCTATGGTTAATCTGGAAGCATGTCCTCCAGTAGAGAGCAAACCTGGGGATAAAAAGTCATCCATTAGCACAAACACTTCTCTGAATACAAACCTGGATGGTCACTTGAATGGAAACTGCCCTAACTCAAACCTTCCAAGTCCACCACTACACCCACCACAGAAAGAAAAATGTGAGTGGATCAAATGGACCCAAGAAGAGTATACAGAAGTAATATACGCCTATTACTATGCATTAGGCAGGCTACCTGAAGAGAAACACCACTGCACACCCTTATCAAATATGGAGAACATGAAATCAAGACAGCAAACTATATTCGGATGAAAACAAGAAAGCAAATGTTAGGAGGGATATTTTCAGAAATAAAAGGCTCACAGATAGTAAAATAATGACGATCAAACAAGCAGTGGAAAATGACCTAAATATAAGACAGAAAGAAAATGAAGAACTAGACAAAGAGAGTAAATCTCCATGAGTCTCAATTGAAAGATTACCATTTGACCAGAACATGCAAACATCTGGAGACATAAATTGTAATGAACCTGATAAAGATAGCAAGGAAAGTGGCAAAGAAACAATATTTGAAGATTATACACTTACTGAAGAACATAGAGAGTCTATGATAGAAATGAAGAAGAAAATCATGAATAAGCTTGCAGTTGGAAGATGCACCAATATGCAGATAGAGAACCACTTCATAAACTCTCAAATACAATCCAAAATAGAAAACAAATTGAAATTGGAAACTATGTAACAAAAGAAATTATACAAGAACTAAAACTAGATCTCACTAAATTAAATGAAATTATTTACACAGCTGCTAAGACAATTGAAACTAGTTGTATGCTTCTGAAAAAACAAAGAAATACAAACCTGAGAAGAATTTCAAACTGAAAAAGTAAAATTGAAAAAGAGATTAAAATAATGAGAGGCGAAATACCAATATTGAATGAACTAATCTGTAGAAACGATGTAAAAACCAGAAAAGGAAGATAGATGAAGAGAAAAAATAAATTTTCACCGAGAGAAGAACTACTTTCAGCGAAAGAAACACTGTGACAAAACGTCCAAGCAAAAGCTCAAAGAATGTGAAAATTTGAGAAGAGAAACAAATTTTACAAGAAAAATAAGCTGTTCACATCCAATGCGAAAACATTCTATAGAGAAATAGGGAAGGAGAAAATAACCATTGAAGACCCCACCACCTGCCATGGAAGAAGTTGAAAACTTCTGGAAAAATATCTAGAGTGATGAAAAGACTTACAATGAAAATGCAGACTGGATTAGACGCACAGAAGGATCCTGCCAAAACTTACTAGAACAAGCATGGGAAAACATCACAAAAGCAAATCTAATGATGACACTGACGAAGGCTCATAAGTGGAAATCCCCTGGTAATGATAGGGTGCCAAATTTCTGGTTTGCCTCGCTCCCATGTACACATGCAAAATTAGTCCAGTTATTCAATGAAATTATGAGAGATCCTACAAAAATACCTGATTGGTTAGCAAGTGGTATTACTTAACTACTCCCGAAGAATAATGTAACCAAATTTCCCCAAAACTATAGGGCCATAACATGTTTATCTACCATATATAAAAATTTATGGAACAGAACAATATTTTCCCCACTGAACAAAATGGATGCTGATGAGGCTCATATGGATGTAAAGACCAACTCTTAATCAATCACATGATCCTTGAGAACTGTCATAACAAACACAGAAATCTCAGTTCTTCATGGATTGATAATAAAAAGGCCTTTGACAGCATACTGCATTCATGGATCTTGAAATCGCTGGATATCTTCAAAATTTCTCCTTTGGTTTCAAACTTCCTGAAGCACAGCATGTCAATGTGGAATATGAATCTCCAATTATACCACTCTAATGGAGTACTGACCACAAAAATTATTAATATTAACTGCAGTATCTTCCAAGGCGACTCACTTTCCCCTTTAATTTTCTTCACAGCCCTAATACCTCTTGCAAGTGAACTTAACCCTTTTGATACCAACCCGGCTGAAACCGCCTCTGGCTCTGTAGTACAAATGTCTTGTTTTCATAAGCTTTGAATTAAAATCTTCCATCAAACCTTAGTCACAATTTATGCTCCTAACACCAGCTTAATGATAACTAAGTTATTTTACTAAGTTCTTTGTTATATTTAAAATTAATTGAAAGAAACACAGAGCATCATAAAATAAATGCGGTAAGGAAAGGGTTATCAGAATAGGGTATGGATATAAAATTGGTAACAAGAAAATAAATCAACTATTGGATGACTTAAAACTCTATGGCAAAGATGATAAAGTTGAAGGACTACTACATACTGTGAAAGCATTCAGTGATGACTTCAGGATGGAATTTGGAATTGATAAATGTGCCAAGGCCACTTTCTAGAAAGGGAAATTGAAGACCTCACATTCAGTGGTGTAGGATGTTGACATAGTCATAAAAGAACTTGAGCAGGAATAAACTTACAAATACCCCAGAGTAAATGAGGGCTCTGGCATTCAGCATGCAAGTATGAAAGAGAAGATGAGAAAGGAGTATTACAAGAGAGTTCAAGCAGTCCTAAAATCCAAGTTAAATGCATGTAACAAAGTGTTAGCTATAAATTCTTTAGCAGTTCCGGTTGTTATTTCCAGTTTCAAAGTGTTGAACTGGAATATGAGCAAAATAAAGAAGATTGACTGGAAAATCCGTAAGCTTGCAATAAGATGTACCACCCAAAGGCAGACACAGACTGTCTTTACCTACCCAGAGCTTAAGGAGGTCAAGGCTTGATCCAGTTTGAAATCTCCCACAAAACCACTACAATTGGACTGGCAAAATATCTTGAAACATCTCATGACTAGATATTAAAGCTCATTGAAAACCATGAAAGATGCAAGAAGCTTCGTCCTGTTATGAAGGAGAACAAAAATTTTTCAAGTGAGTTTATGCATAATACCCAGGTTGAACAGCATGATGGAAGTGTGGCAACTGTAGTTGAAAAGAAGGTGAAATCAATAGCAAAGCAAAATGCATTTGAACTGATAGGTGGGAACAAAAACCTCTGCATGGCAAATATGTGTCCCGTAGCAAACAAGCTGATGCAGACCAGAAGTACACCCATCAGTGGCTATGGAGCTCAGGGATAAAGGCAGGGAATAAAGGCTTTATCTTGGCTGCCCAAGATCAGAGCTTATTGACCCAGAACTATCAAGCCAATGTGATGAAAAATGATGTAGACCTAAAGTGTTAATACTGCAATGATGGGATAAAAACAGAGGACCACTTAATCTGGATGTAAGGTTTTAGCACCTGTAGAGTATAAATCAAGACATAACAGAGTTGGCCAATATCTACATCGGATAATGTGTTGGCATTATAAAATCAAAACAGCTGACAAATGGTCCAAGCACCACCCTGAGGCTGTAACTGAGGGAGAAAATGTAAAGATTCTTTGGGACTTCCCAGTATGTACAGACTGGACTATCAAAGCAAATAAACCAGATATTATTGTGAAAGACCAAAACAATAAAGTCTGTTTATTGATTGATGTGAGCATACCTTGTGACTATAATATCTCGGCAAAAGAATTTGATAAGCTCAGAAAATATAAAGATTTGCTAATTGAAATCGAAAAGATGTGGCATCTCAAGACGGTCACAATACCAGTGATTGTAAGAGCACTTGGAATGATAAAAAAAAAAGAACTGAAAATTATTTAAGAATCACCCCTGACTTACCATCCATGCAGAAAGATTGTCTTAACTGGCACATCACATGTATTGAGAAGAGCATTATCGCTGTAAATTTTCTTTCCTTTTTCCACCTTTATTTTGTTTACTTTCTTATTTTTTATTTTTCTCTCTATCACATGACTTTGTAAATGGACAATCTGGTGTGTTTATTTTAATGGCCTACCAATGCATATAGTACATTTCTCTGCCCTAAATGTCAGGAAGACACTCGACAAGAAATGGAAACAGAACTGAAAGAAGATGCTGCTAATAATAATAATAATAATAATAATAATAATAATAATAATGATAATAATAATAATAATAATAATATAATAATAATAATAATAATAATAATGATAATAATAATAATAATAATAATAATAATGGGAATGATAATAATGCTGCTGCTGTTGATGATGATGTCTGAGTTAGGAAGATATCTGGAAAGATTTACAGGCAGTTACTTAAGGACAAACTGACACACCCAAACTTAGACATCTAGGGCCAGGCACTGGAAGAGTAGGGGAGGACTACATTAAACAGGAATGATTTAAAAATGTTAACGTCCCACCATCAAGCTAACCCTAATCATACAGATCAGACGAATGATCAAAAGTGTTCCAGCCATTACCATCCATTTTTATATCCCAAAGAACATTTTCAATATTTCTTTTGCTTTCAAAAGATAGGTGATTTGGGGGTGATGGCTATAGTGGTTATTGATGTTATGGTCATTGTAGTTATAGTGATGTTAGTAATATTGATGGCAAGGTTGATGATGATGATATCTCACTTGCTATACTGTTACAATCGTCTTACAACCAACCAATGGTTATCAGCCTATGAAATGCTGTTCTACTTATTACAAGACTGAATATATTTACTAACATACCCATGTTGTCAAAACTGCAGAGTTTTATTAATGATAGAAAATGGTGCATCCAAACAATCGGAGAAACCACTGACAAATGTCATCAATCCAGTAGATATACGTTCATATGCAGAATTGATTAACTTGAATAATCTGATACAGTTGTGATGTCTTGGCTGAAAATATTATCATATATATATATATATGAAACATCTACTATTCTATGCTCACATGGTTCAGACAGATTCTGTACAACCAGATGTCATTCCCATAACCAAAACATTCCAAATATTTCACTTTACCCAGACATGATCACATGGAAGATTGGAAACACATAACAATTCTTGCATAACAGTGACACTCATTTACAACTACTTCTTGATGTCAAAGCAAAGAGACAAGAAAAAAAAAGACACACACACACACACATATATACATCAAGTTAATTGTTGGTGTAAACATGAAGCTCTGATGATTTCATGAGCTAGCTTTCTTTATTTCTATTGATTTGTGAATATATAATTGCATTGTATAATGCCAATAGTACATATTAATGCACATGTGTTAGCATAAAATTTTTTTCCTTAAATGTCTTTTTCCTTAAATGTTTATTCCTTGAGTTTTTTATTCCTTAATTTTTTTATTTTATTTTTTACTCCTTAAATTTTTAATATTCAGTTATTATTTTTAGTTATTATTTGTATTTCTACCCATTTGTACATGTTAAGTAAGATTATATTGAAGATATAGAGCATCATGGAACTATATAAGAGATAGGGGTAGTGAAAATGTCGAGGAATCCAGACCTGAAGATTGGGAGTATGTCGACCCGAATAAGTATTGAAACTAGAAACCTCGTATCTAATCAATACCAAAGTACTTTCATGAAACCTGTGTAGTCTTATAAATGGAAAATACAGGATTCAGTATAGATATAGTTAGTATAAGATTTAATTTACAACTTTTTATGGAGTGCTGGGTCTAAAACCTTTCAGTGTTGATTGAACTGCAGGTGGATCTGTCTCTAAAATTACTTTTATATATACGAATTAAACATTGAGAGATGTTCATTTTAATACATCTAATTTGAATGCCTTTTTCCTGTGTACTTGGAAGTAATAGTCCCCAATAATTATAATATACATATATATACATACATACATATATATATATATATACATATATATATATACATAAATATATATATACATACATATATATACATATAAACACATACATGCATATATACATACATACATATCTATATAATAAATCTCAATGTCTGTGTGTCTGTACATCTATAGGATGAAAAGGAATAGAAGATACATAAAAACAAAGTATGTGTTCTCATGCAAAATTTTATGAGAAAGACAATAAGCTACATAAAATTTACTATCCATTGCGATTAGGGGGCTTAAAGTGGGGCAAACACCCCCTGTGAAATTTCAAATACCTCCGATTTCAATGAAAATAACAACATAACTACTAGGTACTAAATAAAGATGATTTCCAAAATTTCGCCATCTTACAATATTATTTAACCCCACTAATGGGTTTTATAACACAGGACAGAGCCCCTTGAAAGTGCAAATACATCCACTTTTCAGGAAGATACATAAAATTTAAGTATGTCTTCTTGGAATAAGTGTACTACAAAACTTCAACAATGCATATCTTTGCAACATAATTTTATGCATTAGAAAAGGAATATTTTAATAAGCAAAACATACTTAGTTTACCATATCACCGTCAGTCTGAACACCTGTCTCATCAGTTGAGTGTATACCAATACAACGATTGACAGTGATAATATATATATATATATATATATATACACACACACACACACACATATATACATATATATATATATATGTATATATATATATATATACTTATATATATATATATACACACACACACATATATATATACATATATATATATATACACACATATATATACACACACACACATATATACATATACACACATATATATACACACACACATATATATATATAATATATATATATATATACACACATATATATATATACACACACACATATATATATATATACATATATATATATATATATATATCTTTTTTTGCTAGCATGTAGGTTTATGAAAGTTACAGCTTCTATATAATTGAATCTTTTGTAGCAGAATATCCGCAAGTTCTTACTGCCAGGCTTCGGCCCAAAAAGTTATAATACAGTCTAATATACTATTGAACTCAATACTCGTTTTATCCTTATAAAAATATTGCATATACAACAGTCGTTGAACTACACATACATATATACATACATACATATACATATATATATAGGTACAAGAGTAGCTGTGTGGTAAGTAGCTTGCTTACCACACTGAAGAAGATAGCCGACTGTGTTTAACCAGAAGAAGCTGCTGCAAGGAGAGTCCTTGCTACATGAAGTCACGTCTCTCATGAAATATTGAACTTTGAGGCTCGACTACAGGTAGGCATTTGTTGTATTTTTTTGAGGGCTTAGTGGAGTTTGTTGCCCTGTATTGAATATTTTTTGGTGAGCAACAGTCTCCACTCTGCTCCAGACATTTGCGTGCCTGTGGTCATGCGTAAAGACTCACTTTGCAATGAGAATTGTGTTTTTGAGGAGGTGTAGCCACTCCGCAAAAATTAATTTGCTTCTGAAATTGTCTTTGTGTTTTCCACTGGATTTACCACGGAGTAGCAAGGCAGGAAGGACTAATTGTGCTGTGACTGGAGTACCTGTTTCATTGCGGATTACCAGAGTTGCGGAATTGTGTTGCCGTTGATTGAACTGTCTTCCTTCGTTCTTTTTCTCTGCTCTGTCTTTCTGTTCTTCTTTTTTGTGTTTATTACTGTACTTTTATTTAGAACTTTGAACTTTTTGGTTGAACGCTTTTTCTTTTTTTGTGTGTTTTAAAATCATGGCAACAAAAAACCCCCACTGTGTTGGAGTGGGAAATTGTGCCCCCCAAGCAGTGGATAGAGGACCGAAATGAGAGAATGGTGGTGTTAAGGACGTACTCCAAGTCCCTTGAGACCATCACTGTATTCTCGCAGGTCAAGATTGAAAAAGAGTTGGCAGAATACCTGCCAACTATCAAGTATATTGCAAGGGGTGTCAAATTCGCAACAGTGTGGTTGCTGTTTGACACCCCTAAAGAGGCTAGCATGTTCGCTAGTCAGCCCCTGGAAGGGGAAAAGATTTTGTTCCTCCCCACATATCGTGGGAGGAAATTGAAAAGAGTCTGGGTGAGTGGGCTGCCACCCGGAATAGAGCCTGAGTGGCTAGAGGATACTATCCGCCAGGGTCTGGGTGGCAGTGGAACCAGACCCTTGAATGTTAGAATGCTTCCTGTGGCTGATTGGGTGGGGTCGAAAGCAATTTTGACCATATGGACCCAATCAGCCAAACATCTGGTCTTCCCAGATTTTCTAAAGATGGCCGGTTCTAGGTATCCGGTGACTTTTGAGGGATGCCCCCCACCCACCCACAAGTGTCACCTGTGCCTGGAATCGGGCCACATCAAGAAGAATTGCCCCAACAACCATGCAAGGGCACTGGAAAAACTAATAGAGGAGGATGTTTTTCCTCCAACAGAGCTTCCTGAGTATATAAAGGAAGGAGATGTAGAAAAAGTCAAGGAGGAGGTAACCCCCTTGAAAGGAAAAAAAAGGTGGACAATGGTTGCCCACCGATGGATCCCAAGGCGGCGGGAGGGAAGGAGGGATCTATGGACAAGCCGGAGGAACCTCCCCCTCCCGACGTGAAAAAGGAAAAAACAAGAAAAGAAAGAAAAACGGGGCATCACCGGCAGTTGCTGGTGCACCGTTGACATGTTCTGAAAGCCCTTCGGTGGAACATGAGCCACCGGAAGTGGGGAAGAAGAAGGCCCCTCCCAGTGGAAATGTTGAAGAGCATGTGATCTTCTATCTCAGGGGAGGGGCTGTAGAGAACTATATAGAAAGTTCTTGTGATAGTCGGGACTTAATAGACTTGACTTGTATTCCAGAGTGGCCTCCGCAGGTGGCTGCTCGTGTACTGGAAGAAAGGAACCTCTATCACATAATGGACTCCTTCTCAAAGGAAGAGTATAGACCATGTGTAAAGGACCCCAACTTACGGCTGCTGGAATGCCTGCAGGAAGCAAGAAAATTTATTAAAGACTCATTGATGTAATTGTTTTTAGTTGTAATGGACATTTTAGTCCATAAAAGTGTTATAGAATTGTAAGAGGTTTAATACCTCATTTAGTATTTTTAAAAAAACAATGTTTTAGAGAAGCAAAAGTCGGCGGGCACTTTTCGTCTTCTCCCATTCTTATCATCCTTCTATCATTATCATTCACCTCATTAATGTCCTTGTCTAGCCCACAAGCTACCTTACTCTATGTACTGCCTTTATGGCAAATTTGATAAAATAAAGTAGCTTGCTTACGAACCACATGATTCTGGGTTCAGATCTACTGCGTGGCACCTTGGGCAAGCGTCTTCTACTATAGCCTCGGGCCGACCAAAGCCTTGTGAGTGGATTTGGGTAAACGGAAACTCAAAGAAGCCAGTCATTCATATATATATATATATATATATGTATATATATATATATGTATGTGTGTCTGTGTTTGTACCCCACCATCGCTTGACAATCTATGTTGGTGTGTTTACGTCCACATAACTTAGCAGTTCGGCAAAAGAGACCACCAGAATCAGTATTAGGCTTACAAAGAATAAGTCCTGGGGTCAATTTGTTTGACCAAAAGCAGTTCTCCAGCATGGCAGCAGTCAAATGACTGAAACAAATAAAAGTATAAAAGAATATATACATCAGTGGTGACTCCAGCTCTCGGGCTGTTCAGGCTTAGCCCAAGTATGAATTTAGTAAAGTGAACATGTATTTGCAAGCTTATTTGATTTCTGCCAAAACTCACTTCAAGTATGTAATTGCAGCCAATAACTTGCGTTTTACTTCAACGTCTGGTGGTCATCTTACAAGTGCCCTGCGTCAAAACATATCATTATATGGCAGATGTTCTTTTGACATCATTCACATGTGCCTGACTCGGGCTCAGAAGTTATAGCCTAAGCTGTTACCTATAATCGTAAAAAATAAAAGTAATTCAAATTCAATGTTTTCTAGAAACATTAAATTTCTATAAAGATTAGGATTTAAATTCAAATCTATGAAAAGTTTCCATTCTACAAACGAAACGAAAAATCATCCAGCAACTCATACTAATACAAACTTGCCTGGTAGGTGTAAAAGACTAACTGTGTTGGGGACATGGCAAGCCAACAGTTATTCTGTGAGTTATCATCTGATCCTGGTAGAAATGTTTCTCGTCTGAGAAACACCAAGGCATGTTCATTTGGAGATGTTTGAGTTTGTTCAAAAGCTTCATAGCGTGATCTTTCTTCTTGTCCTTCATAACTTGGGACAGAAAATTGGCCCTTTCTCATCTTGTATGAGGAATACGAAATGTCTTCATGCACTACCTGCCTGATAAGAAACCCAGACACACCCATGTCTCTAGCAATGGACCTGATTGACTTGGAGGGATTGTTGTGAATCATGGTCTGGATCTCACCAACAAATTCAGAAGTTCTTTTCTTATCAGAACGATCAGAGAGTTTTCCAAGCTATGACTAGTAACCGAGACATTTGGAAATATGCTGTGCTTGAGAAGACCTGGCAAGCCAAATGAAACCATAATTTTGTGGCCTATGCCAGGGGTGTAACCAGCCCACCTATGCGTACTTTCTCTTCATTGGACACTGCTTGCGAAGACCTGTTGAGGCAAGTGAAATTGAAATCAGATTCGATGACTGGCATCTGTGTAAGTGGAGCACTAAGAGCACCATCCAAGCATGATCGTTTCCAGAGCAGCTAACTGGCACCTGTGCCAGTGACATGCAAAAAGCACCATTCGAGTGTGATCATTACCAGCGTTGCCTTATCGGCACTTGTGCCAGAGTGCAGGTGGCATGTAAAAAAAAACACAATTTGGGCATGGGCGTTGCTAGTATTGCCTGGCTGGCCCTCATGCCGGTGGCACGTAAAAACACCAACTACACTCCCGGAGTGGTTGGCGTTAGGAAGGGCATCTAGCTGTAGAAATTCTGCCAGATCAAGGTTGGAATCTGGTGCAGCCATCTGATTTGCCAGTCCTCAGTCAAATCGTCCAACCCATGCTAGCATGGAAAGCGGACGTTAAATGGTGACGATGATGATGATATATCTATTATATAAAATCCGTTCTGTCTGTCTGTGTGTGTGTGTCTTCTAGGATCTCGGGCATCCTCCATCTGAGTGCGCTCAAATTTGATGTGTAGATACCGATGGTATCAGGGCATGTATAAGTCTTGAAAAAATTACAAAAATCAATTCCAAGGGAGAATGTGATCGATAAAGCTGTGTGAGCAAGCATTTGTACACACAAGTACATCAGCTGTTGCGGTCGATACTATGCGTACGCGAGAAAAATGCACGTGCAGTTTGCGCAAAAAAAGCCGGCTGGTTTGAAATAATGCCACAAAATGCTGTATATTTAAGAGACCAAACAAGATGCAAAAGAGATATTTTCTTCAAACTTGGCATGAAGCAAGGAAAGACTATTTGGTTTCTCAAGAAGTTTTTTCTTTTGCCTTAACTTCGTTTAACAAAACCAAAAAAATGTTATTGAAATAAAGGCATGCTTAATTATTTTTTAATGAAAAGAAAACACTGATTGCTTTTTATTCAGCAGATATGATTCAGCACCGTCCACTGGACGGGGGGGGGAGGGGTTGATCGTATATATATATATACAGAGAGACAGTGGGAGGGGGAGAGAAAGGGAAGGAGAAGTAAACAGAGTAGGAGGAGTCGCTGAAGAGGTCACAGGTGTTTCCAGAGAATGGACGTAAGATAAAGTAAGAACAATAATAAACGATAGTGCGTGTGTTTAAGTGGCAAGAAAAAAAGACGATCTTTCGTTTTAACTCGAAATAATGTAAACATTGAATCGGTCATTTCCATGACCACATGTTGTCTTGTCAGTTGGGAAGGGAAAGCTAATGGGTTGTGCATGCTTGTTCTTCTGCGTGTATGTGTGTGTGTGTGTGCACGTGCGTGTATGTGCGTGCTTGTTCTTCCATGTATGTGTGTGTGTGTGAGTTTTATTTTTGTATTTATATGTTGTGGAATGTAGAAATAACACACAGAGGAACAAACATGCACAAACAAGAACAAGCACGCACACACACACACACACACACACAGAGGAACAAGCACGCACAACCCATTAGCTTTCTCTTCCCAACTAACAATTGATATGACAACATATGGTCACGGAAATGACCGATTCAATGTTTACATTGTTTCGAGTTAAAACGAAAGATCGCCGAAAAAAAATGACCGTCTCAATATATATCAAAACACACACACACAAGGCGGCGAGCTGGCAGAATCGTTAGCACGCCGGGCGAAATGCATAGCCGTATTTCGTCTGCCGTTGCGTCTAAGTTCAAATTCCGCTGAGATCGACCTTGCCCTTCATCCTTTCGGGATCAATAAATTAAGTATATAATCGACTTAATCCGTTTGTCCTCTCTGTGTTTGGCCCCTTGTGGGTAGTAAAGAAATAGGTATTTCGTCTGCCGGTGCGTTCTGAGTTCAAATTTCGCCGAGGTCGACTTTGCCTTTCATCCTTTCGGGGTCGATAAATTAAGTACCTATTTCTTTATTACCCACAAGGGGCTAAACACAGAGGGGACAAACAAGGACAGACATAGGTATTAAGTCGATTACATCGACCCCAGTGCGTAACTGGTACTTAATTTATCGACCCCGAAAAGATGAAAGGCAAAGTCGACCACGGCGGAATTTGAACTCAGAACGTAGAGACAGACGAAATACCGCTAAGCATTTCGCCCAGCGTGCTAACGATTCTGCCAGCTCGCCGCCTTTAAGTACCAGTTACGCACTGCGGTCGATATAATCGACTTAATCCGTCTGTCTGTCCTTGTTTGTCTCCTCTGTGTTTAGCTCCTTGTGAATAGTAAAGAAATAGGTATTTCGTCTGCCGGTGCGTTCTGAATTCAAATTCCGCCGAGGTCGACTTTGCCTTTCATCCTTTCGGGGTCGATAAATTAAGTACCAGTTACGCACTGCGGTCGATATAATCGACTTAATCCGTTTGTCTGTCCTTGTTTGTCTTCTCTGTGTTTGGCCCCTTGTGGGTAGTAAAGAAATAGGTATTTCGTCTGCCGGTGCGTTCTGAGTTCAAATTCCGCCAAGGTCGACTTTGACTTTCATCCTTTCGAGGTCGATAAATTAAGTACCAGTTGTGTACTGGAGTCGATCTAATCGACAGGTCCCATCCCCTAAAATTTCGGGCTTTGTGCCTAGAATAGAAAATAATATATCAATACACACACCACAACCAGCATATTTCAGTTTCATCTACTAAATCTACTCACAAGGCCTTTGGGCAGTCTGGGGCTATGGTACAAGACACATGCCCAAGATGCCACACACTGGGACTGGACCAGGAGCTATATAGTTGAGAATGTAACTTCTTGCTACACAGCCATGCTTGTACCTCTACTTCAAATATTTTGTATTCAACAATGCTTTGCTAAGTTTCTCCAGATTTTTACTTTTTTTTCTTTGGTAGTTAGTTTCCAAAATTTTCTGCTTCTTTCTTTGCGTTTTACATTTGAGAAGTGGAAACGGTTTGCTTATTCAGAATAATTTATGGTCTGTGAACAACAAATCTAGTTTCATGAGTCCGCTAATACTTCTGCTTAATGTTTCATAATTGCAATTTTTCCTTTCTCCCTTCGTTCCTTCTTTCTTCCTTGTTTTCTTTCAGTTCGCCTTTTTGTTTTTGGCCTTTCAGTTTATTTTCGTGGCTTTTATAATGTAAACTTCGTAAAAAAAAAGAAGACAATCACACACTCGTAACAAAAATCATCCAAAGAGCATCAAGGGATAACAAAACACATAATATATGTTTAAAAAACGATCCTCACATAAGTACAAGACCACAATTTGTCCAAGATTTAAGAGAATCGAAACCAGGACCCACTGATTGCGAAACGAACTTCTTAAACCATCCGGCCATACTACAAGTGTTAAACAAATGCTTGTGAAGGAAATTGGGAGGGACCGAAACTGTCTAGAAGTTCATCTGACGAATTGGACCCGTAATTCACGGGTGATTCCATTAAGGGTATGTGTGACTATGGCAATACTGTTTACTCGCTAATTTAAGGAGTGTGGTAGTCTAGCTGATCGAATTAACATTCATGGTTGAAAATTCAGACAGGACGACGGCTTTTTTTTTTTTTTTTACAAGGCCACGGAAAGGGGTCAGTTGATTATATTGGTCCCAGTATTTGACATTTTATCGATCCCGGAAGGTTGTGTATACGTATGAATGTGCGTGTATGTACACACAAATTCGTGAGAGTCTAGGAAATTGAGATTTTGTGGTGTTCATACCTATACTACATGAGAACTTGTAAAAATAATTTAAGCGTTCCCAAATTACTATACATGTGTGGGGCGCATGTTGTATGTATGTGTACACATGTAGATTGCTTTAAATCAATTCTAATCGAACAGACCTTGGCGTTTTAATTGTGACCATCTGTACCACGTATGTATTTTTCAATAAAAACTCGAGCCAGTTGAGAGAGAACTGGTGTCGATATAAACGATTAAAACCTTTGAAAGCGGTACCCTAGTATGGCTGCAATCCAATGACTGAAACCAATAAAAGTGTATCTAGGACTATATTATCAACGAGCCCTTCTGTTTAAGACAATAGGATGTGTTGTGCATAGTAGCAGATTTAGCTATTGTTTCAAGCAAGTCAAATGACCACGTAGTCTCCAGCGTTGAGTCATTGTGAATGTTGCGAAGCTACAGGTCAATCGTAATGGAGAAAACAAAAGATCAAAGGATATTCCAGGCTTGACCAACCCGTCCTTCTTTTTGGGCATCGTGCATCTAAGACTACATTATCTAACGTATCTATATTTTCAAAGACGCTAGCAGTGTAATGCGAAGATTTGACTGCTATTTCTAGCAGGTTCGTATGAAGCAAATGTCACAGTTGTACTGTGTGTCTTTTCTAAGGTTTACATCAGACTTACCTTGATTTTTCTACCTACAGACGTATTGGGACAGAGAATGAACCATGATTTATCCAGGTAAAAACACAAGTTGGTCATCGTTGATTCTAATGAGGTGAACAACATCGGACATCGACCGCATTAACTGACCATTTCTTTCACATTATGAAAAAGACAAACTGTGTGTATCTACGTGTAAGTGTAAAGCTATGTACATGTGTGGTGATGAGTGTGATAGAGTATGTGTGTATGGGTTTCAGTATTTTGGACTAAGTGTGGTAGTAGTGTCAGTGCTTGTGAACATGTGCGTGTCAATATTTACGTCTCTGTGTGTGTGTGTAAGTATAAGTGTGTTCGTTCACACACTCGTCGGCTGTTGACGGTTTTTATCTTACGCTTTTTTTTTTCTTTCTAGTTTTTCTTTCTTGTCCTTACCCACCAACACACACTGAAACACGAATATAGGAAAACAATAGTGATAGACAAGCCAAATGACTTGGTGAGCATAAGAAAATGTATGAGAGAAAGAGAGCGAGTGTGTGTGTGTATGTGACCAGATAGGGACGGACAGGACCGCTGGCAAGAGGCAACAATTAC
Organism: Octopus sinensis; assembly: GCF_006345805.1. Classification (NCBI taxonomy): domain Eukaryota; kingdom Metazoa; phylum Mollusca; class Cephalopoda; order Octopoda; family Octopodidae; genus Octopus; species Octopus sinensis. The sequence goes on from NC_043009.1 coordinate 34,016,100, forward strand.
TTTCAATGAAGAAACAGGAAGGGGGAAAGGAGTCGATGTAGTTTTTGGAGATTAGGGTGAACGGGTGGATACAGCAGAGTGTTAAAAATAGTAGTGGTATTGATGGGGGTGGAGGAGGAGGATGTAGTGGTGTAGGTGGTTGTGTGAGCAGTGTGGAACGAGATGTGACGAGTCATTATTGTAAGTAACATGAACAGAAGCACTTAGTTTGGGAAGGAAGTAAAGAGAAAAGGAACACAACAGACAAATACAGATAGAACAGAATTAACATTGTCCTTTTTCTAGGTACTCAAGACGACGAGGATAACCACTGTCACTACTACACTATGCTATAGTCACTTCTTCATGTAGCCTCTTCAAGATATGGAAACATTTTGACACCATACATACTATTAATGCACACGTGTGCGCACACTTGGCTATATCAGTGACAAACTAGAAAGCATATATTTTCAGGTAACAAAAAAAAAAGGGTGACTAGTTAACACACACTTCTCGAATAGTCTGTTAAAGTAAAATTATCTTAGATTTTTTCTACAGTTCAATATGCACTAGTAATCCAAATTCCAAAAATAATGTTTTGCTTCTTAGTTAGAAACCTGTTTATAGGAAAAATTTGTAGAAATTTATAAATGCCATTTACACTGGGAAAGGTGGAATTAGTTAAAACACGGGGTAATTTGAAATACTTCTTTTTGAGCAGCAAACAAAAAACCTAGTGAGGACTGTGTGGCTATCTTACAAGGGCCTCTTATACTACTTTTCAGTTATATTGGTAAAGATGTTGATACAGAATATTTTAAGTAAACAAAAATTTTCATATGTTAGAGATGTTCATGTTTCATAATTACTCAGGTCAAGAGTTAATTCATTTATTTGTTGATTGTTTGATGGAAAATAATTGGCGAAGGCAGCGAATAATTTACTTGTTCTAATTTGTGTTGTGTACACTGCATATGTTGATCTTGTTACTATTAGTTGAAACATGATAAAATGGGTTAGGTGGAACATATTTCAATTAGTTCCACTATCCTATGTACACTGGTATGTGTAGTAGCACTTAAACTCAAAAGGAGGTCACAAGTTTGGCACTGAATATACAAGTTGACTGCCTGAATATGTTCTACTTTGGATGGAAAATAAAATCACAGGCAACAAACCCTTCAAGTGCAAGGGTGGGGATCGGTAATCTGCATTCGGCAGAGAAGAAAAACTGCACTATTATGTTGAACTGGTTGATGAAATGAATGAGGTAACTAACAAAATTTTGAAAAGTGTTCCAAACAAAAACTTTGCACACCCCAAATTTACAATGTCCAGATGATACTGAAATGGTGAAAGATGTTGAATGTTGAAGACATCATTGAGGTTGATGAATGCAAAGTGTAGTGGTTTATTTTTCGCTATATGCTTCTCCTGCAGTTGCTGTACTAGAAAGACAGCATCAATAGTACTTCTTACTATTGTAACAATTGACAGTGATGCTGTTACACCAGTAGCTCACATTTGGAAGACTCTCCCATTCATTATCCACAGACAGTAGCCTTTCAGAATAGTACTTCCATGCCTCTTTCTTTTCAACATTACTAAGTGCAAGTGTACTACTATCCTTTCATACACACTTATCTCACACATCTTGATTTTCTCTGATATACTGTTTCGCAATCAGGAACATCTCATGCCATAGAACATTAGTAAACCTCTTCCTTTGCTAAATGGATGTGTCTCCTAGCTTCTCTTCTAGCCACCTGGTATAGTTCTTTGTTACCCCATTCTACTCTTGCATCTCCGCTGTTATGGGTTTGTCTACTTCTAATTCTCACCAAGTGCTTCAATTTGAATCTCTTTATATTTTCATACCTTTCATTTCCAGTTCAGTTTGTGTCCCTACTCCTTCTTATCTTGGTACATTCTTCACCAAGAAAGGACTTTGCATTCATAAGCATCACTATATCCTTTTTACTATTGAGGATGCAGTTCAATCTAGCTTGTGCCCACCAGATTAATAGGCGATTAGGTGGCTGATAAGTTTTCTTAAGTTAGTGTTGCAGATCATTTGCAGCATAGAACTTCAGTTTTTTTCCCTTCTCATTTCTAGAATCAAAGCCATTACCTCTATGTACATCATGGAATCCATTGGAGTGCTGCTAGCATGTCTGTTAAAATTACCAGCCATGAAAATAGGGTCATTGTTGGCCGTTATCATGGTCATCTGCAGAGTGGTTCTATTGAAACAGTTTTTCTATTCATCTGCTAGTCTAGCTTGAGAAGCATATGCTAAGACAAATGTAACTGTTGTATAATCTAAGAATAGTCATAGCTTAGCAATTCTAACATATTCTGATGACCTCAATCAATTTCTCTGCTAAAAGTATGCCTGCACCACCCACTCTGTCACTGCTACCTATCCAGATTTGTACCTTTGCTCCATGCCAATGAGAAGTCTAGTGGGGGTTCCCCTCATCTTACCTCCTGCAAATTGCACACATCTAAATGTCTCTTGCTTTAGCATTTTGAAAATCTTACCAGACAGGTTTTCCATTGGGTCAACATTGATCATGGCAACCCTAAGGATGTGGACTTTAAAAGAGCATCCAAAGCTTACACTGGGTGAATCTTAAGGAGTTTCTACCTACACATTTTCTACAGATTGAGCAGGGCTATCCACCTGAAGGGATTTGCCTTCCTTCCTACTTACTAAGACTTTGGTTTTTACTAGGTTAACTCTAAGGCCCTTTGATTCTAAACCTTGCTTCCATACCTGGAAATTCTTCTCTAGTTCAGGTAGTGATTCAGCTATAAGAGCAAGGAGCTCCCAGGGGCAGCCTGTCTTGAATTCCTCTGTTATTGCCTGGAGGATTATGATAAAGAAGAGGAGGCTGAGCACTGAACCATGGTGAACTCCTACTTGTACCCTGAATTCTTTGCTGTACTCATTGCCAACCCTCACCTTACAGGTAGCATCCTTGTGCATAGCTTGTACAGCTCTTACCAACCATTCATCTATCCCTAGTTTCCACATTGACTACCAGATAGGGGATTGGGGGGCCCTGTCAAAGGCTTTCTCCAAGTCAACAAAGGCCAAGTACAGGGGTTTATCTTTGCATATGTATTTCTCCTGCAGCTGCCTCACCAGAAATATAGCATCAGTGGTGCTTCTCCCTGGCACAAAACCAAACTGCATCTCATCTAAGCTAACTCTCTCCCTATTTAGTTGGGCTATGACTCTCTCTGTAACTTTCATCACCTGTTCCAGCAATTTGATACCTCTGTAATTATTTTTATCTAAGACATCACCTTCACCTTTGTAGCAGTTGACTATGGTGCTGCTACACTAGTCATTGGGTATAACTCCTTTGTGAACCACCTGATTTACTTGATTTATGTGGGTGTGTCTCTCTCACATACATGCACATAGAGTTATGTGCATATGCACACAAATATATTGTACCTATATATAGAAGATACGAGTTGCTATGGAGAGCAAATGTGCACGTCTGTCACTGAGGTGGAGGTGAGAGGAAAGTGGGATAGAATGATCTACAATGTGTTGTGTTTCATCATAATATGAAGTTGTACACTTAGCAAATACTATTAGATGCCACATGAGGATTAATAAGAATTAACCAGCTATTAGTCTGGTTAAAAGCAAAGAAGGCAACTGCCATTAAACTCTAGGCACAGTATCATTGTATCAACCAGACTATCAGATGTCGTTACACATTGCTGGTCACAATGTGCTTCCAATTCTTTCTTCATAGTGCCACACAAGGCCTGACATTTTAAGGGGAAGTGGGTAGACTATTATATTGCTCCCACTCCTTAACTGGTACTTATTCTATCAACCCTGGATGGATGAAAGCAAAGTCAACCTTGGCAGAATTTGAACTCAGAATGTAATTAATCAGAAGAAATGTTGCTGAGCATTTTGATTCTAATGATTCTGTCAGCCCACCACCTTGAAGATGATGATGATGATGGGGGTGGAGGTCAGAAGAAAGGCTAGAGAAAAAGAATACATCAGCACTAGTAGAGTGTATCCAGAATCTTCTGTCACATGTCCAATTCACAGACAAAACATTAAAATGTAAAGTTCTGTTCTCCCACACTCTCTTTCATGTTACTATGAGTTAAGTGGTGTGTGATTGTCTTTAAAAAAAGTGTGATTTTGTTACCACCTCAACATTGTTGGCTGTACTATATACACATATATATGTACATACACACATATATATTTATATTGTTATCATCATGCTCCATGCTGGCATGGGTTGGAAATATTTTTGTTGTTTTTGTAAAATCTCAGAAAATAATTAAAAATTCACATTTTTTATCAAATTATTTTGTTATACTTGAATGTGTGTGTATGTGTAGTTGAACCTTTGAACTCCGCACATTTTTTTCTCCCTCCGATTTTTTCCTCTTAATCTTTTTTGTTGAAGAGTGTAGGCTTGAAACTTATAAGACTTTTCCATTCTTCCCAAGCATTAAACTAATACACCTGCTTGTTGTTCCTACACCTGTCTTCATCTTTTGTTTTCTGTAAATTTGAACTATATATATTACATGCTCACATGGTTACCCCAGTTTACCGAACTTCCTACCCTCTTGGATTTTCATCTTAATTACTTCCCGAACTTTCAGTACCTCTCCTCATTCACATAACCAGCATTCCACCCAGATTACCACTGGATCTTCATACTCTTCTGGACTCTACCTCCATGGATCTTACTGGCTATTTTCATTGATGTAAATCACTCTAATATACCACAACTTTTGAACTTTCTGAACTTTTAAACTCCATACGTTAATAACTCTGCCATTCTCTCTCCATTTTAACATTTTCACTTTTTTCTCCTTTTTCCAGCATGCCTAATTATAAATCCTCCCTCCTCCACGTTCAACACCAGCTCAAAAAACACCTTACCACACTTCCTTTCTGCTGATTTCAACCTTCTATTAATCTTCTACTCATTTTCAAAAAAACACGCTACTGTAGTAATGTTTCCTTTCTTAGTCACTGCCTTCATCACCGCCTCATCCCCAAAGGTTTCTGCCTCCGTTTCCACCCTATCTTCCATTCTACTTCTGCCATCTTATCCATACTCCACACCACTTCCTGCCACCATTCATTCTAGCCTTTCCAAAATATACTCCCTTGACCACCTTCTCCCTCTTGCTTATTCCACCTTTTTTTCCTGCTATTCACCATCCGTTGCACATTCCATCATACCCTTTATCCTCCACCTCAACCACCTTCTCCACAACTTTCTTGCTTACACTAAACTCCACTCACTTTCTCATCCTGTCCCATCCGATCCACTCCCCCTCCCTCCTCAATCCATTCCCCTCCCTCCTCGATCCACTCCCCATCCTCCTCGATCCATGCCCCATCCGCACTCCCACTCTTCCATTACTCCAACCTTCCTACACACCACTTCCTCCTCTCTCTCCTCCCAGCCTTCCACTGCCTCCAGGTCATCTTGTCATGTGTGACCATTGAACTTTGCACATTTTTTTCTCTCTCTGTTCTCTTTCATTCTCTCTCCATTTTTTCCCTCTTAATCCCTTCTGTCAAAGAGCGTAGGCTCGAAATGTAAAAGACTTTCCCATTCTTCCCGAGCGTTAAACTAATACACCTGCCTGTTGCTCCTACACTTGTCTTTATCTTTTGTTTTGTGTAAATTTGAACTATATATATTTCAAAAGAATGTGTTATAATACTATTCCACATATACAAAAACAGCCATACCAACAATCCAACATACCTCCATCAGCAGCTGCCCCACGAGTATCATTATGGTTTCGACACCTGAGCAGTAACCATTCAGTCCGGCAGTGTCAAATAAGTGTTGCTTGGGAACAAACATACCAAAGAAACCTGTATGTATGTTTGTGTGAATGTAATGTATATATTATATATATCTGTGTATGTGCATGCGTACATGCATGCATATGTATATAAAATCATAATCATCATCATTTAAGATCTGTTTTTGATGCTAAGATGGGTTGGACAGTTTGACAAGATCCAACGAACTAGAGGACAATATTGAGCTCTAGTCTCTGTTTTACTATGTTTAGAACAGCTGGATGCCCTTTCTAATGCCAACCAATTTACAGAGTGTATTGAACGCTTTTACTGTGCTACAAGCACTAGTGAGGTCATCAAATGATTCACAAGACAAAGAGAAAAATCCTTGACTGAAAAGAGTTGTAGTGAAGAAGGAGTTGGCTCTATGCTAGATGTTGAGAAGCTTAAGTATGATAGGGCAATGTCAGCTGCTGAGATATTAAAGTATGATGTGGAGTAGCCATGTATTTCCTCTATGACCCTTGCTTGCTATGCAAGGGACAGGTATCTTGCTACGAAGAGGAGATGCATGGCTACCCAGTATTATACAAGAGCGGGTGGGACTGGATAGAAGATTATGATGGTGGTTACAAGGTGTCAGAGTGTACTCTTAAGATACAAGAAAGTGAGTATAAGAAAGAATATGGACAAAGAATTGGTAAAGCTGGGTAGATAAGTTTGTTAAAGTGTGAATGGAGAGTGACTAATGGTCAAAGATGGATGAAGGTGAGAGAATAAGAATGGTCCCGGAAGATGATAATTGGCAGCAGAGGAAGAGAGGAGAGAAGAAAACATGGAGATGATGTGTGGCATGAGAAAGATATGCACACTAATAGTGATTGATGCCAGAGGTCTGTATGAGTAGCTGTAGTGAGTGAGAGATAAAAATAAGGTGAGGCTATTGATAGCAGGTATGCCAAGGTGATACAAATTAGAAGTTGGTGTTAAAGATAAGATAATGGTAGTCCTACAATGTATCTGAGAGGAAGGGGTGATTGGTAATGATACTGAGAGGAAGGGATGGATTTTTAAAAGAAAGTGGTTCCAGGGCGTGGGTGGAAGTAACTAGCAAAGGGATGATTAAATATGCGCATATTCTGTTCTCATATAATTATAGCAGCTGAATAATGCATGCCATAATTAGAAAAGTGGTGGGATGGCTGTTAGGAATATGACAAGTAGAGAAGGCTTACTAGGACAGTTTGGGTGTAGGGACAAAGCCTAGTGAGTGTGTAAAACATAAACACAGTGCTTTTAGTTCAATCACTTTTGTTGAGCCAGATGGGTCTTCTTTAGCACAGTAAATTGCCAATCATCTCAATCCTTTGTTATCTCTTCAATGAGGCTCAACACCTTGAGATCAGCCTTTATTATTTTGTCCCATATTTTTATGGGTCTTCTTCCACAATTTCCATCCACATTTAGCAATTAACACATTTTTTTGTGCAGCTGTTCTCATTCATATGTATCACATGTCCACACCAGCACATCCTTCTCTCTTGCACACTGAATCTAATTCCTCTTATAATAATGACATTTGCACTTTGTCATTAACAGACACACTGACACTGAACATCTAATGGCATATACAATTTTCATTCATTTCTGATATTTCTATGTCCTTTGCATTTGGGGCCCTCATCTCACTACCATGTAGTATGGTTGTTTGTACATAAGCATCATACAATCTAACTTTCAAACTCAGAGAAAGACCTTTTGCTAAGAGTGTAGGTAACAGTTCTCTGAACTTACCCCATCTTGTTCTTATTCTAGCAACTATACTTTCAGAAGTCTCCTCCACTGGTAATTTGGTCACCTAAGTACTAGGCTTTGCAAAAGTCCTGTTACACTTAGTTTTGCTATTTCAAGAGGTTAACGTGTGTGATAGAAAAAGTACTGTCAAACATACTTAAAGTTCTTCTTTCCCAGCACGCGTCAAAACATCTTTTCCATTGTGTGCATGTATATTTAGATGGAAGTGAAAAGAATCAAGTTCATTGCTCTCCTGCACACAGTCCACAACAAGTCCGACATTGCCAAGTGGATGCCATTGTCAGCTGGATGACTGTCCACAGAGTTACAGTGAGGTTCAAGAATGGGAAAGACCTCAAAGATCAACCTCAATCAGGCAGACTTCAAGTTGTCAACTGTTTGGCTGAGTGAAAGGCCTTCAAAAGTGATCTGAAACTTAAAATGACTGCACTTGTGAAGAACAACCTCTCTGTGACCATGATGTCCGGGTCTATCAAGAAGGAGGGTGACAAGAGGTTGTGGTGCATGGAAAGGCCTCTACTGACCGACTGTGTGTAAGAAGAATGTTGGGAGTGCTGTCATCACCTCCTCAATGACTTAAAGTGTCATAGCAATCGAATTCTCATTTTTCCTAATGAAAAATCCTTCGAACAGAATGACTGCACGGTCAGCTTTGGCCAGGAGGTCTCTGAGGTCTGCTACATGTCCACAACTAAGCACCCAGCCTTCATAATGATGCTTAGCATCATAGCTTTGAATGGTGAGAAGATGCCGCTGGCGTGGTTCACAGCCAGTTACAGGCTCTCCACAGCTGACTACAGGGACATGTTGGCCATGTAAGTCCTGCTCTGGGTGAGAAAGATCACAATGATGGTGGACTATGTCTTTCAGCAGGACAGTGCCAAGGCCATGCAAGAGTGATTGGGGTCAAACACAAACTTCTGGTCGCAGAACTTTTAGCCACCACAGTCACCCAACCTCATCCACCTTGACTACAGAGTGCGGGTGCATATCAAGTGCAAGGTCCAGCACAGCAACATCAACAAGCTGAAGTCCTCTGTCAACCATGTGTGGGCCAGCATGTTTTCAGAGGTTAGATTGCACAGCAGCACCTGCTCTGTGGTCGAAGTAAACGGCCATCAATCAGAGCCATTTAGCATAGTATGCTCAGTCCATTGGGGCTGCCCATTCTCTCCTCTTCTGTATATGCTGGCTCTCGAGTCACTACTATGGAAGTTGGAAAAATTGAGAGGCATCCCTTTTGAACTTGGACATGGGAGGACAGTGTTAGCATATGCAGACGATGCCACCATCAAAATGGTGATGATCATCTCCATTCTAGAGGAATATGAATTGGTTGGTGGGGCCAAAATCAATGCTGAGAAGTTAGTGGGATTGCACCTGGGCACCTGGCAAGGCAGGTCAATGTTGTCAAATGGTGACATTGGATTTTGGACTGATGGGCCAGTTAAACTGCTCAGGCCAGCTAAACTCTCTCAGGCGGAGGTGACAAAACAAGGTGGCTAGTCTTACTCAGAAATGGGCAGAGAGAAAGCTGTCCTTGGAAGGTTGGACAGAGGTGGTGAATGCCTACATTGCTTCCATCATCATTTATCATTTGACCATTGTGACTTGCCCCAGTTATTGCTTGATCAAGTTGGAGTGTCTCTTGTTCATTTTCTTGTGGAAGGAACATGTCCCAATAGTAAGATGGTATGGTCAGTCTGCTGCCAGCTCCCTTCTGAGTGGTGGCTAAAGCATGCTGTGGCTTTTGATATGCAGACACATTCAGATTGCACCACCTGTAACAGTTTCTAGAAGGTGAATGTGTGTGGGCTCCATTTGTGAGGCGTGTCTTTCTGCAACTTATCTTTTTAATGGAGCTGCAGCCCTGGGTGAAGGATAGACCAAGACTGGGTGCCCTTAACCTAGAATGTCTTCAAGTACTCACTGTCCTCTACCAGTCAGGCAATAGGATTGGTGGATGTTTCACTTTAGCTATATATAGAGGATTAGTGGTGGGAAATTTTGACGACATCCTAGGAGAGACTCTGGACATCAACAAAGATGGACTGGGTAGTCTATTCTGGAGGTCTTTTCATTTGGGGATTATTATGGATAATTTCCAGATGTCTTTGGCTTGGCAGTGCTACCAGGGGGCACTACCAGTTCAAGATAAACTCTACAGGTATGGATGTGCTGTCAAATGAGCTTGTCCAAGATGGACGCAGAGTGACGAAACGGTTCTGCATGCACTTGTTGAGTGTCCAGGAATTGCTGACTTGTGGAGTTATGTCTAACAGCTGCTGTCACGTGTGGGATGGGTCTGTCTGTTATTCAAGTCCATAGTGATGACTGCCCTGCTGCCCTTCTTTAATCATACAGACAAGGCAGTTTTCCTTTGCTTGGTCACTGTAGCAAGAGAGGTTGTCTGGTGGATAAGGCTGAAAGGAATGAGGACAGAGACATTCCTACTAGGTAAAGCTCTCATTGACTTTTTCAAGTTGGGGTGGAGAGGAAGGTGCTGTCTTTGAGTGAATTTATCAAAAGGTGGGTGAAAGTTGCAAAAATGTTAAGAGCTGATGGTACCACTTTAAGCGTAGAGCTGTGAGTCTGAAGAAAGGAGTGGGAAAGGACACTTGTCCTTGGCATTCAGGGTGATCTTGGATAGTGGGGTTCTTTGATCATCCCTGGAGATCCTCCTGTATCAGGATGCCATCACTATCCCTTATTTTTTACTTGTTCTTCTTAGTGCTCTCTACACTATGCACACTTCCCTTCTTTTAATGTATACTGTGTATACTTTTCCTTTTTTATCATTCCATTATATGTACCCCCCCCCATACTCTTCGTCTGTCTTTGTATTATCCCCCTCATTCTTCGCAGTGGTGGCAAATAAAAGAAATAATTGTTTTTGTTGTTGTTGTTGCTATTATTATTATTATTATTATTATTATTATTTTGAGCAAGACACTTTATTTCATGTTGCTCCAGTTCACTCAGTTGTAGAAATGAGTTGCGACATCACTGGTGCCAAGCTGTATCGGCCTTTGCCCTTCCCTTGAATAACATTAGTGGTGTAGAGAGAGGAGGCTGGTCTGCATGGGCGACTGCTGGCCTTCCATAAACAACCTTGCCCGGACTTGTACCTCGGAGGGTAACTTTCTTGGTGCAATCCCATGGTCATTCATGACCGAAAGGGGTCTCCCCATTAGTATTGTTGTTATTATTATTATTATTATTATTGTCATTATTATTAATACTGTAGAGAAATTTCACTCAACCTGGACTCTTTTAGATTTAAAACATTGCAGCTAATTCAGATAATGAAACATTACATATTACATTTTTTCACCAGGCCTCTACCTTATCCTTAATGCCTTGTCTAAAAGCTGTCTTTTTGGCCTCATGGGAAATATTACTAAAGGTTTGAGGGGCTGCCTTTCTGTATGTTTGTGTGACACTGTTATTTAGTAGCTTTGTGTATACATCATTATCTACCCTGAATTAATTTTTAGGAATGAGATTAATTTTTCGCGAGGGTAGTGTCAGAGCCAACCCAAGGGGCATAACTCTAATGAAGAAAAATTTTCCTCCCTCGATTTCTCCCGTGATTTTTTGTTTTTTGTTTCATGTTTTTAGGACACCCACAAACCAAATGTGACACTTTTAGACATCCAGTGGCCAAGAAGTATTGCCATATTTTCCCTACCAATCCTTCTGGTGAGAGATTGGATTTCCTAAACCCTTGTGGAAGAAACTAACTGGAAAAAAATCAGCTGAAATAAGTCTATGATACTGTACTGTAGCACACATATGAATGCACACACACACACATATATCAATGTATGTGTGCCTTTCTGATTGCGTTTATCCTCCACACCACTTGACAAGTGGTGCATTCCTGTAACTTAGCAGTTCATCAAGAGAGCAATAGAATGAGTACCAGGCTTTGGAAAAAAAAAAAAGTAATGGTGGTGGGAGTGGTGCAGCTATTTGTTCAACTAAAATTCTTCAACAGTGCTCCAGCATGGCCATAGTTTAATGACTGAAACAAGTAAAACATAAAAAGTAAAAAATATATACATACATACATACATACATATATATATATATATATATATATACACATATATGTGTATATATATATATATGTGTATATATATATATATGTATGTATGTATGTATGTATGTGTATATATATATATATATATGTCTTTAACTTTTATCTTTAATTTCTTTTGGTCATAAAACTGCAGCCATGCTGGAGCATTGCCTTGTAGAATTTTAGATGAACAAATCGACTCTCAGTACTTATATTTATTTTTTTAAAGCCTGGTACTTATTCTATTGGTCTCTTTTGCCAAAACTCTAAGTTATGGGGGTGTAAACACCCCAACACTGGTTGTCAAGTGGTGGTGGGGACAAACACAGACACACACTCACACAGATATTATATATAGATGCAGGAGTGGCTGTGTGGTAAGTAGCTTGCTTACCAACTACATGGTTCCGGGTTCAGTCCCACTGCATGGCACCTCGGGCAAGTGTCTTCTCCTATAGCCTTGGGCCTACCAAAGCCTTGTGAGTAGATTTGGTAGATGGAAACTGAAAGAAGCCTGTCGTACACACACACACATTATATATATATATATAAAGGGAAAGTTTACGAAAATAAACAAAAGACGAAGGCAGGTGGTGTACAAACAAACAAATGTATTAGTATAGCGCTCAGGAATAGAAAAAGTCTTTTACGTTTCGAGCCTACACTCTTCTACAGAAAGATACACATATAATATATATGTTTGTGTGTCTGTATTTGTCCCCCCATCATCGTTTGACAACCGATGTTAGTCTGTTTACGTCTCCGTAACTTAGCGGTTTGGCAAAAGAGACTCATAGAAGTACTAGGCTTACAAAGAATAAGTCCTGGGGTCAATTTGTTCGACTAAAGCCTGCAGCCATACTGGATCACTGCCTTTAGTCAAACAAATTGACCCCAGGCTAAAACGACAATGCTAAAATGTATTTGAAACAATGGACAACAGTCAAAAGAATATATAGTTGAAAAAAAGATTAGAGATCTATACAAGACAAATTTTTATATATAAAAGATGGAGGTGGAAATAGCACAAAAGTAAGTCCAAGACATTTCAATTTAAGAGGAAATTTAATAAGAATGATTTTTAAAATTATATAAGAAAATATTATCGGTTTTGATGAATCTCATCTTATCAAAAATCAGTAAAAATTTATAAAAATTTGAAATAAAAACAGTTTATCTTCCGTCTGGGGGTCAAGAATATGTCTGGAGATTTTTAGTTGAAGTCTTCTTTAAATATAGTTTGGTATAGAGTTCAAAGTGTTAGAGAGTGAGAGAAGGAGCAAACCCGAAGTTTCTACCTTTAAAAACAAGGAATTACAACATCTTTACTTGTGTGATTTTTTGCTACCCTGGTAACTATTTATCTATTTTTTCCGTGTTAATTGTTAACAAGGGAAAAGTACACTCATCTATTTATATATATATATCAGCCCACTTATGAATGGCTTTCCTCCCTTGGACACAAAGACCTGTTGAGGCAAGCGAAGTCGATATAGAACCTCATCCGACGACAGGCACCCATGCCAACCCCCTTTGCTTGCGAAGACATGTTGGGGCAAGCGAAATCGAAATCAAATTGAACCAGCCAGGATCCCTGGTCTGGTGGTACGTAAAAAGCACTATCCGACTCGTGGCCAATGCCAGCGCCGCCTCGACTGGCTTCCGTGCCGGTGGCACGTAAAATACACCAATCCGACCGTACGACAGGCACCCATGCCAACCCCCTTTGCTTGCGAAGACATGTTGGGGCAAGCGAAATCAAAATCGAATTGAACCAGCCAGGATCCCTGGTCTGGTGGTACGTAAAAAGCACTATCCAACTCGTGGCCGATGCCAGCACCGCCTCGACTGGCTTCCGTGCCGGTGGCACATAAAATACACCAATCCGACCGTGGCCGTTGCCAGCCTCGCCTGGCACCTGTGCAGGTGGCACGTAAAAAGCACCCACTACACTCACGGAGTGGTTGGCGTTAGGAAGGGCATCCAGCTGTAGAAACATTTCCAGATAAGACTGGAGCCTGGTGCAGCCTTCTGGCTTCCCAGATCCCCGGTCGAATCGTCCAACCCATGCTAGCATGGAGAACGGACGTTAAATGATGATGATGATGATGATGATATAATATGTATATACATACATATATATATATATGTATATACATATTATATATATATATATATATATATATATCATCATCATCATCATCGTTTAATGTCCGCTTTCCATGGTAGCACGGGTTGGACGATTTTGCATGGAAAGCGATATATATATATTTACATGCCAAAATCTACCAGTAAATAATTGTTAGTTTTTAAAAAATGATTAAAGCTATTATTTACTCTTATTATATATATATATATATATATATATATATATATATATAGGATTATGCAGATGAGAGAGGGTAAAGTGTTAACTACTTTAAAGAACTAAAGAGACAGTTCCAGATACTCTTGAAGTTAAAGACTTACATTAGATTAATGTAGTTCAGTTGTGAGGGCTGAAGTTATATTTGTACACACAAATACCCATTCACCTTACCCTTTTCTTTACTAAATTGTGAGAGATTCTCAAAGAGGTCATTATATGTCAGTAAAATGTATAATTACAAGGAAATAAGAATTAACAAGAATCTTTGGTTCAGATACATATAAACACTTTCTTCTTTTTCACACGCACATACATGCACTCAATCTCTCTCCCTGCATGCACATATACATATGCTTGAACACACACACACACACACACACACTCTCTCTCTCTCTCTCTCTCTCTAACTTTCTCTTACATAAACTTTAAAGAGGAATGTTAGCAATATGAAATGGAACTTGTAAATAGCCATAGGTCACATGATTCATGCCATGAAATATTAGTAGGACTTCATTATACTACTGGGACAAAAGTCTGAAAACAAAAATCACACACACACACACACATCACATGTTATGTTTGCTTACTATTAAGAAAAAGTAAAATAAAAAGAAACATCACTGAATGTAAAAATATAATGCAATACAAATAAAGATACTGAGTGGGCTACCTACAGTTTCATGCTTTGCAGGTAATGCTGCCTAAGCACATATCTGTGCATTAGCAGCCACAGCATGCCTAAGCCACTATGTAGAGGGAACTAGTAGCTAGTGAAACACCTGACCAATGGAACATATCCCTTGCACAAGATTTTGAACAAGAGATGCTTCAGCCTGATCAGACAGTAACTAGGGAAAGGCATGACAGTCAGCTGGTAAACAATAACAGAGATACTGTTGTCATTCAAGACCTCTGCCTCGACCTTTTAGGGACAGCTTCCTTTTGGCCCTTTCTGTGTAAGACTAGCCACTCTGTTTGTTACCTTGTTCAGATTCCAGTCCACCGGGAGGTTGAAACTGAACCAGGCACCAAGTAGTTGAACTGCTCCACTGGTCAAGTACTCCGTGATGCCATCAGACATGGATCTGCTTTGCCAGGTGCTAATCTGCAAGCCTACTGATTTTCCTGTGTTAATCTTGATCCTAGCCACTATCCCATATTTCAATGCTGCTTACTATCTCTACTTTGGTGGCATCTGAAAGTATGATGCTGATGTCATCTGCATACATTGACTAGAACTTCCAGAAAGCCAGTTTGAAAGGGATGCCCAGCTTCAGCAGCAAAGACTTATGAGCCAGCATGCATGAAAACAGAAAAAGAGCAGGCAGTCCTGGTGAAGTGTGTGATGCAAAATAGTTCTCAGAGGTGGCTGTTTACTTTAACCACTGAGCAGATGTTGCTGTGTATTGTAGTGATCCAACCTCTGAAAATAGGTTTAAACGCAGCTTGCAAGCAATGATGCTTAACCTTTTCAACAGTTTTCAGCTGATGTAAATTGATCAGGGTCCCACTAAAACCAGTTTTTTCCCACTTCTGTCTCTCATGCATTGCATAAGGTGGAGGCTATTGGGAACAGATCTGTTCAGAATGACACACATTTGCACTTCCTTGGCTAGACCATCAATGAAAAGTGGCAACCTTTTTGCTAACACCTTTGCCAGAATCTTAAATTTTGTGTGTAGCAAAGTTGTGAGCTGAAAATTGTCCCCTTTATCAGAATCCTTTAGTACCATTATCACTCTAAGGCCCACATCATTAGAAATTCTTCCATTCTGCTGCTAGTTGTGACAGATTCTGCCAAGAAGTTGTCAAACAATTCTGGTATGAACTCAGAATCTGTAGTATAGACCATCCAAAACAAGTGGCTTGTAACTTGCACAACTGGTCATCACCATCTGTATTTCAACAGCTGTTATTGGTTTTTGCAGAATGTGACATCTGCTGGAGCTGTGGTAGGCCACCAAGATAAGAAGTAAAGTCTAATGCACTCTCTGACTCATCATCTGCTCCAAGCTGTCAAGCAAAGTACTGCTCGGAAGTTACATACAATTGCTCTGAACTGAGTAGCACATGATTGTCCCAATCTATCAAAGAACTTAATGTATTATTTTTGCCACAAAATGCCATTACAAGTTGGGCCTATTGGACGGCTTTTGCTCCCTCAAGTTTTAGTACATGAGCCTTAACTCTGACAATGTTTCACATGAAAAAAATGGCCAAGGACTAGCATAGCAGCCATGATGTCTTTACTAAATGCCTATTCAAAATTGCTAACTAGTTTTTCCTCCCATCAATTTCTTTCTATCATTAGTTCTTCATTAACGACTACTGATTCTACTCTAATTGCTCCTTTTAGAGTGCCTCACCACATATACTCCTGTCAAAAAACCACTTAACTAATTCACTAATCTGGTTCCTGTAACGTTTGAGCACCGTTAAGGATTATGTTCAACATCCAGATACTAGTTCCCAAGTTATGAGTCCTACCTAAGTTGAGTGAGCAAACTACAAATTTGTTGTCTGTGTAACCAGCCAGTTTGAACTGTAAATATCCTACACTGTCCCTATCCACTGCCTTTACAAATACTCTATCTAGATATGATCTAGATGACCCACTGCAGTTGCTCCATGTCCACACTAGCTCATCAAGGAAATCCAGTTGGTATGTCAGAATTGAAAACTTTGGAGTAGGTTTTCAGTGCTATTGCACTTCACCATCTCCAATGTGCTAACTCCACACATTCCCTCTGTGCATTTAAAATACAGTTCCAATCCCTCACTAGTAGTAGAATTTGGGATGTCCTCAGGAACACTTCTTGACATCTGCAGAAATTTGGCCATCTCATCCCTGTCTGGTCACAGACAACCATTAATCTAAAGGTACCATCCTCTCTGCCATTCATGTCCAGGACCACCACCTTACCATTTGTGTCTAGGAAGATTACCTGTACCTTGAGATCGAAGTATTTCTGGAATAAGACTGCCACCCAGCTGCCTGATCCCAACAAACCACAAGATGAAAATATCTCTTAGCTGTTGAAATTGGCATGAATGCATGCATACCAAATATCATCGTACCAGTGATGGCTACTACATCTATGCCAAGTGATCTGAGGTCACTGAGCAAGCTGACCCCAGGCTGTGCACATTTCATACAGCCAACACTGAGGTCAACCATGCTTCCATGAGGCCCATCACTCGAATGGTGCTATTTATATGCTACTGGCATAGATGCCAGTTACATGATGCCAGCATCAGCCATGACTACGATCTCATTTGGCTTGATGGGTTTTCTCAAGCATAGCATATCACCAAAGGTCTTGGTCATTAGTCATTGTCTCCATGAGGCCCAATGTTCAAAGATCATGCATCACCACCTCGTCCCATGTCTTCCTGGGTCTACCTCTACCACAGGTTCCCTCCACAGTTAGTGAGTGGCACTTCTTTACAGAGCTGTCTTTGTCCATATACATCACATGACTATACCAATGCAATCACCTCTCTTGCACACCACACTTGATGCTTCTTATGCCCAAGTTTTCTCTCAAGACAGTTACACTCTGTCATACATGCACACTGACATTGCACATCCAGCGAGGCATACTATCTTTATTTATTTTAAGCTTACGCATATCCTCAGTGGCCACAGCCTACGTTTTGTTGCCGTGAAGCATAGCTGTTCGCACACAGGCATCATACAGTCTGCCTTTGACTCTGAGAGAGAGGCTCTTTATTGCCAACAGAGGTAGGAGCTCTCTGAACTTTGCTCAGCCTATTCTTATTGTTGCAGCTATGTTCTTGGAACATCCACCTCCGCTACTAACTTGGGTCACCTAAATAACGAAAGCTATCAACTACCTCTAGCTTACCCCTCTGGCAGTTGATAAAGTCTATTTTCTGTACATTTTCAATGTTTATTGTACCTGTGCACCTTCCATGCACAAAAATTATTTCCCCAGTTAATCTTCCTATGATATTGATGCACCTCTTGTGTATCCATAGCTTGCACCAGGTACATCTTATGAAGTTTCTACCTATGCCTTTCCTACAGATTGAGCAGGGCTGTCTAAGTGAAGGAATTTGTTATTTGTCTGCTTTCCTACTTACTAAGACTTTGTTTTTTCTAGGTTAACTCTAAGGAATTAATGAAAAGCAATTAATGTTTTGTGGGCAGTAAGAATGATACTAATTCATCTGTTTAAATCTATAATTTTAGTAGTAAAAATTAGGGCTTTGTTTGACCTTTAAACATTCAAATTGGCTGAATCTGGCTGTAACTGGCCATAACAAGCTACAAATCACATTATTGAATTCTCATAGCTTTGAGATAATGTGAAATAAGCCTTTCCTGCCTAAACATGAGTATAAATACCATGAGATTTTTTAGACATTTTTTTAGTTTTTTTTAAATTCAATGTTCAAAGACTAATGTCTTTATTAGTATTTACCGATATGGCATCAGCGAGTAGTGATTATGGCTGTGATGGTTTTACACTTGATGATATACAAAATGTAGAAGAGAACAACAGTGATTCATTTTTGGATGAATCTGATATACATGTTTATGAATTTTCGTCAGATGAGGAAGAATATTTTGATAGTGAAAATGAAGAAAACATTCAGGACATAATTCAAAACATTATAGCAACATCTCAAAAATTACATCACTAATTACAATTCCAGATTTCACAGAAAAGAGTGGTCCATAACACAATATACCTTCTGATAGTGAACCCTTGGATTATTTTTCAAAACTATCACAGAGGAAACAAACAGATATGTCCAATGGATCATTTCTACTCATGGAAGAACCAGTCAATTATGGCAGCCATAGTGGATTGTAGAATATGTTGAATAAAATCATAATTAACTGATCCTCCTGTATTTTCTTTTATCTAAAGCCAGGAACTTTTCAGCATCCCCTCATAGATAGGCAAACAAATAGGCACAGAAAGACAGATAGACACATATACACATACTTACATACATATATATATATATAGAGAGAGACTTAAGATGATGTATAAAAAATTCAGAAACTGTTATGGCTTGCCATTATAGTTTTTAAATGTTAATATTTCATGGTTGTAATTCACCAATGGTTTGTTTCTCTTATTTAATAAATGAAATTTTTGTCAGTAATATTTCAACTGCAATGTATAAACATAATTGGCACTCATGTGTTTCAATCCCATATTATTCTGCAGAGATTAAAATCAAAACGTGTCAAAGGTCCTTCCCAATCATAAAACAGATTTCTCAGATTCTGTGGTGTATATATTCTCCCATTAGACTGCTAGAGAAAACTGCCGTTTTTTCTAGTGGTGTCATATGAAATTGTCACCCATAATTATGACCCTAGTATTGATCTATTGCATTTCAATCTATTTTAGATTCAGGGTTAGTTAGGGTTAGGGTTTAGGGGTGGGGGAAGGGTATCTTTTTTTCTTCACAAATGTAAATAAACCCAATCTGTTTCTTAAACGAGGGACATATTCATACAGCACAGAATGCTTTCACCTCAATAGACGGTCACTGATTGGTTGAAATTGCCGAAATGCAAGAAATTAAAGATGAAATATGTTACAAACTACAGAATTTTCTCAAGAAAGCCAAGAGAAAATGATGTTTTATAAACACATTCTCCCAGTATACGAAGTTTAAAATTTTTTAGTTACCTAGAAATTATGTTAAAAACTGCCATTCAAGCCGAAAAGGTCCTTAGACAGTATACCAGTCCATCACATGATTACTCAATTTTATCAGCTGAGTGGACCAGAACAACATAAAATGAAGAGTTTTGCTCAAGAACATAATACATCACTTAGTCTAGGAATTGCAATCACAATTTTACAATCACAAATGTAAAACCCTAACCACTAAACATTCAACTCTCTAGGGCTTAAATACCCCAGTCAAATTCTAAAATGATATCTTTGGATTAAGATTCCATATGCATTCCAAAAGATATACTGAGTGTTTTAATTTAAAATAAGAAAAGTGAAAGTGACAAATATCTGATTTTTAAAGAATTTAATGTAGATCATTTTGGGTAGTGACACTACATCTAACTACATTTTGACTAAGGTAATATCCTTTAAGTGGACATTGATTAGTACATCTAAATTTAGTTATTTTCATTAGTATTATTTGTAATTTTAAGTTTGTATAACTATATGTATGTTCCAATATGTAGGCAATAATTTTAGCTTTTTACTTTGGTAGCTCAAATTTTGCGTAGTGGCAGATACCAAATAAGAAATTGGTACACATGTGTACTTGAGGAACTTGGTTGACAGCCTTAGTAAACAAGTATCCTCGATATCTTCTGATGAAAATGCCTTTATGGGGACAGCTGGATATTATGAGATGCTAAGAAATAATGAGTCCTCTGATAAAATTAACCACATAAAAGCACTGAGGACACACAGCATAAAAATAGGATTAGGAAAAGGAATATTTTATGATGCAATTCAGTATTTAATCAAGCAATAAAAATATATATGGCTAGCAATTCCTTTATCAAATATACTACCATTTCCTGCCAGGATGTAAGTATATAGTAAGATATTAAATAGGAATGATGTTAAGGTTAATTATTCAGCTTTTAGTTCTTATAATGCTGCAAAGCTGAATGAATGAAAAAAAAACAACAATGCAAACAGCTGGCTAACATGCAACTTCAGAACTTATGAGAACTGCCTACTTGATAATAACTGTTTGGCTAAGCTGATAATATATAGAACTAAAGTAGAAACAAATATCAGACATGAACCTAAAATATATATATTGGGGCAACTGAATTGATATTTATAAATCAATTCTATATACCCAAACAATCATTTGTCAGCATTATCATCTTGTTGAAATTTACATGATTCTTATGTGAGACAAGTTCTCATGAATTCAAAATTATCTCATCAATTTAGATAAGGCTCAACTATAAAGAAATGCAGTATATCCTTTGTTCCAAAGCAGTAATGGTTTGAACAAAAGAACAAAATTGTATGCATACCTTGTATGCACAGAACAAAGTAAGTACCAGCTTCCTTCAATTTTATCCTGGTTCAGGAAATAAAAACGTTAGATTCAAAATGTTTCAACACACTCACATACATTGTTTTTAAAATATTGCTTAAACAGCAAAGTGATATCATGAGGATAATTCTTAGGGTGACTTTCCTTGTATAAGGATTAAAACATTTAAAGTATTCTTATGAGGGCTAGAAATGAAATGAAAAATGTGAGCTTGAGATAACTGTTTTTGCACATGTAGGACAAATTTAAAAGAAAAACAGATAAGCATTTTCTTTATAACTTTCATCTAACATTTCAGAACATATATAAACAATAGATAATTCAAAGATAATAAACTCAGATTATCAGCTGAATGATTGGAAACATATAAATCAAAGTACTGGAATTATGCACCTTTCAGTTATAATATATTAAAGAATATTCTACAGTTACACATTGAGTTCTATAATTTATTACTTCTCAGTGAATCAAAAGAAATTCACATATACATCTTCCACACACACACACACACACACACAAGCATGCACATATTCATATTCATGAAACATTACATAATGAACATATTTAAAACTATCAGACATGCAGTCTTTAACCAATTGGTGAAAGATGTACCAAGAACAGTTATCTTAATGATAATAACTATTTCAATTGGTACTTATTTTATTGACTCTGAAAGGCAAAGTCGATCTTGGTAAAATTTGAATATCTCAATAATAATAATAATAATAATAATAATAATAATAATAATAGTATATTGTCACTACTTGAATCTTCTTCTGACCATTTAATTAAATAATTTATAAATAAATTTATAAATAGCATATTCATTGCACATATTTGATCCCCTTTTGTACAACCAGTTGCCCCATTCCTTGGACCCACTTCCTTTTAACATCCACCTTTGCTTTAACTATCATTCCTTTCCATTTTATCCTCCATCAATCACCCTCTTCTGTCCCACTAGTTACCTATCCCTCTCCCTAAGCTACATCTTTTGACTGCCATATAATATCTTTAACACCCTCTCTAATCTGCTACTGACAGATTCCATGCCCACCCCACCAGTCTTTGTCTTCCACTCACTATATCTGCCTCTATGTAACTTTGCCCCTATCTCTGTCATTGTATGTTTTCTTCAGCCTTTCTATCCTGCATATTATCTCCCTATTTCTCATCTATCTACAGGTTTATTACACCCTTTCTGTACTACCACTTACCACCTCTTCTTTTCTGGGTCACTCCTATTTCCCCACCACCACCATACACACTGATAATTACCATCCACCACACACCTACCCTTGTTCAACATTTATTACATTTACCTTTATCCCAATCTTTAACCATCTGTCACTCTCCCAAACTTAGCCACCACCCTTCCTGATCCTTTGTTCATATTTTCTCTCATACTAACCTTCTTGTCCTTTGAGAATATGTCCAGATTCCTCATCGCCATCATTTTTATCCCTCTTTCTAGCTCCTTCCACATCCCTAATATAATGTGGGGGTAGCCATGCTATCTCCTCTGTAGCAAGACACCAGTTTCTGTTTTCTTGTCATACAATAGCTTCTCAACACCTTGTATAAAGTCACCTCCCATTCTACTGCATCCCCACACAGGAGTGGGGGTAGGGTCTTCTTTCTTGTCTTGCAAGATTCTTCATGATTTTACAAGTGCCAATTCTATGAAAAAGTACCTTGTACACTTTGGTTTGTCTACAAGGTGATTAGCATATTAAGAAGGACATCCAACCTTAGAAACAATGCCAAAGCAGACATTGGAGCTCAATGAGCCTCTTGGTTTGTTGGTTCCTGCTGAACTGTTGAACCCATGCAAGCATCAAAGATAGCCATTAAATGATGATGATGATGATGATGATGATAGAAATCCATACCATCCTTAATCTGAGTTCAAATTCCACTCAGGCATTCATTACATTTAACTATTTTTTTCTGGGATTGTATTGATAAAATAAATATCAGTAATATACTTGGGTTAATATACTTAGATAACCTTCTCCTAAAATGCTGCCCCTGTACCCAGTCTATCGAAACTAGTATCATCATCATCATCATCATTATTGGTAGTGGTGGTGGTAATAGTAATGCAAGTGTCTACCATATCTCTTGATGCATTTTATTTGCTGGTGTCGTTTAGCCCCACGTTAACCCAGATGAAAAACACCTGTGATTAAAGACATTCCAGTTATAACCATTTTGTCTTTTTTCCTATATGCGGGAAACTCAAGGTCACACTATCCAATGTCTCTTTTTCTATGATAGTGGATTGTAATTTGAAAGAAATATGACTGCTATTTCTAGTGTATAGAACGTCCACATAGAAGTTTCTTTATTTTTTTCCCTTTTAAAGATCTAAGAAAAATTAAGAGTACTTCTATGTTTCCTAAAGTAAGTCTTTTAGGAGTGTAGGATTGACTTTGTGCTACATCAGTTTTTGTCATCCATTTGTTGTTTAGAATATATGTAATGTGAATCATGTCATTTTTTGTGAAGTGGAGATTGTGTTTAATGAGTACAATGTGAATTGCGTTGCATTTTGTGGCTGGCTGATGATTTTGCTGTGTGGATTGTATTATTCTTATTAGGTGGCACATATACAGAATATGAGTTGTTGGTGAAGTGTAGAATGTTTTATACTATCAGATGCTGGAAGTATGCTATTTCATTGGGTAGTGATGGTGTAGAATTATGTCTTTCTGTAAGTAGGTGATATCTACCAGTTATTATTATTATTATTATTATTATTATTATTATCCTGCACCAAGCTAGCAGAATAGTTAGCATGCCAGGCAAAATGCTTAGCAGTATTTTGTCAGGATTCGTGTTCTGAGTTCAAATTCTGCCAAGGTTGACTTGGCCTTTCATCCTTTCAAGGTCAATACTGGGATCGATGTAATTGACTAATCCCCCACCCCCAAATTTCAGGCCTTGTGCCTTCAACAGAAATTATTATTATCATTATTATTGTTGTTGTTGTTGTTGTTATTATTATCATTATTATTATTATTGTTATTATCATTATTATTATTATCATCATTATTATTATTCATCATCATCATCATCGTTTAACGTCCGCTTTCCATGCTAGCATGGGTTGGACGGTTCAACTGGGGTCTGGCAAGCCCGAAGGCTGCACCAGGCCAGTCAGATCTGGCAGTGTTTCTACAGCTGGATATTATTATTATTATTATTATTATTATTATTATTATTATTCAGGTGGCAAACTGGGAGAACTGTTAGCGCAGCAAACAAAATGCTTGGCAGTATTTCCAATTCTGCAATGGTGAACTTTGCCTTTTAGGTTAGTAAAATAAACACTAGTCAAGTACTGGAGGGTGATGTAATCAACTTTCCCCTCCTCTTAAAAACTGATACCCCAAGGCCAAAATTTGAGACCATTATTATTGTTATTGTTGTTGC
The DNA here is from genome assembly GCF_006345805.1 of Octopus sinensis. Classification (NCBI taxonomy): domain Eukaryota; kingdom Metazoa; phylum Mollusca; class Cephalopoda; order Octopoda; family Octopodidae; genus Octopus; species Octopus sinensis. The sequence continues at coordinate 34,040,655 of NC_043009.1, forward strand.
TGAAACAATAGAGACGTGGATTATATAACAGAAATAGTTGAATTGTTTTAAGATCTTTCACTTTTGTTCATTCATCTACATCCTCTGAGTTCAAATCCCACTTCTAAGATCATCTTTTCTTTTAAATCCTTTGACTTTGATGAAATAAATACCAATCATGTAGTTGTGGGCAGTTGAATTGATTATACACGTTTACCAGGAAGTTTATACATAGTAACTTGATCTACCAGAAATAGCAACCAAATCTCCCACAAATCACACCCTACTATAAGTGTGAAAGTAAAGAACACTTTGGATAACATAGTTTTAAATACTATTAAAAAGACAGGATGGTCATGGCTGGAATGGTCATACTCAATTAGAATGGAATAAGCAATATATAACAACAGGCAAAAAATATCTAAAGCTACAAAAACAAACCCACAAAATTGATCTTTTATGAGTGCAGACCCCCCCCGTTCCCCTCACCACCACCACCACCATCACCCAAAACCACTACTACTGGGAAGCAATCTATGTAAATGTGAAGAATTTGAATTGCTTACCCCAACCGTTGATGACCGTTTTCTAAACATAATGCCATTTAAAAGAATTTATACCAATTTTTGACCATCACAACACAACTTGGTATCCAATTCCTCATTGAAACCATATAAAACTACTGCTCTTTGTAGCAATGTAGCTTTTCCCTCCACACCCCGCCCCTCACACACACACACAACATCTTTCTCTCTTTCTTGCTCTTACTATTTCCAAATGTATGTGATGTGTGTGTGTGTTTAGAATGTACGATTAAAGAGAGATGGTAGAAAGAGTGAGGGGGAAGAGAGAGAAAGAAATTCTGTGTATGTATGTGTGTGTGTGTGTGTGTGAATGTGAGCATGTATGTGTGTATGTATTTTATATGATTGCAGTGTGTATGTATTTGCAACTCCCTATCGAAAATTCGAAATATATATTTTACAGTATAGATATATCTATAACTGTAAATATGTGTAGGGGTATTTGCATTTGTGCATGTATATGCCTGCTTATGCATATAGATATTTTTGCTGTAATGTATACGTAATAACGTGTATAGATGTACGCACACACATACGTGTGTGAGAGCATATATATATATATATACATATATATATATATATGTGTATATATATATGTGTGTGTGTATATATATATATGTGTGTGTGTATATATACATATATATATATATACATACATATATATACATATATATATATATATGTGTATATATATGTGTGTGTATATATATACATATATATATATATATACATACATATATATACATATATATATATATATATATACATATATACATATACATATATATACATATATATACATATATATATACATATATATATACATATATATATATATATATATATATGCCATGATCATCATTTAACATCCACTTTCCATGCTACACACACAAATAAATCTGTGTATATTTACTTCAGTATGTATGTTTATATGAATATTTAAGATTATATGTATATATATGTGTGTTTAAAGAAGTAGCTACAGAAACAAACAAGTGATTATGGCGCATGAGGAGGAGAGTCAAGATGAGGAAAGGAGAGAGAGAGAGAGTGTGTGTGTGTGTGTGTGGTGTGTGTGTGTGTGTGTAAACGTGTGCATGTGTGAGTTCATGTAAGCATGTTTGCATATGTTTATGTGTGCACATGATTGGGCATGTGTGTATGTGTGTTTGTACGTGTACGTGTGAGACTGTGTATAACCATGTTTGTGCATGCATCCACTTGTGTGTATTCATGCATCTTAGTATATATGATCACTTTTGTGTGTGAACATATGTATATAGTTTAAATGTGTGTGTGTGTGTGTGAGGTTTAAGCTGAAATGAGAGAGAAACAGGAAGAGGAGTTAATGTAGTGCATGCGAGTCAAGGAGAGGGGGAGAAGAAACTGTGGTGAGAGGTGAAAATGTTCTGATATGGGAAAAATGGTAGGGGAAGGTGATGGGCCCATAAAAGCTGTGGTCTGCTTTCTAAAGATAACACTAACAAGAACACCATCCTGCATGACCCTCCTCTGAAAGGAGGAGGAGAAGGAAGAGGAGGAGGAGGAGGAGGGGGAGGAATTTAAAATTGTAAAATTGCATGCATAGCTGAGCTGTATGTTTAAGTAGTTCACATAGTTCTGGATTTGAGCCTACAGCATGGCACCTTGAACAAGTGTCTTCAACTACAGTTTTGGGATTTCACTAACTTTTAACAATGACCCATTGCTATTATTCAACAGTATTAGGTATGTTGCCAAAATTGCTACCAGCAGATTGATCACCAATAAAATACTTCTTGCACTTAAGTAATTACATAATATGGATCTTTTCGGTTTGAACAGCAGTTTTTTAAAATAATTTCCACGTAACTAAACACTTTTAAACTTCGTATACTGGTAGAATGTGTTTATAAAACATCTTTTTCTCTTGGCTTTATTGAGAAAATTCTATAGTTTGTAAGATATTTGTTGTTTTTTTTTTCTTCAATTTCTGCAATTTCAACCAATCACTGTCGTCTATTGAGGTGAAAACATTCTGTGCCGTATGAATATGTCCCTCGTTTAAGAAACAGATTGGGTTTATTTACATTTGTGAAGAAAAAAACGATACCCTTCCCCCCACCCCTAACCCTAACCAACCCTAACTAACCCTAACCCTAAAACAGATTGAAATGCAATAGATCTATACTAGGGTCATAATTATGGGTGACAATTTCATATGACACCGCTAGAAAAACTGCCGTTCAAACCGAAAAGATCCCATAATATATGGAATGGGAAAACAACATTTTGACCATAAATATTACCAGAGAATTGCACCTACCATTTTACTGTGGGCAAATTAGTGAATCATTCACTCTTCTCCATGCAACAATGCAAACAACTGAAGTCAAATGGACTTGAGGATTAGCCAAACTGCTTTTTGTATGTGTTATGAATTATGTATGAAACATATGTAAATTTTACCTTAAACCATGAACTGCATCATAGAATCAATAGTTGCAACCAATTCAGCAACCTCACAGGTTGTGTAGTGGATAGTATGGATGTAATTTCACTCTACCCATCTATAGACACAGATTTTGTTGTGAAAAAATGCACTGAGATTATCTGCGAGAGTGAAGTAGAATTCCGTGAAGTCAAAGTGAGGAAACTGGGACTCCTCCTTAAACTAAGCTATGATAATAACTATCTAGACAACCACAACCTCAGTAGATTCTGCCCCACCAGGTCACAGAGGGGAAAACCACCCACCTCCACCACCTCAGCAGTGAAGAAAAGCACTGGAGTGGCTGGACCATACCCACCAAGGACCCTGAGAACAACAAGCAGGTGAAAAGAATGATTTCACATGCAATAAGAACCACCTTGAAGAATCACATAGTGAAGTTTAACAGGAAGCTATACATGTAGGTTCAAGGTGCAGCCATTTGTGTTGGTGTAACTGGAAATGTGGCCAGCCTCTTCATGATCTGGTGGGACAGAAGACTCAAACAGTCCACAACTCTTTTTATTTACTGTAGGTATGTAGACAACATTAATATTCTAGTTAAGACCAATTCTAGTAACAGTAATGCAGAAACCAAGAGGAACATAATGGAGAGCATCCAAAGTATCAAGTTAACTATAGATTACCCCACTAAGCACCATAAAAATAGACTCCCCATCCTTGATACTGGACTTTGGTTAGAGACTGTGAACAACAGAATGCAGTTCCTCCACTCCTATTACATGAAACCCATAGCCTCAAAATACATTGTTCACAAGAACTCAGCTTTGTCACACAACATGAAAATCAACATACTGATAGCTGACTTAGGATAATGAACGTGTCCCGCTATGCAAACCCTATGAAACAAAGAAACATGTACAGAATTTCATGCACCGCATGCAATTCTCTGGATATGATCAGAAAGATAGGGTTCAGGTATACAGGGTTGCTAGAAAGAAGTTAGATAACATCATATGTAATGAAACCAGTGGTACCTGCCCTAGATATAGAATTAAAGACTGGAGTAGAATACAAAGGGTTTGTGACAAAGCAAACATGGTGAACACGTTGTACAAGACTGACAAATATCAAGGAGTGATGTTTGTAGAGGCCACAGCCATTGGAGAACTAGCCCGTAGATTTAGGAGAGCTCTGAAAGAGACCAAGTTCAACATTAAGATTATTGAAAAGCCAGGGAACTCCATCTGATCACAACAATGTAGGAAGGAGGAATTACAACCGTGTTTCATGGTCTGCTACCACAACAGCTCCTTTATAGGATCCAGTTAGCTCAAGACATCATCAGAAGGAACCACATCCGGTTTCGGCCCCTACTCCTATACCGTTTTGATGTGGCGGGGCTCCCCCTTTCGGAGGTGTCTTCAGCTCTGGTATTGAGTGCATGTCTTCTTTCTTCTGTTCCCTGGCCTCTTCGATGTATCGTCAGTGAGTGTCAGCTGGTGACTGACTGTCTTGTCAAATTTTTCCCTTTAAATACCTGCCGCATAGGCTCCAGCAGGCAGCCCCAGCAAGTTGTCACGTGACACTGTCTCACCTTAACTGACTAGTGAAGGCACGGAGTTTTAGCCCGCGCTTTTTCTAAACGACCGTCACCTGTCAGTCAGCTTGTCTCACCTAATGATGTTATTTTGAGAATACCACATGCATTTTACTCACTGACTCACCTGCTCTCTTTATCTTACTCTCTAACTCACCCTCCTTTCTTTTTTAGCTGGAGTATTCATATAACTACTCTACAGCCAGACATTTATCCCTGTTCCTCTATACTTCTTATCTCTCATCAGCTGGCACAAAGTCACCACCTCCTCATTACTATCCTCTCCTCCCAGCTGGGGGAATTTTTGTCTTGAAAGTTACTTGGTGATCCTGTTCGTGCTGGTACAACAAAAAAAGCACTGGTGCTGGTGCCATGTAAAAAGCACCGATACTGGTGCTGTGTAAAAAGCACACAGTGCACCATGTGGCACTAGGAAGCATATCCAGTCATAGAAATCTTGTCAAAACAAACAATGGAGCCTGGCGAAGCTCCTGTCAAACCACCCAATCCATGCCAACGAATGCATGTTAAATGATAATGATATGATATAGTATGTGTGTGAATGAGAGAGTATATGTATTTCTTTACTACCCACAAGGGGCTAAACACAGAGGGGACTAACAAGGACAAACAAATGGATTAAGTTGATTACATCGACCCCAGTGTGTAACTGGTACTTAATCTATCGACCCCAAAAGGATGAAAGGCAAAGTCGACCTCGGTGGAATTTGAACTCAGAACCTAACGGCAGACGAAATACGGCTACGCATTTCGCCCAGCGTGCAAATGTTTCTGCCTGCTCACCGCCTTCATGAGAGAGTATATGTATGAATGTGTGTGTGTATGTGTGTGCGTGTGTGTGTGTACATTTGCCAGTGTCTAAGTGTGTGAGTGAGTATGTATACAAATATAACTTGAACTTTGAAACCAATCTAGCATGACACTTGAATATCCATTGTACCTATTTGTTTCAATGGATTTGTTTCTATCATAACATAGTGTTATTACCTTTATTATTAAATTTACTTAGTCATAAATTTATTATTCCTTTACCTTTTCTTTGAAACTGGCTATGAATTCCACTACAATTCTTAGATTTTAAATTTTGTACACCTATTTTCTTAATTACTTTGTGTTCTATCCTACTATCCTAATGTTCTAACAAAGTACTTTATAAATGATTGTTAATTATTGGTGACCTCCTTCCCATAGACCTCACCATATTTGTTCACTACTTGATTATCTACTTCTGTCGTTATGTGAATTCTATTACTGCAACAATTATACTCAATAAGCATAAGCCGTAAGACCTTGATTTGTATAGATTTCATCATATATTTTATATTCAACAAGGCTATAATCCCAAATACTAACATGTATAACCTGGTCAAATTATATGTTCAAAATACTTGCTATCTATCATTCAATATTTTGAAACCATTCTAAATAACCTTGCTCTAACCTGGTATATTCCTGGTTTTCAAATTTCTTACATATATTGTAAATAGGTATGATTATTGCATATGAGTGAAATTATATCACTGTCCACAAAAACTGTTAGGATGGGCTAATTTGTATAAGTGAGCATGAGTGCATTTTTGTGGTTGGTATTTGATACTATTGTATTCAGCCTGTAACAAATTTGACTACATCTGTATAAGTTCTGTATATGTGTACATATGTGTGTGTGAACATAATATGGACAGCTGAGTCTACATATATGTTTATTACTTTTGGTATTCATGTTTATGTGAGCAGGAAATGTCTACGGATGTATGTCTGTGTGTAAGTAAGGGTATGCATATGTGAATGAGTATGTATACAAGTGTAACTTATACTCTGAAACCACACTAGTGTAACACTTTAGTATCCACTTGTCTCTATTTATTTCAGTGGATTTGTTTTTGTTCAATCCAACCTACTGTACAAACTTGTTTGATCTTTAGTAAAAGACCTTTCTGTCCTGTATCCCTTTCTCCCATCCTGTGGCCATTTTTCAACTGGGTTAAATGACAGTTTAAAGATGAACCATTATCCAGTACCAACCCAGAAGATATTTTTACAAAACTAGACAGAGGAAAAATATTTTTAAAACTCAATCAGTCTGATGCATATCTACAAATCAAAGTAGATAAAAAATGCTCAAAGCTGTAATGGTCAACATGCAAATACAATAGACTACCTCTTGGACTGAAGGTAGCACCTGCAATATTTCAACAGATGATGGACGTGATGTTGGCAGACTGTTAATTTCTTATTCTTTACCTTGATGACATGTTAATCAAAAGCAAATTGCAGAATGAGCAAATCAAATACATGAAGTGTGTCTTTAAAAAACTTTATTCAACCTAAGCAAGATCAAGACAATTGCAAGGCTACAGCCGAGGGAAAAGTATTATAACAATCTGAGGTATGCAGACGATACAGCTTTGTTTGCAGACACAGAAGAGAAGCTTGAAGGATTGATTAATATCATGACTGAGGAGAGTGAAAAGCTTGGATTGATGATTGACTGCAAGAAAACCTTCTCAAGGGTCTGCAACAAGAAACACAGGTACCTGCATGTCGCTTGACGGTGAATGGAACTGGGATAGGGCAGAAGGACAGTTTCATATATCTGGGAAGGTGGATAACATCAGATGGAAGGTCAGATAAAGACATCAAGTGCAGAACTGGATTAACAAAGAAGACCTTTATGGATATGAGGAGCATTTTTTTGTGCACAGAAAATTGGAATGGAAGTCAAGAAAAGACTATCGAAGTGCTACATCTGGTGAGTGCTAACGTATGGATGTGAGTCTTGGACAATAAGCAAAGTCATGGAGAAGAGACTCAAAGCTGCAGAAATGTGGTTTTATAGAAAAATGCTTGATGAATGTGGAAGTGTTGAGAAAGATGAAAGTGAAGAGACAGTTGATGGATACTATCAGAGAGAGACAATGGAGATTTGTTGGTCATTTTCTGAGAGAGGATAATGGAATGGAGCGTTACATGGTGAAGACTGAGCTGATAGAAAGGAGAGCGAGAGGAAGGCAGAGAATGAAGATGTTCAACTGGATGAAGAAGGGAATGAACATGCAGAGCAAGAAAGACCTGGGTGATGTTGCAAGAGACAGAAATAAATAATGTAGGAACAAGTCACGATTCGTCAAAGGCATGTATATGTCATGACACGAGAGAGAGAAGAAATTTTGGCAAAATACATGTCATAAAGCACATCTTTACCCCACCCTACCACCCAAGGTCAAATGGGCAGGTCGAAAGATTTGTCAACATGTTCAAAAGAGCTCTAAGTAAAGCTAGGAATGAGCTAGATAATGATGGGGCACTAACAAAATTTTTGAGAGTATACAGAATAATGCCAAATCCAAATACTAATTCAGAAAAGTCACCAGCAAGGTTAATGTTTGCAAATAAAATAATTTTATTTTACATGCAAACATTAACTCTACACCCTTTCTTCAACAATAGGCTTTGGTGTTTGGGGCAAATTGCTGGCTTCAGTTTGTTGGCCAGCAAAGCACTTTATCTTGTACTGTTGATCCAGGTTATCATCATTGTTCGGCTGTGGTCGAGACAATGGAATTTACTATATTATGCCAGACTTCACGGTCCATCATAGCATTATGGAGGTCCTGTTGCTGGATGCCTGTATCCCTGGAGATTACATCAGGGTAGGAGTGTGTGCGCCCTCTGGTATCGCGAGCAGATGGCTTCCAGAGAAGAGTAGAAATTACCTTGTTTTCAGCTCTACAACAATGTCCAGCAAACTGGACTCTTCTACCTTTCACAAGAGATGATACAGGAGGTAATTTCCCATATATTTGTACTTTGGTTGGATGACGCTTCCACGAGAGATTTTGATCTCTCATAAGGAGGTGAGTGTAAGTTCCATCCAACCGCCTCTCAAGCTTCTTTGATAACGTCCAGGTTTCTGAGCCATATAGTAGAATTGGTTCGATTGTGGCTTTGAAGATTTTAAGTTTGAAATGTCTACTTAGATTTGATGACCAGATCTTATACATATCATTACAGGCTGACCAGGCCATACCCTTTCTAGTTAGAAAATCTTTTTCAGATGATGATATGTATGTCCCAAGATATTTGTAATCAGAAATCATATTTAAGAGCAAATTGTTGAGAGTATGAATGATGAAATCACTGTTGGACAGGCACTTGTTTACATATTCAGTCTTGGACTCATTGAGGTAAAGACCTACACAATTTGAGGCTTGTTCAAGGTAGTCTTCCAGTATAAGTCTTTTTGAGTCTCAAAAAAGGGTTAGCATCATCTTTCTCCTGGAAGACTGAGTTTTGGATTTCTTCATCGCTGGTAAGCCAGGAAGTTTCCACTCCATACTCTGTCTTTTAGATTCTAACTCATAATGATGGACCCACATTTCATCTCCTGTGACTATTCTGCTCAAAAATTCCTTGCTCTCATTGTTGTAGTGATTGAGTAAACGTTGGCAGACCTCAAGATGTTTATGCTTGTGCTCTGCAGTAAGCTCTTTTGGCATTCACCTTGCACAGACTTTATGGAAGCTGAGCTCTTCATGGATGGTTTGATAGGCAGAACTATGACTAATCTGCAGAGAACAGGCTACCTCATCGATGATAACTCGTCAGTTCACTATTACCATCTCTCAAGCTTGCTGAATTGTCTTGTCAGTGGTGAAGGTTGACAGGTGTCCCCTTTTTGTGCTAAAGCCTCTGATGAATTTCTGCACCTGACACACTTTCCAACCAGAGAAATCGGATCACTGCTCTTTGTTCTTCTTTGGTGCACATTGTTAGTGGAGCAGCCATGTTTACACTTTAAAGCCAGAAAGAAAAATGGTGTGATCAGGCTCAAACTTCGATCACATGACCACAATAGTACCAACTATAAGCACATATGGACAGAAGGCTATGTGGCAATAATAAAGATATGTTATGGTGAAAGTGCGGATAATTTTTGACTGCCCCTCGTGCATATATATATATATATGGAATAAGGAAAAAATGGAGAGGTAATAAATAAAATAATTTATTAATTATAAAATATGACATCTCTGACAGTTGTTTTGATTCAGAAATCTTTAGATAATTAATTTATAAAATCAAAATCATTATAAGATGAATTTCTTCAGAAGTAGTAAAGATATACCAATTAGAAATATATGTTGAGATAATGGCTATAAACCGTTAACTGATAGCATATATACAAAAAGAGCCAATTACAGAAGGACTCAATCTAACATAGGGGGAGAAGGTAGTATATGTTATATGTTTTAAAAAAAGAAAAGAAGAGATTAATATGATATCATATGGTATTGAGAAGGAGAAAAAGAAAAGGGAAAATGGAAGCAGAAAAACCCATGTATTTATAAATATATAATAATTCCACAATCCAACATAGGGAGAGGAGGTAGTGTATATAATGTGTCTTGAATAAAACGAAAAGAAGAGATTAATATAATATTAAAGGGTATTGAGAAGGAGAAAAAAAAAAGAAAAAAGGAAGTAGAAAAACACATGTATATATAAGTATAAAATAATGTCATATAATATCATACTTAACTATAATACTGCAATACAAAAACTTAAAGTTATAAAGTTTAATTCATGTAGAAGCAAGCAGTGGCAAAATATGTCTTAACCGAAGTTATCAGAAAGGGTAAATAATTTTTAAATATAATGATAATAATAACTTATTGTTTATGTTTATAATCATAATGCAATAAAATTTAATTAAATAAATGATTAAATAGCAAATCCAGAAAAATATGGAAAGAGAAAATATCAAAACACAAACTATATCTGTTCATCCCTTAAGAAAATTTATTTTCAGGTAAAAGACAATAATAATAAGCTATTTGATAGGAGAGAATTTAAAAAGTTTTAAAATTTTTGACATGCTGCAGTCTGTTAAATAGATCAGAAGTAAATATGCTATGAAACATGCTTAAGAGGGTAAGATAATATTAAGAAAATAAACATTGTGTAAGAGGAAATACTTATATATAAATAAATTAATTGAGAATAAAATAAAATAAAATAAATTACAATGAATTATGTAAAATGCCTTCATACATAGCTGGGATATAGGGAAAAATATATATAAAGGCAGCTAAGCCGGAACAAATTTAAACAGGGCATATCTTAAAATGCAGTCAGAGGTAATGATGGTTTATTTATGTATTTAAGCAGTGAGTCACGAATCAGCTCAATAAGCTATTAACTTGGCATATTTTAGTATTAAATAATATGAAATAATAAGACTAATTTTAGAACTAATAATACAAAATAATAAGAACAATTGAAACGTGAAAGGTGTTTATAAGCCATTTAAAAACACACAAAAACTGTTAGAATCACTTCAACAATTAAATTTAATTTTGTCAAAATATTTTCATCGGTTTGAAATCGTGACCTGTTCACCGACAAAATCCTATGCTGAAATAATAAAACTAAGGGAGAAATAAGCTTAATTATATACCATAATTAAAATATGTCATATATATATATATATATATATATATTTGCTAATTGCTTCACTACAAACTGAATTTAGAAATAGGAGTTAAAAATCCCTTTTCTACTACCATAAGAATCTCCCAGACAGTAACACACCTTTTTACGAAGGTAAAGAGAAAAATAATGACTCAACCCTTTTATTACTAATTTGAAATATATATATATATATATATATATATATGTATGTATGTATGTATGTATGTATATATATATATTTAAATTAGAGAAAAACCACTATTATGCAATTCAAACAATGATAGACATAAACCAAATCATAAATAAAAAAAAATATATTGTAAAACATATAACTAGATCACAAAAAGTACAAAAATGATATTATATATTATACTCCCTAATATTATATATATATATATATATATATATATATATACACACACACACACACACACACACATAAGCATATATATATATAAAATATATATAAAAATAATCTCAAGTCATAAAAAAACCTGTTACACAGTTAAGGGGAGGTAATATGAGGTTTACCAAAAGCTCTTAATTTTCATAAGTAATTATAATATATTAAATGACATAACATTCATTTAATTTGGTAGATCAACATTACATGCAAAAAATAATTTTATACAAAGATTATAAAGTATGCTTCCTTTTTTCTTTTCTCCTTCTCAATACCCTTTTCTTTTTCTCCTTCCCAATTCCCTATGATATTATATTAAGCTCTTCTTTTCTTTTTTTAAAACATTATACTACCTTCTCCCCCTATGTTAGACTGAGTCCTTCTGTAATCGCCTCATTTTGTATATATGGTATCAGCTAACGGTTTATGGTCGTTATCACATGTATTTCTAATTGGTATATCTTTACTACCTCTGAAGAGATTCATCTTATAATGATTTTAATTTTATAAATTATCTAAACATTTCTGAATCGAAACAGCTGTCAGAGATGTTGTCATATTTAATAATTAATAAATAATTTTATTAATTACCCCTCCATTTTCTCCTTATTCTTTAAATATATAAATATATGAACCATGGTTTTATATGGTTACCTTATAGTTGAACTTTCTATACATTGGTAACTAACCAGCATTTTCATTGGATTTATGATCCCTTAATGAGGTTTATTACCTTTACTTGATTATATATATATATATATATATATGTTGTTGTATTTAGGAATGGCCATGTTGCCAGTTTAGCCAATAAAAACACACGCACTATATATTCGGTGTTAATTTGCTTCAGCTTTATTTATTTTTTGCATTAATCTTGATCTTATTTCGGCCAGAGTTCTTTCGTCACACTTCTGTGACCTCATCAGTGGTCCTTTGCTTTCTTCTTTCTTATTTGTGTGTCTCTCCTTACTAATGATCAGCCATTTTGTATTTTGTATTCCTATTGTATGTGTCTTTATTTGTGTATGCGTATACCCCTATGTGTGTCTATGTTTTGTTAGTGTGTGTGTGGTGGGGAAGTGCCTGTAATATTTGTATCTCCTGTTTATACACATTCGTATAATTTGTTTTTGTTTATTTTGTTCAAGTGTTTACACCTACTTAGTACTATTATTTTTTTTGTATTTAGTAATTAATTTTTTTTAATGTATATAGTTATTTGCTTCCATTTGTTTATTTATCTGTGTATTTTAATATGTTTTTAGTTTTGTTTATATTGTTATCAGTTTATGGGGATCTTATTCTGTCATATCTTGTGGTATGTTGGGGGTGTGTGCTAGTGTTCCATTCCAGTTTCCTATTCAGGCTAGGTTTATCTTCATTATGTGTGTAGCTTCTGTAATTTGTCTAACTGTTGCGTCTGTTCTATGTGTGGACAAGATTTAAACTTCTATGTTGTTGAGTGAGCCCCCGTGTTCCTGCTCGGTGTGCTGGTACAGAACCGATGAGCTCTTTTCTTCTTTAAGTTCTCTCCAATGTTCATTTACCCACTCTCCTATGCTCCATATGTCATTGTCTTGTTACTGCACCATCCCTCTGTACATCTTATACTATAGACTACATTTCTGGCTTTACAGTTTGCTTGTGGGCTAAATCTACACACAGTACAGTTCCTATCTGTACAAGGGGTTCTACTAAAAGGCTAGGTTCTACTGATTAGGGATTTGATAGGGTTGTCTGGCCTTTCAACAACCTTAATCCTTAGCTTAAATTTGTCTAGGGCCCTTCTAAAGTGGTACGCCAGTTCGCCTCTAGGGGTGGTGTCGATGAACATGACACTCTGGTATTTGTGGCTATCATACCAAGAGTTGGCCTTCCCTATTTTCTTCTTAGTCCTTTCAATAGTGTTCCATGGTTTGCTCCTATAGAGTGGGCAAATCCCATTCCTATCATTACATATTATATTATCAAATTTCTTCATGGCTCCTTTGTATACTCTGATCCTTTCTTTATGGCAGTAACCTGAGAACTGCATGCGATGAACGAAATGTTGTATGTGTCTCTTTAACTCTGTCGGGTCGCACATGCAGGACACATTTCGCATTATTCTGACAGGTCTGCCATCAAAATATTGAATTTGGCATTGTCCGCGATAGCTGAGTTCCGGTGGATCAAGTATTTGGAGGCCATAGATTTGGCATAGTGTGAATGAAGGATTCAGATTTTATTATTCTCAGTTTCTAGCCAGAGTTCTGTATCTAGTACAGGTAGTCTATGGTTAAGGTGTTTGGTAGGGTAGTCTATCGTGACCTTAATACTCAGGTGGATGGAGTTAGCTATTTGCTGGGTGCTCTCCATAGTATTAGTTTCTATTTCTATTTCAAGAGTATTCTCTTGTGAGGGTGCCTTTACTACTATGTTGATATCATCAACATAGCGAGAGTACATGTTCACGAGTATGGTGTTCTGTGTCAGGCATTCCTTAAGCCTTCTGTCCCACCATTCTATGAAAAGGTTGGCCACATCACTGGCGATACTAACGCCGATGGCTGCCCTCTTGTCCTGTTGTTAAACTTAAACGTGTGGCCTTTTAGGGTAACACTTATACTAGCTCCTAGTGCATATGCGATCATTTTCTTTAACTGATGAACATTTGCGGGGGTCCGTATGGCTCTGGTCCATCCGATCCATCTCTCTATATGGGTCTTCCTAGCCATAGAAGTAATTGTGGGTGGTCTACCTCTTAAATGTAGTCCATCAACTCACTAGAAATATCAGCCAGATTTCCCTCAAATCCACCCTAATGACTTAAAAACAGTAAGACACATTGAATAATGTGGTTTTAGATGAACCAATGATGAGATGATCGTGGCTGGAATAGAAGCTTCAAATATACAACAGACTCAGTGGTCAAACAGACACATATCCATTGTTTACATTTTCCTTCCTCACGGAGTCTAATTGGAAGTATTTTAGCTTCACAGAAGTAAATATGGAATTTATTTTCCTTACATGCAATTATAACAGGAAAGAGGTATGAAATATTGTTTCTGATGTGAAATTGTTTGTTTCAGCTTCACCAACAGCAAATGTTGGCCTGAATTCCAACTGTTTTGAAAGGGCAAATGCATCTTACACCATCTGGTGGTTGTCTTGGTGATCAACTTTGTTGGAGAGCAAAATTTTATATTTGATAAAAGCTGGTTATTCAGCTTTTACAGAATAACCTTTTATCAAAAAAGACTCCAGCATAAATTTTAGTTGGAACAGTGATAATAGAAATAAAAACTATTTGTTGGTGGTAGCATGGTAAATGTATCTTTCCTACAACTAATCTAAGGAATGTAATACTTAATTTTAAAAAAATACTAGAATGTGTACTAATATAACTAACATTTTTTTTTAAAGTATGCAACTCACATTTAGCATTTCAAAAGTGCAGCAGAAATGTTGCAATTTATAATTCCAATAATTCCAAACACCCCATGTAAAATAATATGTATCATGATGATCATCATCATTTAATGTCTGTTTTCCATGCTAGCATGGGTTAGACTGTTTGACAGGAGCTGGCCAGCCAGAGGGCTGTCCAGGCCCCAGTTATTTTGGCATAGATGCCCTTCCTAAAAGCAACCGTTTTACAGAGTGTACTAGGTGCTTTTATGTGGCACCAGCATGGGTGCTTTTATGCATGGCACTGTACAGGTGCTTTTTATGTAACATCAGCACAGATGCTTTCATGCAGGACCAGCACAAGTGCTCTTGTGCAGTACTGGCACTGGATAATGTAGTTCTGTTTCACCACACACAGAAAAAAGACTGGCTGGTAAAGATCTGATCAGGGTTAACTTGTGGCTAAACAACTCCACTGCCATCATCACTATCCAAGTCAGCTCAAACTCCAAAAATAAAGTTACAAATTTTTTTAACATGATAATATGTACTGCTATAGAAGACTTAGTCATGTCACCCATGAAAAAAAAAAAAAAACTCCCTTAATTTAGGTGTATTTTCACCATTTGTCTACAGCAAGAAATTTTCTCCATGATAAAATACAGTGAATGGCTTGTTTACAAATTTGAACTTGTGACTGGCATATTCAAAAAGGCAATAACATTACAAGTGTAGTGATTAAGAAGTTGCAATGCATGCATGCACACACACACACACACACACACATTTACACAGGAACTCAAACACACATATATGTATGTATGTGTTATATACTGTTCAACCAAGCCCAGCTTATTAACAATTACCTAACATCTCTCCAGGGTTCCTATCTATTCATCACTCACAGTGCACACTCTCCCAATTCACCTAAGTTATCACCCAACACTTCCTCTTACCTTTATCTTACTAACTACCCTTACACCTCTAAGATGCCTTCTAGCCTTTCTTTCTCTTGCTGCACCCACCCAATTTTCTCCCAACCCCTATCTCTTTCTTCCCTCCCCATCTATGATTCTTTCAGTTGTGGAGTAAACTGATGCCTCAACACGTAACTGTCAGTGGACTGGACGAGTTTTATAAATTGATGAGCCAGTAGACAGTTGACATCAAATTGCAAGTGCATTAGTCATGGTATTGATTCTACGTTGGAGTATTGGATTGTTATTGTGCGAACAGTTATAATAAGATAATCAACTCTTGTTACATTCCTTATAGTTACACAGTTCTATTTGGTACTGTGCATCACTGTATGATATAACAGTTGGTGATGAGAAGTGTTGAAGACACACTCGAATTATTGTGAATTGTATATTTTTCGTTTATGAGAACAAAAAATTCATCTTGTTTATCATGGAAAAATTACTATCAGCTGTGACAGAGTTGCAAAAACAGCAACATGGGGTTTTACAGGTTCTCCTCAAGGAAACGAAAAATGCAACAAATGCATTTACACCAAATTTGTTGGCAAGCTCCATCAAGGAATTTAGATATAATCTGGATGAAGGTGTCACATTTACTGCCTGTCATAGTCGATTTGCGGAAATATTCATGAATGAATGTTCAAACTGGAAAGAAGACCAGAATACTAGACTTTTGCTAAGAAAACCAGTGGAATATGAAAAATATATTAATTACATACTAACCCCAAAACCTGGAGAATTACGATTTGAAGACACAATAAGCACACTATCAAAAAGTTATAGTGAAAAAAGATCTTTGTTCAACATGAAGTGGCCCTGTTTAAATTTGATGAAAAATGTAGAGGATGACTTCATAACATATGCCAGAATAGTAAAGCATGAGTGTAAAAATTTAAAATTAAAGGAACTGACAACAGACATGTTTAAGTGCCTGATATTCCAGTGCTATATTTAAGAGTTGAGGAATTATGTACATTATTTACATTTGACGGATATTTGTCCTCATCTTGTTTGTTGTTAACACATTGTTAACACATTTCGGTTAACACATTTCAGCCTTCATCAGATGTCTTGGGGAAATTTCAAACCTGGATTCTCATTCCTAAGGTATTTTTTGATGTTGCTGTTGTTGTTATTATTATTATTATTATTATTATTATTCAGGTCACTGCTTAGAATTGAATTTGGAATCTTGGGGTTAGTAGCCCGCGCTCTTAACCACTACACTATATACCCATGGGCAAGATTCCGAGTTCGATTCCAAGCAGTGATCTTAATAATAATAATAATAATAAGGAATGAGAACCCAGGTTCAATATTTCCCCAAGACATCTGATGAAGGCTGGAATAAATTGGACGGAGAAATTCTATCTCTGGGATTTATCCATTAATCACTATTTAAAAAATGTAATAGGCACAGGCACAAGTGCTAACACTGACTCAGACAAATTGCAAAAGAATTAAAGAAAGCATTCCCAAATGTGTTTTCAGACAAACTAAGTACATGTTCAAAAACAAGCAAAATTTAAGATAAAACAGAATGCAGTACCAATTTTTAAACCAAAAAGATAAACTTAGACTAGAAAAAATTGGAGTTATCCAAAAAGTGGAATATTCTAAATGGGCATCACTGTGTATGTTAAGAAAAAGAATAATAAAATCAGAGCATGTGTTGATTTTTCACTGGATTGAACAAATGTCTTAAAATGTTTAATAATCCGCTACCTACTCCAGAGGACATATTTGTGAAATTAAATGGTGGCAAGATATTTTCTAAATTGGATCTCTCTGACATGTATCTACAAATTGAAGTAGATAATGACTGCTCTAAATATCTAACAATTAACACACATAAAGGACTATAGATACAACAGGTTACCAGTTGATATAAAAGTCGCACTGGTGATCTTTCAACAGATTATGGATGCAATGTTAGCAGACTGTTATTTTGAAATTGCATATCTCAATGATATATTGATTAAGAGTGAATTAAGAATTCTCCATGTACAACATATGAAAAAGGTATTTAAAAAATTAAGTGAATATAGGTTCAAACTGAGTGCAGATAAGTGGGATTTCTTTTACCTAAAATTAGATATGTGGGACAAATCAGATAGAAAGGGTTGGTGTCCGGATCCTACATGGGCATCAGCAATTAAAAATATGTTCCTGCTAAAGAATGTGGTGACATTATAAGTGTTCTTAGGTCTGGTGAATTATTACTAAATTTACATCCCTAATATTAATAACCTGCATGCACCATTAAATTACCTGCTAAAGAAAGGAATGAAATGGAATTGGACACAAAGATGCCAAGAAGCCTTCAAACAGTTAAAAGATATACTAACTTCTGAGCTACCTATGATCTGTGAAAGGAAATCATAGCAGCTTCAGATGCCAGTGAATATGGCATCGGAGTGGTAATTTTGCATAGGTATGAAGATGGTAAAACAAAACCCACAGCACCTGCATCACATACACGTTTGCCTGCTGAGAGGAATTATAGACAGATTGAGAAAGAAGTTTTGGCAACTATTTATGCTGTAAAAAAGTTCCTTAAATTCATCCATGGCAGAAGGCTTTGTCTGCAAACCAATCGCCACTCCTTATTGACTATATTTGACTCTAAGAAGGGCATCCCAGCACATATTGCCAATAGATTGCAGAGATGGGGAATCATTTTGTTGAACTACAATTTCAAAATGGAATACTTCCCCTCAAAAAAGTTAAGCCATGCAGACGGGTTATCTAGGTTAATACTTAAAAATGTTGAACCATTTGAAGAAAGTATAATTGCATCATTCAGAGCAGAAACAGAGATAAAAAGCATTTTGTGTAACATGATTAATGAATTGCCTGTAACCTTCAAAGAAATTAAAGCCAAAGCACCAAAAGATGACTTTATAATTAAAATGAAAGTCACCTTGAAAGAAAATTAAGTAAATACATGCCAGACTGAAAATTTAAATTCAAATTCATATTCTGTATGCGACAACATTCTAATGTAAACACAGAGGATTATAGTACCATTTACATTGCAAAAAAGAATTCTGAAAGATTTTTCATGTTGGACATCCAGGAATGTTGTAAATGAAAGCACTTATGAGAAGCTATGTGTATTGGCTGAAGATGGATAAAGATATTGAAAATCTTGTAAGATCCTGCAGTGGCCATGCTAAGACAACAAAATCAGCTGCTGTAAGTATCAGCTGTGGCCAAGACTGAGACACCGTGGTCCAAGCTTCACACAGACTTCTTAGGCTCACTATATGGAAACTATTTTCTTGTAGTAGTGGATAGTTACATAAAATGGCCAGAAGTATGTAAATATAAACGTTCTGTGTCCTCTGTATACTTGTGGATGTATGCATAGAAATCTGTATAGGCACATGCATGGCTGTATGGTAAAAAGCTTGTTTCCCAACTTAATGGTTCCAGGTTCAGTCCCACTGTGTAGCATCTTGGGCAAGTGTCTCCTACTATAGCTTCAGATTGACCAAAGCCTTATGAGTGGATTCGGTAGACAGAAACTGAAAGAAGCCCGTTGTATATATTGATGTGTTTGTATCTTTGTGTCTGTGTTTGTCTCCCACCACTGCTGGTGTGTTTATGTGCCTGTAACATAGCAGTTCAGCAAAGAGACCAATAAGTACCAGGCTGAAAAATACAATTTAAAGGGTCAATCTATTCAGCTAAAAAAATTATCCAAGGCGGTACCCAGCATGGCCACAGTCTGATGATTGAAACAAGGAAAAAAAGATAAAAGATATGCTATAGTATGAACATGAGTGTCCAGACACATTGTTAATACACAGGTATGTTATCTGCAACTCTACCTTGGTGCTTCTGTTATTAAGATACCTCAATTCTATTGAATCCTAAAAGTAATTATATATATATTTATATATATATGGGTATGCTTAAAAAAATATCCTGCATTATTAATTCTATTTTCTAATCACAGTATATTGGTATGTTGGAAACTTATAGCATGTTATTGTTCATATAATATAATGATATAAAAATATATATCTATATGATAATAATAACAGCTGCATATTAATTAGTTAGTCTAACTTTTTAGTAAAAGAAAGCAATTTTTAAAGTCCACACTACCAAGAAAATTCTTAAAAATTTTAATTTTGATATATTTTTATGAAATATATCAAATAATCAGAAAAATAATTTTAATTCACTGCAAGATAGCAGGTTTTTTGGCATAACTACAGACTTCTGCCCCCGTCACCTGACTTTAGATGATCATAAGTTTCAGAAAAATGGATATTTTTTTAATGAAATTTTCTATGAATATGTGTTATATCATGTAGATTCAGTATATACAAAACTTTTGGGGGGAACGTGTTTTAGGAGGGGTGAGGTGGGAAATTTCGGAAAATTCATCAGAGTTCACTTCAATTTGTCTTAACTTTCAAGAAAATGGATATTTTAAAATGAAATTATCTACAAATATACCTCGGACTATGTAGATTCTGAGGACATAGAAATTTTGGAGGAAAACAGTTGGGGGTTATTTTTGAGAACTGTTTCCCACTCGGGGTGTTTCGGAGCAAGTCATCCATATTTGTAACATATTCTCCGTTTTGTGTGTTTCTGCATCCGTAGATTTCTACTGAAGTAACAAACAGGCAATGAAGGCAAATGAAGCCCTCACCAGAAAACTCATTATGCTAAAAATAACAGCTAATGGTATGGTACACAGAAATATGTTACTAAGACGACTTATCTGTTGCATACTATTTTCTTTTTTCACTTCAAGTAAATTCCCAGGTAAACGTTTCTAATAGAAAGGAAGAAGACACCAGAAGCAAAAATAAGAATTAATATTGACATTATTACCTGGAAACGAAATCGGAAAAAAATAATAGTGCAACGGGTGTAAAAAAAGGTGTAGGAAATGAATACGAAAACAAAAATGCTCGGAAAGCAACGGGGAAGGCTGGCTTTGGAAAATTCCCAAGATCTGATGTTTTACCTGCGTAACTTTTAGGAAAAGGGGGGGGGGTTCTAAATGAAATTTTATATAAATACCTTTCAAACGGTATAGATTACGATTATAAAGAAATTTGTGGGAGAATCCTTTTCTGCGGGGGTGGGGAGAGGACTTCAGAAAATTCACAAGATCTGATATAGATACATATGTGTATGTATGTAAGATATATATATATATATATATACACACACACACATATATATATATATAAATTTAACATGGGTGATTCTTTCTTGTCTTGGGATTCACGGTCAAATAGTTGGGTGGAATTGTGCAAAAAATTACAGATGTGTAGAATGATCCAGTGGTGATGCTGGTCTTTGTATTTTTTGTATGGTTACCAAGATAATCTACAATAATAATACTCTTGTTTTTATGAATGAGAAAGGAAGGGGTGATAGATGAATAAAGAAGGAAGGGATGATGTCATGTTTTTTTCATAGCTTCTATGGTTACCGAGATAATCTATTATAATAATACTGTGTTTGTGAATGAGAAAGGAAGGAGTGAGAGATGAATAAGGAAGTAAGGGGTCATGTCATACTTGTAGTGTATGCTGAAAAAATAAATCAAACAGCGTTTCAATTCTGAGAGTATGTATGTAAAAGGAGGGGTATGTGAATGTGGGTGTGTGCATGTGTTTGTGTGTGTGTGCATGTGTACAATGGAAGTGGGATGGTTCATCTTTGCTTAGTACTTGGGTTTATTTTTTGATTTTTCTTTTGTTGGTCAATTATTTTTAGCATTTTGTTAGAAAAAAGTCATTCTAAAATTGTTTTTTAATGTAAGCATGCCCAAACAAGTAGAATGCTTACACAGAGAGGTTTTACAGCCACACAATCCAAATGGACTGGATGAAACTGGGCTTAGCTACTAGTATATATATATATAAATATGTATATATATGTATATATAAATACAAGTACCAGCTAATCAGCCGGCTGAAATGCTTAGTGGTACTTCGTCTGCCGTTACGTTCTGAGTTCAAATTCTGCCAAGGTCGACTTTGGATGATCATAAGTTTAAGAAAAATGAATATTTTTTAATGAAACTTTCTACACATGTGTTAAAACCCATCTCCCTTTTTTCTATACAAACCCTTACAGAGAATACGAATCTGCAAAAAAAAAAAAAAAAACCGGCATTTTGAAAATACCCCACCCCCTAATTTTAAACTGTTTTTCAGTTTTTTTGTTTTTTTTTTTTTTTTTTTTTTCAAAATATGCGGAAAAATATGGATTATGATTCTGAAAAAAATTTCAAAAAATGTTTGTAGTTAGGGTAAGGGTTTTAGGGTTACGGTAACGGTTAGGGATAAAAGTGAAAAATGAAGAAAATGGGGGGAAGGGGGGGGGGGTAAATTTAAAATTTCCGATTTTGGGCAATTTTCCGGAATCTCCGTATCCGAAAACGGGGTTTTTTGGCAAAAAATAAAGTTGCGTGAAAATGGTGGGGTGGGACGTGAGGAAGTCTTTCCATGGTCACTTGAGAACCAACCTCGTTCTGGGCGACCGTCGACCTGAACAAATGAAAATTCATGAACTGATCTTGGAGGACCATCACCGAACAATTGACGAACTTGATGATATGACTGGTATGCCCTTGAGCACCTGCCAATGAATTTTGAGCGAGGTATTGCGAATGAAAAGAGTTACAGCAAAATTTGCGTCTCGCTTGCTCATGGAAGATCAAAAGCAGACACGACTGATTGCGCGTGTCGTGAACTGAAAGAACAGTTGGAAGTTGATCCGGACCTTTTCTGAAGGTCATCACTGGTGACGAAGTTCTGGTGCGACGGAATTTGCAGATGTGGAAGAGGTGAAGAAAAAAACGACGGAGGCGTTAAAAATGCAAGCGTGCCAGCACTACTTCGAACAGTGGAAAACGCGTCTGGACCGATGAGTTGCTTCAAATGGAGGATATTTTGTAGGCGATAAAGCGTAAACATGTAAAATTAAGTGAATAAAATAATACTGCAAAATTCAGGTTTCTTCTAGGGACCCAGTATCGATCTATTGCATTTCAATCTGTTATAGGGCTATGGTTGGTTAGGGTTAGTTAGGGTTAGGGGTGGAAGGAAGGGTATCTTTTTTTCTTCACAAATGTAAATAAACCCAATCTATTTCTTAAACGAGAGACATATTTATACGGCACAGAATGTTTTTTTACCTCAATGGAGGTCATTGATTGGTTGAAATTGCAGAAATTGAAGGAAAAACAACAACAAATATCTTACAAACTATAGAATTTTCTCAATAAAGCCAAGAGAAAAAGATGTTTTATAAACACATCCTACCAGTATACGAAGTTTAAAATTTTTCAGTTACCTAGAAATTATGTTAAAAACTGCCGTTCAAACCGAAGAGATCCCTCACTCGTATATCAATAAAATTACAGAAATTGGGAATCAACTGCGTAAATATCATTTAGTGACTATGGCTATTTGGTATGCTATAAGCCAGTGGTTCCCAACCCTTTAATTTAAATGAGTTTTCCTACGGACCCCTTTTAATATACCTATACTTATGTATAAATATATGTATGAAATTTAGTTCACGGACCCCCAGTACAAACTTTGCCGACCCCAGGTCGGGAACTACAGCTATAAGCCTTAGAATATATCCAAGCGATCCCTGCTATTTCTGGTACACAAAATGACCATGTAGATGAGCTAATTTTGATTTTGTTTCAAAGAGAGATTAAAAGTGCAATAAAATAATGAAAGGAATATTTACTGAATGAGCACATAACATATCAGAAAAATTACACAAATTGGGAAACAAATGAGTAAATATAATTTACAGTAAACTGCCTATAGGTCAGTTATTCTGCTTGTGATACAGATGAAAAATTCATATTGCAAGGTGTTTCGTTCAATACCCTGCCGCTTGTTTACCTACTCCTAATAAAATTAAAAACGAAAATTATTCCCCAAAACAAAAATTAATTCTAAACCAAGGGAAATAACTCCCAATAAACTAAGCACAATTAAGAGATTATCTTAGCAAACTTTCTAGAAAAATAAATTAATTGAAACTATTTTCTGCGAAAAGAATTTAATTTTTCATAGAGCCCTAACTTTTTATTTCGCAACTTCCCATTACCTACTTCTTTGATATACGTATAGGGAACCTATATGAAACTGTTAAAATAGCTAAATGACAAAGACAGTGTATAACATGAAATAACTCTAGTGATTATTCGTAACGGTGTGTGCAACTAGCATAAATTTTATAAGTGGAGCTGGTTATATACTACAGCCAGGAGTTGAAGCTGACAGAAGTTTATTTCACATTTACAGATAATACACTGGAGATAACATACTGATTAGATTTTTTAACATAGCAAGTTGCTACACAACATACTGTATAATACTAAGATAGACAGTCTATTATTTTATCAAATGATATTTTACAGATAACTTGCAGAGGCACCTGGCGTTGCCGGGAATGAAATTGTTTCTTATATATTGGAAGAAAAAAGCAAAATATGTTGAATAGAAATTTGTTGTTCTAAATTCAATTTATTGGGATACAATTTATTTTTTAATTGTGAAATCGGATCTTTTCGGTTTGAACGGCAGTTTGTAACATAATTTCTAGGTAACTAAAAAATGTTAAGCTTCGTATACTGGTAGAATGTGTTTATAAAACATCATTTTCTCTTGGCTTTATTGAGAAAATTCTATAGTTTGTAACATATTTCGTCTAAAATTTCTTGCATTTTGGCAATTTTAACCAATCGCTGACCGTCCATTGAGGTGAAAGCATTCTGTGCGTCATCAATATGTCCCTCGTTTAAGAAACAGATTGGGTTTATTTACATTTGGGAAGAAAAAAAGATACCCTTCCCCCACCCCTAACCCTAACTCTAACCCTAAATCTAAAATAGATTGAAATGCAATGAAAATGTCACCCATAATTATGATCCTAGTATCGATCTATTGCATTTCAATCTATTTTAGATTTAGGGTTAGTTAGGGTTAGGGTCAAATTGCCAATGGTCCCAGTCCTTTATTATCTCCTTGATGAGGCTCAGCTTCTTTAGATCATGTTTCACCACTTTACTTTATCTCATGCCTTTCCAAGTCTTCCTCTTTCACAGGTTCCCTCCACATTTAGAAATCGAATCTTTCAATTAGGCAGAATCTATCTGACAGGCTTCCATACAGTTTCCATCCATTCAATTTCACACACAAGTTTTAGCTTGACCAAAACCATGTTAGATAACAAGATACAAAGCAAACTTTTTAGCTATTCAGATATGCCATATACATGACAAAATGTACACACACATACATATATGCACACATACTTACACACACATTCACACATACACACACATAATGTTGGCATTACCTTTATGTACTTATTTTTCAGTCTGACACTAATTATTACCCTAATAAATACTGACAATTAGTTTTTCAAATTGCGTCTACTTGAAGACAAACATAGAAACAAATGCACAAGCACAAGCATACATCTTCTTGGAGCAAATGAAAATTGTCAGTTCATTATAAAAGCAACTGATTGAAATTATGGAGAATTCATATGATTGTATTCATTCTAGATATTACTAAACCTGGACAAGGCTGGATTACTGATACTATTATCCTACAGGTTCCATTCTAACAGGCATGTGCCATTTATAAATACTCAAGGTAAGTAGAAAGCATTAAAAAATAAACTGTCAACAAAAGCACTTATCACTTTGAGACGATACGTAAGAAAAATACATATTGTGTGTGTGTGTACTTGAGATGACCCACATCCGTGGAATAAGCTGCTGGACGAGATAGTGAAGATGCCGACGACCACTCGGTTCAAAGTCTCCCTTGACCACAAGTGGCCTGAACTCTTTACATGAACACCACCCTGTACATAACTCCATGTCCCCCTACATGACCTTGCTTTTTGCTTTTTGAGCCAAAAAATTAACTAACTAACTAACTAACAACAGAACTGAGGTGCCACATAAAAACACTGGTGCTGGTGTCACTTAAAAGCACTTGTGATGATGCTACATAAAAAGCACCTATTATACTCTGTGGAGTGGTTGGCATGAGGGAGGAATCCAGCTGCAGAACCCAAGTTAAAACGGATTATGGACCCTAGTGTGGCCCTTAACCTTACCAGTTCTTGTCAAACTATCCAACCCATACCTGCATGGAAAACAGATGATAAATGACACTGCTGCTGCTGATTGATGTCCTGTTTCTACCCCTTCCTGTACTGTATTTTTTAAAATTGTATTTAGCATTTGTTTTTAATTGTATTGTTTTTACGTCCTGTTTTTGTCACATTTTTTTTCCTTGTTTTTACCCCTCTGCAAAGGAATTTTATTTAATTCTTTTGCAGGAAGGACTGGTTCGACGAGACGTGTTCTGTCCTCACCTTCGAAACAGGCTGAAGTTGAACTAGGGACAGCTGATGAAGGGGATTTTTCCTTGTGTAGTTGTCTTGTACTCTGTTTTTTCGTTGTTAAAAAAATGGTCCGTTCCATGCCGTTTTTACTTTTTCGTTTCTCGTTGAGTTCTACGTCTATTTGTGGTGTCCTGTACACACGTATATATATTTATATATGCATGTATATATACATATAGATGTAGGTACGTACATATATGTTTATATGTATGCATATATTTTATTTATTACACTATATATATATGAAAGCATTATTGCTGTTAAAAACAGTTATAATGAGGTGGTTAGCAAGACTTCTACCTTAATAGGTATAATATTAAATATTTGAATAAAAGAAGGGTAGAAATACCGCTTGCCAAAGATGAAAGCAAAAGCTTCAAAAACCACCAATTCTATGATAAATAGGCACATGAGCAATGCAATGAACGCTTTAAAAAATAGATCTACCTTCAGGATAGAATTTCAAGATAGCCTACATACCCTAATATCAATTGATTTCATGGTGTGCATGAGAAAACAGTTCAAGATAGCTTACATACCCTAATATAAATTGATTTCATGGTGTGCATGAGAAAACATGTTTTCTCATGCACACCATGAAATCAATTGATATTAGGGTATGTAAGCTATCTTGAAATTCTATCCTGAAGGTAGGTCTATTTTTTAAAGCGTTCATTGCATTGGCAAGCGGTATTTCTACCCTTCTGTTATATATATATGTATAGTGTGAGTGTGTGTGTGTAGGTGCAAGCAAGGCCAAGGTGGTATCTATAGTGTGGAAATGAAATAACACAAAAGACCATATCTGATTGTTTGCAAGACATCACTTGAAGTTTTGTGTGTCATTGCATACAAAGTCTATGGTGAGAAAACTGTGCTATGTGGTTAAATCTTGCAGCACACACGTTCTAGTGTTAGAAATATGTTAAAGATAAATATACACATCATTATTTTGATCTTTGCTGCTTTGTGTACCCTTAGTGAATGTGTGTGTGTGCATGTGTGTGTGTGTGCGTGTGCAATCACACGTGCATGTATGTAGATAGATAACACATGCATTATGACTGTTCCATAATCTTTTTAAATATGTGAATATATACTGTATAAATAAGTATATGCATGCTCACAGACACATACCATTGAACCCACTACACACAAGCACAGAAGGTAACATAAAACCCTGACTGGGAAATGCTTCAACTTCAACTTTCATAAACGCACACAAACACACAACACTCACTAACAAACACACACATGCATGCACACACACACACAACACTCACTAACAAACACACACATGCATGCACACACACACATACACACACACACATACATACAAGGTCACTCAAGGAACAGTTTGCTAGAATGCGAAGCTTGAAGATGATGCTGATGTTTAAATAAACTTGATCGGTATCTTATGTAAATAGCACAAATATCCATGAATACAGCAAAGAAGACTGGACTCCTTGTTGATGTGTTAATGGGCAATAAACAACTGACTTTCAACACACTAACAGAGTCTGTAATTGTCTGTTGGTAGCAATAAAGGAATGGTTCTCAGTTCTGCACACCCATCAAAAGAAAATGGTGCAATTAATACGGTTCTGGGCTCTCAAGTTTATGTGCTGATGATTAAATCCAATGTCGATACGTATTCTATGTATTCTGGTTTGCTTGAAGGCAACAGCAAATTAATGGAAATATTATAGTGTTGCACAGAATGCATCACGGTATTTGTTCTGGTTCTCTGTAGTCTGAGTTCAAGTCCAACAAAGTCCAGTGTGGTGTTCAAAGTAATGGAATAAAAAAAAATTCTTTACAAGTAAAAAAAGATAAAGCTTGGCCACAAGAAAAGCATCTGACCATAAAAATTCTGCCTACTTAACCTATGCCAGCAAAAAAAAAAAAAACAAACACTGCTTAAAATGAAAAGACAATGAAATGAAATACAATATTGAATGCACACACACACACAAACACACACACACACACACACTCGTACAAACATATTATACAAAATATGAATTATGTATGCCTATAAAAACTTTTTTAAGTAAATGCTTTTAAACACACTGCATCACTCATTTAAAATATCTTCAAGTACAATATACATATTTTCAAATAAATTATATTGTATATACTTTTTAAACAAATATTTACATTTTATTTATACAGTGTTCAACAAGTATTTGCCTATTTTTGAGGGTGTTAAGCTGAGAGAATAATTTATATTTTAACATTTTTCTTATGATTATTAATATTAAAGCATTTTTCAAGGAATTGTGAAGCATACTAATATTTGATTGTAACAATACATAAATATATAAATAAAATTATGATAAAAATAAAAAGAAGCAAAATATATATAGTTTTAAGCTATTCCTTGGTGCTTTATATTAGTTATAGTAAATGAAATATACATGAGAAATGTATTCTGGGTATCTGTGGAGACAAGACAAATCAAGAACTGGATTTAAACAATGAATCATATTCTAATTAGATTCTATCAAAATTACCTTTCCAGCCCTCATGTTACTTGTTCTGTTCCCGAAGTACAAAATTTACCTATCATATGTGTTCACATTAAAATTAAAACATTCCGTAATGAAATTGTTAGAGAACTTTTTGTTATGTTCCAAACACCAGATTTAATAACGACAAAGATATTTTACTAAACCTTAACATATTCTTAATTATTTTCAAACTTTATCTAAACACAACCAGTGTATCACCTTAGAAATAGGGTTCAGGTAGGGTTAATGAAAAAAAAGTAAAGTAAAATGTAGCATTTCTGGATCAGAATTAAAGAATAAACAATCAGAAATACTGTCACTATTATTTTTATGAGATATATAGTCTCACCACCACCACTCTATCAAGTTGATCACAGAGCAGCATGAGATGAAGTGTTTTGCTCAAGAACACAACACACTGTCCAGTCTAGGAATCAAACCCATGATCTTTCAATCAGGAGTGTAACACCATGACCACTAGGCCACACACCTTCACCTTCTGATGTAAAACACTGTATAGGTTACAATGAATTATAAAAAGAAATGTAATTATTTTTGCAAGATTCCTGATTGCTGAAACAGATATTCCTTGTATTGAAACAGACATTGTTATATTTTGGGATGGTCATTTTTTTTTTTTTTCATCTTTTTTTCATCAAGTGAAATCGAAATCGATCAAAAATCAATGGAAACTGCAGTTGTGATACCAGTGCCGGTGGCATGTAAAATGCACCCACTACACTCACGGAGTGGTTGGCGTTAGGAAATGCATCCAGCTGTAGAAACACTGCCAGATCAGACTGGGCCTGGTGCAGCCTCCTGGCTTCTCAGACCCCAGTCGAACCGTCCAACCCATGCTAGCATGGAAAGCAGACGTTAAACGATGATGATGATCTTTTGCCAAATAAACACACATTCTTTATATATGATCTTCACTTCAGCTTTTTTATTAATCTTATTTTAGTGTCCTTTGTCTGAAATCTTTCGTCACATAACCTGTGGCTTCTTCAGTGACTCTCCATTCCATGTGTCTCCTCCTGACATGTGGGATGGAGAGTAACTGAAGAAGTCACAAGATGTGTGACGAAAGATTTCAAACAAAGGACACTAAAATAAGATTAATAATAAAGCTAAAGTGAAGAATGAATATAAACTGTGTGTGTTTAATAGCCAAAAAAGAAAAAAGAGTGACCATCCGGAAATATAACAATATAAATAAAAATAAACATTTCCATTAATCAGTTAATTAAGTTGGTGTTTGGGACTTAACCTATTAGAAAGTTCTTACATAAAATTATGATGAGAGGTTTTAATTTAAATGCATACATTTTAAAACAAGAGTTTTAACAAGGCAGAGATGTTTCCAGTTCTCAGGTTGATATAAAAAGGGCTAAAGAATAAAATATAAAGAAAACAAGAAATGATTTTAAAACAAACAAAACAGCTAAAATGAATGTCTTACTTTATCAAGAGTTCCATTGGTAATAATTCCATGGTGCTTATATTTGAATTCTCTGCGAAATGATGGTGGCGCTGTTTGGTAATTACCAAGGTGAATAGTAGATTTTGGTAGTTTGTAGACAGAAAACAAAGGGATTTCTTTTTCATTGTCAGTTCCATTATGTGTTTTGTTGAGCACCTGAACAAAATGTTGGCCAGGAATATAATTAACAGTATCTGCTGATGATGACCGCTTCTTCCGATACTGCTCAGCACAATATCTTTTATGCATCCAATCTAAAATGCTTTTTTCAATATTAAGTCGTTTGGTGCCACTCCAGGTAGCATTCCTGGGAAGTTGTGAATCAATTGACAAGTTTCTTGAGTGAGCACTTGGAGGGGTTATTTTTATGCAACATGCAATATCATCAAAATTGTTTACAGTTGCATTTTTACGAGGGGGTTTCTTTGACTCAACTGCATTGTTAATTTCTTTTTCATCTATCATAGATTTTTTGAGATCAAACTTATTCCCAATAATTTCATTGCAAACTTCTGTAGGTTTATCAGAATCTCCACCTTTTTCGCACTCTGCTGCTGAAAGTTTTAATGTGGGACATTCTTGCTCTTGAGGTAAATCTATCACAGGTAAATTCTCTTGGCTTGCTATTGCTGGTTTGTTACTAATGATTAAAGAGTTATCATCAAAATTATTCTGATTTTTGTTGATGCTATTTTTCTTATTATTGCTTTTGTTATTACTCATGGCAAATGATTGCAAAGCTCTTGCCACCAACTTTCTTTGAAAATCCTGTTTATTTTGTTTCCCTTTTTTCTGATCTTTGTTATCACTCTTGGTACACTTTAATGAATTCTTCCGTTTTACCACAGCATTGGTATGTGTGTTGACCATTACTTGTAACTCCGGGCTGGGGATCTGCCACATATTTGAATTTTCCTCTTTAATATGATTATCTGTATGCGTTGAAGTAGTTAGCATTTTCAAGTTAGAATTTTGTGTTGGGTCAACAAGATTGTCTGTGTTTGCAAGTAAATTGGTTTTGTTATTGTTGCTATGCAGCTCTGTCCAAAGCCAGTCACCTGGAATACTCATCAGAGATAGCCTGTTGGTTTGAGTGGACTTTTCTGTGGTACTGCGACTTTCAGACCAGTAATCTTCTATATTTTGAAAAGACTCTTGACAGCTGCTTTTCTTGCTGTTGTTATTACTGCTGTCACTGTTAAAAGTGATGCTGGTTTTATTTTTTATCCTATTACTATCAGCAGCTTTATCCATAATTATTTGACTAATAATCTTTGGAGTATCTTGCTGTAATCTGTTCAAATTTGGGTCGGATGAAGGAGAATCAGCCAAACTTGAACTCATAACCTTCTGCTGCTGCACCTGCACAGACATTTTTGCTGAAGAAGCAGAAGAAAGAGTAAGAGGTGGAGTAGGTGTTATGGTATTTTCGTTAACAAATCTGGGAGAGATAATTGTTGGTGGATGTCAGCCATAGTATTGGAGTAGGTTTCACCCTATTCTGCCACTTCACAGCAAATAAGTCTTCAGAAATTTTGTAGAAATTCATAAATGTGACACCCTGTATAAAACAAAAAAAAAACAATTTAATAAACACTCCAAGTAAATAAAGGAACAAAAATATTGAAATCTGTATATCTATAAAAGTCTGAATGTGTGTGTGTGTGTGAATGTAATTTATGCACGTCCACAGATTAGCACACATGTTGCCCCAATTTTAGGAGGACGTTCATCACGACCCTAGCTGGGTTTTGTCAACTTATTTTTCCTGAGGCACCCGCGGATAGCAGTAAAAATCGATTTTCAACCATAACTTTTACCAAATTTGAAGTTTGCTAACATGAGTTAAATCCCCTTCTTGCCAGTGAATGTGTGTGTGTGAGGGAGAGAGAGAAGTTGTGTGTTGATGTGTGTGTGTGAGGGAAAGAGAGAGAGAGAGTTTGACAGTGTCTAACAAAAAAATGCAAAGAGAAAGTGTGTGAGATACAGAGAGTAAGTGACAGCATTCATCAAAAATAAAAATGTAAAATGTTTTTTTTCTTAAACACGAGATATAGTCTTCAAATTTAGGATGTTTTTGAAAGACACTATATTTTATAATCAGATTATATATACTTTCTCACGCAACAATTAAAATATCACGGATTCTATTTTGAAAATTACCCAGCAATGACAGGCTACTCAGCTAATATACATATACACCAACAAAAGCATACCTACATTACTATAATAGCATATGAAAGTAGGCTGAAAAGTTCATAGGCTGACTATGAAGGAATGATGCTAAATCTGTGAAATCTTGTATGCATTAATTTCAACTCCTCTTATTAATAATTACATTGTTTCTTTCCAGGTAAACCAACATCTGATTGTTCAAAGAAAATTTCAAAATAACCAGTAGTGACTTCTCTTGAAAATGGGACAAAATTTGGCATCATGGTGTTACCAAGTACCAGTAGAAAAAGGGTTTAGCCCCCAAGGACATTCATGCTGACATGGTTACTACATTATGGGATGACACTCTAGCTTTATCAACAGTGCAAAAGTGGAGCACTGAATCTAAGAGGGGAAGAAAGAGTCCTGAAGATGACCCAAGGCTGGACATACTGCAACTGCCACCACTGAGGAAAACAATGTTCATGTTCAACATATGGTGATGGATGACAAGTGATTGACTATAAATCAAATAACCAATGCTGTTAGTATATCTTATGAGTGTTGGGAATATTCTGCACAATGAACTTGGCATGATGAAGGTTTCTGCTTCAGTGGGTGTCACATCTTCTGATCAAAAGTGCATCAAGTTGAACACTCCATGAAAAAATTTGACATTGTGTGAGGCAGATCCAAATGATTTCCTTGAATATTTCCTAACCCAGAGTGTTGGCTTCATCACTTTGCACCAGAGACAAAGAGACAATCCATGAGGTGGAGTCACCCCTTCCCAATGTTCCAAAGAAGGCCAAGGTTATTTCATCTGAAGGGAAGGAAATGGTCTCAATTTTTTTTTTGTGTGTGTATTCAAAGGGCATTGTGTTTATTGACTATCTTCAAAAGGGCAACACTATCAATGGAGAGTACTATGCCAACTTGTTGAGGCAGTAATGAAAGGTCATCAAGACCAAAGGCCCAGGAAAACTGTTGAAAGGAGTCTTGTTTCATCAGGTGGCTGCTCCAGCACATAAGTCCTTGTTTTCAATGGCTTTCAATGGTTTTGTGGTTGTGCATGGGACAATAGTTTCCAGTTAATGCTAAATGGAGTATCTATATATGTGTCTATATATGTTTAGATAGTGAAACATCATCTTTCCTCTTTGGATTGCATGAAGTATGTGTGCTGATTGTATTGTGTTTTGAACTTGTTTGCTGCTGACCTTATATACAGGAGGGTACCCAAAAGTAACCGGGAATGTTCTCTGTAGGACAAGCCTGTTGTAGTTCAGGCTTCCACTGCTAGAAGCCACTTGATGTGACCCTCAGGCATCAGTCTACCAACAGACAGTGGTGAGTGAGGCTGTACTGCCACATGATGTGTTTTTGTTTTGCAGTGATTCTCCCCTGCTCATCAATTTTTCTGATGCCTGAAATGAAGGAACAGCTTCTGTGAAATTCTGTTTTCTGCCAGACAAAATAATGGCCGAAACAGTTGTCATGCTTCAAACAGCTTACAGGGATGCTGTCATGAGCAAAACGCAAGTTTATGAGTGGTTTCCATGCTTTAGAAATGGTCACTTGTCGTTTGAAGACCAACATTGTTCAGGACGACCATCAACCTCCCGAACAAATGAAAACATGAAAATTCATGAAATGATTTTGGTGGACTGTCACTGAACAACTGATGATCTTGTTGATATGATTGGTGTGTCCTGGAGCTTCTTCCAACAAATTTTGAGTGAGAAATTGCAAATGGAAAGAGTTGCAGCAAAATTTGTGCCTTGCTTGTTGGTGGAAGATCAAGAGCCATCACTACTGAATGCATGTCATGAACTGAAAGAACTGTTGGAAGTTGATCTGGACCTTTTTTCAAAGATCATTACAGTGATGAAAGCTGGTGCTATGGAATTTGCAGACATGGAAGAGGTGAAGAAAAAAAAATGACAGAGGTGTTCAAAGGCATCACTTCACAAGAGTTCCAACACTGCTTTTGAATAGTGGAAAATGTGATTGGACTGAGGCATTGCTTCAAATGGAGAATACTTTGAAGGCGATAAAAGTGTAAAACTAAGCGAATAAAATATATTGCAAAATTTCGGTTTCTTTTGGGTACCCCCTTGTATATATATGCAGTTGGTGTTGTAGTGTTAGTGGTTGCAGGTACACTATAGAAAATTTAAAAAAAGATGTGAAAAGGTTATTCCATGATGGTTTTTCGGACAAGTTGGGTTGATGCAATAAATTTAAAGCCACATTTCAGGTAAAAGAAAATTCATTACCAGTTTTCACACCCAGACATAATGTACCATTTGCAGGAATTCGTGAATAAGGAATTAGACAGACTGGAAAAAATGGGAGAGATTGAAAAGATTGACTATTCACACTGGGCGTCTCCAACAGTTTATGTTAAAAAGAACAATAAAATTTGTGCATGTGCAGATTTCTTGACAGGACTAAATGGATGTTTAAAACAGTATAACTACTAATTACCTAGCCCAGAGAACATTTCTAAACTAAATGGTGATAAACTGTTCTCAAAATTAGATTTTTCTGATGTGCACTTACAAATACAAGTGAAAGACGAGTGTACCCAACTTCTAACAATTAATACCCATAAAGGTCTGTACAAATTTAACCAGTTTTCACTTAGCATAAAAGTTGCTCCAGCTATATTCCAACAAATGATGGATATGATGCTTGCAGAGTGTGACTTCACGATGGCTTACATGGATGATATATTAATTAAAAGTGAATCCCACAATCAGCATGTCAAGCATGTGAAATGTGTTTTTCAAAAAAAAAAAAAATAAGAGATTATGGTTACATACTGAGTGAGGAGAAATGTGAATTTTCCTTACCTAAAATTAAATATTTAGGACAAATCATTGATAAAAATGGTTGTTGACCAGATCCATTGAGGGCAGATGCAATTAAAAATATGTCCCCCTCCGACAAATATATCTACCTTACAAGCCTATTTTTAAAAAATTTAATAAACCAAATGTGCACAAGGTAAGTGCTCCACTAGATAATCTATCAAAAAAAGATAATCTATCAATAAAAGGTATATAAACTTAAAAAAAAAAGATTTTCTGAAGAAATGGTCATGAGAGATGAAATTCCCTTGGAAGTTTTTTATGACATGTTTGAGGTATCAACACCGAAACAAATTGAAACTACACATTCAAGTACCAGAAAAAGGAAAAGAATTGAAATACTGGAATTAGACCCTAAGTGTAAGAGAGATTAAAATCTGGGCAGGGTTTAATTAACAAAAAGGGGAGAAGTTATGGGAGGTTAATTCTCAAAAAGATGTTGTGGAAAGATCCTGACCACCCCCATGTAACTGAAAGTGGACTAATGCATTTCAATAAAAGAAACTATGCAAAGTGTTGGTAGTTGACAGAGGAGTTGATAGTAGTAGCTGACAGCATGGTAGTTGAGAGTGTAGTTGACTGTGTTGATCATGCATATTGGTTGCTGTGTTACTTTAATATTGCAACTACATTTGGAGTAGTATGGAGTGCATTCTGTGTGAACATATTAATTCTGCGAAAAGTTATTCTAGATAACCATATTCAAATATTTATTAGGGTAATGCTATCTCTTCACCCGATGTGCACAACACATCATAACAGAATACTAATGCTCCTTTATCAGTATTTTCCTGCTCATCCACTTTTTATAAACTGTCAAAAAGTAAAATTATATCAATGAAAAACTATATCAATTTTCCTCCCCTGTCTTCAGACAGAGGAGGAAAATTACCAATAAAGCAGTAGTATATAAATTAAATTATATCAATCGGAAAGCAGTGCAGGAAATATGAGTGAATCAGTTTGAAGTAAAAGGAGTCTGACCAGGTTCACACCTGAGAAACACCTTAAGCAAACTGTGAGTCTCATCAATTCAATTGTGTTGAACATATCGTGATGTTTTCAAAAACATGACAATTTGTCTGTCCCACCTCTTTTCAATCCTCACAACAATCTGGGGCTCATTTTCCCCTATGGAAAATATTGTTATAATGTATCCTGGATATAAACAGAACTATAACTGAAGGCTAAGAAACGTTCCAATTGGTTAGGAACATTTTTAGTTGGGAGCAGGAACAAACTGCAAGTCTATAAGAATCTGTGAAGACATAGCTATTTGAGTTGGTTGCTAAAGATGATGTGAAATGTTCAAGCTTTGCCCAACACTATGGCAATGAAAGCAGATTCTATTTTGGTTTCTCATTAAAGGAGTGGGAGATGGGTAAAAAAAAATTTAGTATTATTTCAGTGAAGGTTGATTTGGGTGAGTAGAAACAATTGTGCTGATGCATTACAAATTTGTGGGGAGGGTGTTATTCCAAAAGCCAGGAGAGAAAATAAAATAAAAAAGTGAAATTTTTGGAAAATTATTTCTCAGTACTTTGGCTGTTATTTCTGGCAAGCTGAATAATGATATTGAGGCCTCTCTCTTTTCATCTACTGGTTTGACAAACACCCACACATGTGAAAATGAGCAATAGAGTTTTAAAAACATCTGGAATATTGTATAGGCATGAGAAAATTATTCTAAAAGCCAAAAGGTAAAGTGGCAGGATTCTAGCAAAATCAAAATTTTGACATTTTTTTTTTCTTTTCAGAATCATATTCTCTACACTTTGTCAGTAGAATTCTAAAAAAGCATTTTTGCAAAAAGCATAAAACAAAAAATTTGGGTGGGGACTGAAATTTTTAAAAGCTATTTTGAGAGAAAATTATAATCTTTTTTGTTGATAACAGGATTTCTAAGACATTCTAAAAATATAATAATACAAAAGGGACTGAATGCATATTCAACATGTTCATCCCCAATTTCTTTTACCTTTCAACTATTTATATTCAATAATTGCTCATACAAACTACCACCACCACTTTGCTTGGATACTACTATTTACTTTATGTTTATGTATGTGTGTATATCTATACACATATGCACACACACACATACACACACACACACACACATATGAATAGAATAGATAAGAGAAATGAGGTGAGAGAACACATGTTTATTCCATTCATTTAAAACTGTTCCATAATCTTGCTACTTATATAATAGATATTACATCAACATTCTCAAGCATATAAAATATAGATATAAATATGTCTGTGTGTGTACAGGGAGCTGAGAATATTCTGAAGTGATGGGAAGAGGCCAGACGGTCTTACCATTTGTCCCTAGGTAAGAGGTAGGTGTCTCATCTGGGTCATTATAGTCTGTGACTCCTTTTCCCCCTCCCACATCCTGGATGCTGCAGTAAATGGGAAGGTCATTGCTTCTGTAGTTGAATGGAACAAAATCCTTAAGTATCAGGACTCCTGAATATTCTTCCAGCCTGTGGCATTTGAGATGTTTGGAGGGACGGGAGCAGGTTTCTTGTCATCATGGCAGTTTTGCCCTATCAAGGGCAATCTGTCATGTGAAGTCCATGTGGGTCCTAGGCTGTTCCAATACCTTAGCCTTGCAAGCTCATCATAATGCTGCAAGCATATTGGCTTGCTTCAGTAGGTTCCATTGAACCATGTGTTGTGCTACTAATTAAAGTACTTTGTGTTGAATTGATGTTTTTTTTCTTTTTTTTCTTTTTTTCCTTTCTTCACTCATGTTTATGTTTTTTTCAGTTTGGGATTTGCATTTTAATGTGGTTTTGTATAATATATGTATCATATACATACATCTTATATATGTAATTATTAAATCATCTAAATAATATATATATATATAATATATATATATATATATATATATATATATATGTGTGTGTGTGTGTTGTGTGTGTGTGTGTGTGTGTGGAGGTGCAATGGCCCAGTGGTTACGGCAGCAGACTCACGGTCATAGGATCGTGGTTTCGATTCCCAGACCAAGCGTTGTGAGTGTTTATTGAACGAAAACACCTAAAGCTCCACGTGGCTCTGGCAGGGGGGGGGGCGATCCCTGCTGTACTCTTTCGCCACAACTTTCTCTCACTCTTTCTTCTGTTGGCCTGCTTGCTTAGCCAGTGGGGTGCCATCATTTGAAGGCTAAAACAATGCAAAGCGCATTGTGACCAGCGATGTGTAGCAACATCTGATAGCCTGGTCGGTCACGGTGATATATATATATATATATATATATATATATCATCGTTTAACGTCCGTTTTCCATGATGGCATGGGTCGGATGGTTTGACTGCAGTCTGGAGAACCAACAGCTGCACCAGGCTCCAATCTGATCTGGCAATGTTTCTACAGCTGGATGCCCTTCCTAACGCCAACAACTCCGAGAGTATAGTGGGTGCTTTTTATGTACCACTGGCAGATTCCTGAGCAGCATGATTGGGGCCCCCCTTTCAAGTGTTAAGCAGTGAGGCAGCATCCCAGATGGGCTGCAGTGAGTTCAGGAACTCAGCCAGAAAAACCACAACCCAGTCCTGATCAATGACAGCGTCGAGGAATTTGAAAGACTGCTCCTG
Source organism: Octopus sinensis (assembly GCF_006345805.1). Taxonomy (NCBI): domain Eukaryota; kingdom Metazoa; phylum Mollusca; class Cephalopoda; order Octopoda; family Octopodidae; genus Octopus; species Octopus sinensis. The sequence continues at coordinate 34,079,588 of NC_043009.1, forward strand.
CCTGGGCAACAGCTGCAAGAGATCCAAGTTGATCTTGTTGACAGCATCACTACGTGGAGCCAAGATGGCTCACTTACAGAGCCATCGACTGTTACTAAAGCTTGGTGCAATGCTTTGGATCAGAAAGACCATGTAAGTTGGAATTTCTTTGTTTTGACAGATACTTTTCCTTTTTCTTTTCATTACACCCTTCAAAATGATTGGGGGCATCCTTTTATGAAAAAACAGTTTTGAAAATGTATGAATTTTTTTCATTCATATAACCCCTCATAACTTTTTTATTTCTTTTGAATTTTCAGAAATTTTTTATGAATTTGTGTTCTACATATAGGAATTAAAAGATGATGCAAAACCCCACCAAAAATTTATTTGGTGAGATTTAAGGGCTATTTAGCTGTTATTTTTAGCACATTTTATGCTTACCATATACTTACCGCCTTTCTTTGTCACTTGGACGTATTGATGTTTTTCAAAATCTTTCTCCCCATAGGGATTTAATCAAAAATTTCTGATTTTTAAAAAATTTTAAAAAGAAATTTTTTTTTCATAATCGTATGAATTCCTGTGTGTAGCACACAAATACACAAACATTTTCTGAAAATTCCAAAAATAAAAAAATCACAAGGGGTTATATAGGGTGCTTAAACCAGAATTCCACCAAAATTAAAAATCAAAATAAAGGCTAATTAGGTCTACAGAAAAAAAAATGAATAAAAGCAAGTAGATAAAAAGAAAAAAGGCTGCTATGAGAAAAAGAACAGAGAGGAAAAAATAATAGAACAAGAGTGAGAGAGGTAAAGAAAGTCGAAGTTAATGTTTATAAACTTCATGTATCAGTATTTTATACCTTGAAGTTAAAAGGGTGGGAAAGGTTGATAGCAAACAAAACCTTAGAGATGAACAAGGTAAAAGTTATAAAGAGTATTAAATAAAGTAAATTAGAAACATATGAAGAAATAAGGCTCAAACATGCAGACACAGTAAAAATTACCAACAAAATACAATGTGTTAATGATCATTTCTGTCGGCCTTCACTTTTTGAAATTTTGAACTTAAGTGAAAATTTTCAAATTTGGTACATTGGTGAAATTTTTCACCCTGAATCTAAAGCTATTATTCACTTGTCCCAGAAAAGTTTTAGAAAAATGTTACAGAGGTTTAATGTTTGATGATTTTTACCCAATCAGAATTAGCACTAGGAAGCTGGCAATTTCTGCTTGATGACAACATTACAACAAAACATTCAATGACAAAAGTTTTAATAAGTTTTAAGGAATAAGTCATGTGAAACATTTGAACAGGCATGTAATGTGAAAAATTACAAAGAGAAAAAGAAAAGGAAACTGTAATTGAACATTCAGTCGTGAAAAACGAAAGGGCAGATACCCCATATAACTCCTTACTCATAACTTTATTCTTCGGAATTTTGTAAGAATTCCTGTGTGTGAAAGACACATACACAAAAATTTTCTGAAAATTCCAAAAATTCTTTTCTACTCTACACACAATGCCCAAACTTTTGGAGGTGGGAGCCAGTCAATTAGATCAACCCTAGTACACAACTGGTGCTTAAATTATCGACCCCGAAAGGATGGAAGGCAAAGTCGACCTCAGCAGATTTTGAATTCAAAATGTAAAGACAGACGAAATACTGCTAAGCATTTCACCTGATGTGCTAACATTTCTGCCAGCTGGCCACCTTGGAAATTCCAAAAATTAAAAAAGCTATGAGGGGTAACAGAAAAATTTATTACTGCACATAAAGACAAACTGCATTGGCCTTTTAGAGTCAACAACAGCAATAATTCCTCTTTTGCTGGGATGTAAACAAATGCCTCTTTAGTTCTAATTATCATCAGTATTTAATCCAGAATTCCTGAATCGGAAGTGGTTGAGATGTATAACTAATGCTGAAGTGATGGGAGTGGTGGGAGTTATTGCAGTGTTTAGTTACATATAGCACTTTATGTTCTAAGTACAAATGCTACCAAGGTCAACTTTGCCTTTCATTCATCTGGGGATCAATAAAATAAAGTAGCAGTCAAGTATGGGAGTTAATTTAATCAACTAAACACATCCCCTAAATTTTAAGCCTTGTGTCTATATCAAAAACAATTATAATCATTATTAGATTGATAGAATCCTTAAAGCATGAGATAGTATAACTTGTAGAATTTATTTTAGTTCTTTCCATTCAAAATAATCCACCATCCTTCTGAGGTCAATAAAATAAAATATTAATCAAGTACTGGAGTTGATTTAATCAACACCTGTATTTATGTCAATTTAATTGCCTGTTACCTCCCCAACAAAATTTCTGATCTAGCAGAATCATTAGCATGTCATTTAGCAGCATTTTCTTCCATCTCTTTCTCTCTTGAGCTCAAATTCCTGCCAAGGCTGACTTTAGCTTTCATTCTTTTGGGATTAATAAAACAAATACAAGTTGTGCCTGATATCAAAATAATCAACTCCTCTCCCTCCCCACTAAAAAAACTTAAGGCCTTATGCCTATAGTAGAAAGGATAGTATTACTATTCAAATGCTACTTGAGGTCAACTTTGCCTTTTATTTTTTGGGGTTCTATTTGGAGGAAAAGTAATAACCTTCGGTGGGGATTTTTGACAAATATTATGTCATTAAACATGGAAGCAGACCACAGAGAGTAGATAGCAGCTTTAATAATGTACCAGTCTAACAGTAATATGCTTACTTTAATGATGATGATGATATTCAACATGTTATCCACATGCATGACACCAGCTAAGTCATTTGCACATTTCTCTGAATTACACACATGGAATAATACTGAGAAAATGTGGCACCTCAGAAATAATACACATGCAATTGGGCATATTTACTTTGTTTCACTGAAGGAACAGGAGCGATTCTGAGAGCTTTATTGCATCATATTCCTGGAGCTACATCACACGAAGATATGAGAGCTATTAATGGTGTAGTTTTCTACATTTAGAAAGAGACTGCAGTGAAACTAGACTTATCAAATGATGACTGTGAATAACCATCTGACTACGGAGTTTGCAAATGTTTCAGCAACTCCATATCAGCTGCAAATATTTTTCTGCTCAGACAAATTATTTACAGCATTTGAGAGGCAACTTTCAGATCAGATAACTGCTTTAGCAGCGGAAGATATCAATGATAGCATAGAACCACATACATTACAAAAAACTGAACTTATTTTAAGAGAATATGGTTGAACATCAAACAATTCTCCTCTCTATGAGTACATCAAATATGAATACTTTTAACATTAGTACAGGCAAACCATTCATTCTGCTAGATCTTAGAAATTTTCCACAGATTGAACAAAAGAATTTCTTTGATAAAAATGTCAAAACTTAAATTGTGGTCAACAAGTAACATTCCAGATCATTAAAGAGGCAATTAACAATTCAAAAGCAGATACTCAATCACAAAATTTTCACTGCTAAAACTTTGTTTATTGATGGGCCAGGTTAGTCAGGTAAAACTTTATGATGTCATTTTCTCTTATGTCCACAAAGAAGGAAAGATTGCAATATCAACTGCATTATCTGCCATAGCTGCATTGCTACTTGCTGGTGGGTATAATGGCTTTTTCTGCTTTCTCCCTTCCCTTCAATCCACTTAATGGTGTCACATGTAATGTATCCATACGGAGTGACAAAGCAACAATCATTCAGGCTGATGTTATAATCTGGGATGTTTCTTCCCAGAGGCATTGGATAGAAGATAAGGGATCTTATGAAGATGTTTAACTCCAGGTTTGAACATGTTCTATTTGGAGGAAAAGTAATAACTTTCGGTGGGGATTTTCGACAAATATTATGTCATTAAACATGGAAGCAGACCACAGAGAGTAGATAGCAGCTTTAATAATTCATCCTTATGGAAACATGTTAAAAGAATTTAACAGACAAAATACGCAGTTTAAAATCATATGCACAAAATTCAGATCAACACAACCAAATTCAGTTCAACAACTTTATACTCCATGTAGGAAGTGGTTCCGTTGAAGCAAATGGTGAAATTATTATACCCCAGGGATCTAATGTTGTTCATGATTTCAATGACCTCATTTTCTCAGTTTTCAGTTAAAATGTCATACAGGAATACATTACAGAGCCAGATAGACTTTCAAAGATTGTTTTAGTACCCAAAAATATTGATATTGATCTCATCAATGAGGGAAATCTAAAACTGTTTCCATAAGGAAAAAAGGTTCTCTTTTGTAATGATCAATGTTAGCATCAGGATAACCCTTCAGAATTCACTACAGAGTACTTAAATACACTAAATATTTCAGGCTTACCATCACACATATTAAAATTAAAGACTAATGCAATAATTCTCTTATAATTGACCAGGCTAATTGCAAGTGTAATGCTACATGTTTAGTTATTTAAGACATTCAAGAAAAAGTCATTAAGGCAATAATAACTGAAGGTCCACATCACAGAAAAACTATCTATATTGAGAGTTACACTTTCTTCAGTAGGTGAAAAGCTACCATTTACATTAGTTAAATAACAATTAAATTAGCAATGACAAGGACAAACATGAAAAATTGCTTTTACCAAAGCCCATATTCACACATGGACAAAGATATGTTGCCTTCTCTAGAGTGCCCACAAGGGTTCCAGGACTGAACAACAAACATTTCACAAAGAATGTTGTTTACAAGAAAGTTCTCATTTAGAAAGACTCTTCTGACAATGAAATATGAAACCAACAATACAGCAAACAGTATTTATCACCGCATCAGGTTTGGTGTCATTTACACACAAATTACAAAATATGGAATCAACAAAACAACAATTTTAAAAGCGTGGAGTGAATTTGAAGTTTGAAAGCAATCTAGCTTATTGTAACTATAAAATACTCAAACATGTATGGTATATAAACCTCTTTTTATCCTCCATTCTTTCTTTTTTCTTTCGTAATTGGGGTAGCTATGTCTCCCTATCTTCCTCTCTAACGGTCACTTCCTATCTTTCTAGCTGTTCTTTCTTAACTGGGTTACCATGTATCTCCTCAACAGCAAAAAACTTATCTCAATTCCTCTATTATACTTAAGCTTCTCACCACTCAAAGGATCTTGTTCTTGGAAAATACTTGGAGATCCCACTGGTGCTGGTGTCATGTAAAAATTGTTGACATTACACAGGGCACCCAACTGAAGAGACCATGCCACTGTGCTGGTGCTACATTAAAAGCACACAGTACATTCTGCAAAGTGGTTGGTGTTAGGATGGGCATCAAGCCATAGAAACCATACCAAAGCAGACACTGGAGCTTGACATAGTTTTCTGTCTTGCCAGATCCTATCAAAGTGTCCAACCTATGGAAAATGGACATTAAATAATAATGATGATTATGACTTCTATTGAGAATGCACAAATAATGAAATCATACTTATGCAATAACTTTAACATAACCAACCCCATCAAAAGACAAAAAGATTCAGCATAACAGCAATAGATTAAAAAAAAAAATAATCCAGGTAAAAATATTTCTTTTATTTTAAGTTCATTAACTTTTTCATAATGTCAGTTTTAATAGTTTCTTTCAAAATTAGTGTTACTTCCATGTGTATATAAATATAAACAAACATTTGTTTTTTATAAGCACCAAAATGCGTATTGTAATATATAAATAAGATGCTGATTTATTTTTGAAGACTCCAGCCAAATGCTTTACCTTTAAGCTAAACTACCCGCAGACAAATCAATCTGCTTTTTAGATACCATAAAGCTAAATGTACAACCACATGTATATAAAGCACTTGGCTAGAGTCTTCAAGACATGTGGGTTTGATTCCCATGGTTGATTGTTGACAATTTTTTCTGCTTTGTAAGGGTAATCTACCTGTTTCTGTTATTCTAATGGTGTCTCTGCATTCGAAAGTAAATTATCATCTTATTTGCATCTTTCAATACATATTTCAGCACTTATAAAAAACAAATGTTAGTTTGTTTATATTTATATACATGTGGTTGTACAGTTAGGTTTACAGCATCTAAAAAGTGGATTGATTTGTTGGTGGGAAGACTAGCTTAATGGCAAAGTACTTGGCTGGAATCTTCAAGAGATGTGGGTTTAAGTCCCATGGTTATTTGTTGACAAATTTTTCTACATTATAAGGGTACTTTACCCAATGTTTCTGCTGCTCTAACAGTGTCTCTGCATTTGAAAATAAATTATCATCTTATTACTTCATTTGCATTCATTAAATACTTTCAGATTGTGAATAGATATCCAGTAACACAAAGAACAAACAATACAGATCCCTCACAGCTATTGTAAAGATACCAGACTCTCAGAGCATAATTTGTAGGATTTTCCAATGAAACAAATGTACCTGATGGGCTCACTAAAATGACAGGAATAATTTGAGGATTTTACGTTAATCTAAGAAAATTCATGCATAACATATAAAAATTCCAGTATACTTTGATAATGCACATAGTATTCCTTTCAATAGCAGTCAAATCTCCTTTAAACCACACTTAAAGTGTAGAACAACCATCTTCAGATATGTTACATACACTATCCTTCTTTGAACACTATTCCCACCAGCATGCCACGTGTATACTTATGCACATATACTATAGGAATATATGATACAATGATATAAAAAGTAATATATATTATCTTAAAGATAGTGTATTCACACCAGTATACACACACACACACACACATATATATATATATACAACTTTTCTTTTCTTTGTTTTAGTCATTGGACTGCAACCATGTAAATAGGAGTTCTAGTTGAATGAACCCCACCCTATCCAAACACTTATTTTTTAAGCCCTATATCCCAGTACTTATATTTTAAGCATGGTACTTATTCTATCAGTCTTTTTTGCCAACCCTCTTAGTTATGGCGACATAAACAAACCAAGCGGTGGTGTGGGACAAACACAGGCACAAACACACACACACACACACACACAGGTATGTATACGACAGACTTCTTTCATAAATATAGTTTACAATAAAAATTTTATTTCATTTTTATTAAAGTACAGGAGAGGTTGGGAAGGTGAAAGGAGAGAGCGAAGTGTAGTGTCGGAATGAAACAGGACGCTAAGCTAAGAGAAGTTAGTATAAGTTGTGGGCATAACAGGGGGAATGAACAGGTAGAAGAAAGTAACAACTGAGAAATGAAAAGTGAAAAATGAAAAGATTGAAAAAATGAAAAGCTGAGGCAGTGTGAAAGGGCGTTACCTTGTGGTCTCTGTACTAGACCACAACTATGTTGCCTGAGATACACTAGCACGTTATTTTTATTAAAATACCGGTGACTTTAGTGATTACTACAGTCCATCAGCATTTATACTCCTGACTGTCACTCACTCCCACACTATTTGCTATTTTAGTCTCCCTTTACCAGATTGACCCAAGAGACTCGGGACTCCCTTCGGTCACGACACTGACCATGGGATTGCACCTAGAAAGTTACCCTCCTTGTCACAAGTCTGAGCAAGGTGATTTATGGAAGACCAGCAGTCACCCATGCATACCGGCCTCTCCTCTCCACGCCACCAGTGTTATCCAAGGGAAAGGCAAAGGCCGATACAGCTTGGCACCCATGATGTCGCAACTCATTTGTACAGCTGAGTGAATTGGAGCAACGTGAAATAAAGTGTCTTGCTCAAGAACACAACACGCAGCCCGATCGTAAGCTTGACGCTCTAACCACTGAGCCATGCGCCTTCACTGACCCAAGAGACACACATTGCATTTTATTATATGTAAAAAGAATATTTCTATATATTGCATACTCAACTTGTTGCCGGAGGTATCACTAATTCTTTCAAATTTTTGCCACAAGGGCAGCTTGGGGAGGTGGGACGAGTCAACTACATTGACCCCAGTGTGTAACTGGTACTCATTTTATCAACCTTGAAAGAATGAAAGGCTAAGTTGACCTCAGTGGAATTAGAACTCAGAACATAGCGGCAGGCAAAATACCTATTTTTTTACTGCCCACAAGGGGCTACACACAGAAGGGACAAACAAGGACAGACAAACGGATTAAGTCGATTATATCGACCCCCAGTGCGTAACTGGTACTTATTTAATCGACCCCGAAAGGATGAAAGGCAAAGTCGACCTCAGCGGAATTTGAACTCAGAACGTAGCGGTAGGCAAAATACCGCTAAGCATTTCGCCTGGCGTGCTAATGACTCTGCCAGCTCACCAGCTGTTCACTTCCCTTGAACTAAGGTGGTACTTTCCAAATCCCAAGAATTTTTTACACACAGTCTTAGTAATGCTATTTTCTAGATATGCTCAATTTTCAGTTTTATTCCTATCATTTCCAACCAATTTATAAAGTTTTTTCCTTACTGTTTTTTGAACAAATTATTCAGGGGTGCTCTCAAATCATGCATATTCGGTATGTATACCTGGTAGTAATTTGCAAGCCCCAAAACTGCTTGTAATGTAGTAATGTTTGTCAGGAAAAGCATATTTTTTATTGCACTTGCCCTTGATGAGTCTAGTCTACATCCATTTTCATCAATAATCTGCCCTAGATATTTTATTCTTGGCATAAAAAATTCACACTTTTCTTCACTGAGCTTAAACCCATAATCTTTTATTTTTTCAAATACCTTTCTAACATGCTCTGCATGCTGACCATGAGATTCACTTTTTATAAGCATGTTATCAAGGTAAGCTATTGCGAAATCCAAACCTGCAAGCATAGTATCCATAACATGTTGGAAAATACCTGGTGCTACCTTTATACCAAAAGGAAGTCGACTAAATTTATACAATTATTAGTTATTTTGAACATTCCTCAACTGGTACCAGCAGGTATGCTTCAGATAGGTTCAACTTCAGAAAAAATTTTCCTCCATTCAACTTCATGAAAATTTTTTCCAGACTTGGTAAGAGGTAATTATATGGCAACAAACATTCATTTGACCCTGTTGAAAGAGCAGCACATACATAGATTTTATTTTTATTTGTTTTTCAAGACATAAACTGTTAGGGATGACTATTCAGTGTTATCAATAATTTTCAATAACCCCAAACTTTTCATGTCTATCCAATTCTTCATTAACTTGTTTCAATGCTGCAAAAGGTACAGTGCTTTTTGGCTTAAATACCAGTATAGAATTTTCTTTTACTTGGAACTTCGTTTTTGTTTTGGCACAAGACCTAATTCATCAGAAAAAAAACTTCAAGAGTAATCTTTTTTAATTCCTCTGATACCTTATCTGTACTGGCAGCACAACCATTCACATTTTTACAAAATAAAATTCATGGGGAGATCTCATAAGTTAAATAATTCCATTCAGTCTGTTCGAAATAAATTTGTCATATTATTCAGCACAAAAACTTTGGCTTTTAAGGTTTTTCCATAAAATGTAACATCACTTATCATTTCACTATTAAAATGCAATTTTTTCCATGGGTTTCTGATTTTCTCCACATATTGTGATATCACTGCCCATATCCAACTGTAACTTCATATTCACATTATTGATTTTTATGAACACAGATTTTCTTTTCTGAGCCTCGCTTAGATTTTTTTGTTGACAATACGTTCTTGCCAGAATTTTTTTGCTTGACCTTTCTTTTTGTTTCAACACTCAAAACATTTTAGATTTTTAAGAGGACAGTTACATTTAAAATGTAAGCCTCCACACCCATAGAATAGATTAGGTCTTGACATTTGTTTTTCATTTTTCTTATCTATTACAAGTTGACATGCATGAATATGGGACCAATCTTTTTCTTCAATTTTATCCATATCATGTCTTAAATTTATAATCCTCTGGCATTCTTCTGCTACTACCTGTAGAGTTAATTTTTGGTCCTGTTCTAATTTTGTTAATATCCAGGAACATTATATCTGCATCTTTGTTTGCAGTTAGCCCTTGAACAAAAATTAGATATTTGAACATGTCTGGGGGTAATATAATACATATAATTACATATAATATTTCTATTATATGTAATTTTCTAGATGGCGTAATTTAATTGTTCATTTTGAATTAATAAAAGGTGGTTTTGTTCTAATTTTATATATATATATACACAACAAATATGTATTAAGAAAATTGCATCTTTATTTTAATATATATATATATATATATATATATATATATATTATATATATATATATATATAGGTGCAGGAGTGGCTGTGTGGTAGTAGCTTGATTACCAGCACATGGTTCCAGGTTCATTCCAACTGCGTGACACCTTGGGCAAGTGCCTTCTACCATAGCCTTGGGCCGACCAAAGCCTTGTGAGTGGATTTAGTAGACAGAAACTGAAAGAAGCCCGTTGTGTGTATATATATATATATATATATATATATATATATATATATATATATATAGGAGAGGAAACAACAATAAGCCAGAATGCTAAACTGAAAGTAAATTTTAATAAAAATGGGTGTATGAAAAATTAAAAAAGAAGAAATCAAACTAGCTTTCATGGCAAGGCAAATTTTCAAGATTTGGGAGGGAAAAAATTTTTTTTTAAATTGAGGAAGGGGAAAAAAGAAATTTACAATGTTTTTTTCAAAAAACTAATAAATATATACAAAAATTAATAAGTCTACCAATACATTGTAGTGTCTTTATGCTTTTAGAGTTCAATATTAGTCCATGGAAAAACTTCCTTGGAGGATTAGGATGCATGTGTTTTAGTGTAGTGTTTTGTTTGAAAAAGTTGGATGTTTATGAGTCAAAACAGGAAATGGGATAAGAGTTATCCAATAGGATAAGAGTTATCCAATAGGATAAGAGTTATCCTGTGAGTAAAGGGAGACAATTCTGTGGATTTTATACACTTTAATCGGATTGCTGGATTTTTTGTCAAACAGGATGCTTATATCTATTTTTTGTCAGACAGGATGGTAGAAAAAGGAATACGGTCACCGTGGAGTTTGCATATTAAGAAGCGTTTGGAATTTTTCAATAAACTACAACTTGTGGAGTTTTTTACTGACAAAAATAATGAGAATGACAAATCCTTGGTGAAAAATAAAACAAAATTTAAACATCTAGATTAGTTCATTGACATCCTCTCCAGATTCCCACTGAAACATAATACCAATGTCAGACATTTCAAACATTTCAAAACTAGAAAAGTTTGCCCTTATACGTCGTCAAAGTGACAACACAATTGTCATCAAACAAGCAGACAAAGGGTGCCATTATTATAATGGATACAGAATATTACCAGAATCTAGCAGAAGATCATTTAAAAGATACAATGTTCTACCATGAAATACCCTCAAATATTGACAGCTACATCATGAAGAAACTCAATTATTTAGTCTCACAACATTGTAACTCCCTCACTTCTAATGAAAGGGACTATATTACCAATTTCGAATTGAAATCCAACAACTTCTATGGCTTACCCAAAATACATAACTCAAAAGAAATACAGAACGCTATAAAGGAACAAGGTTGTGAATTTATAAAATTACCACAACCAGAGGACTTTAAACTAAGACTCGTTATAACTGGTCTGGCCTGTCCTACACATTGTCTGAGCAACCTCAATTTCATTCAAGATGACATTGACTTCTTGTCACATCTGACCAAACAACAGAATCCCATTCACTGTCAGTGTTGATGTAACAAACTTATACACAAACATTCCACATGATTTGGGACTTACTGCTATAAAATATTGGGTCGAGAAACATAGGGAAGCGATCCTGAGTAGATTTACTATAACCTTCATACTAGACGTGGTCAGCCTCATTCTCAAAAACAATACATACCTTTTTCAACAGAGAAAAACTACCTCCAAATTTGAAGCACAGCTATGGGGATGCAATTTGCTCCAGTTTTTGCAAACTCAGTATTGGGATACTTGGAACAAAACCTATATAAAGAAACTGAAGAGAACTACGTCAGGTGGGACAGGATGAAGGAGTGATTGAAGTTTGTATAGTTTAGTGTGAGCAAGAAAAGTCATGGAGAAGGCAGTTGAGATGGAGAATGAAATGTATGTGCATATATATATAAATATATATATATATATGTGTGTGTGTAGTTTATAGATCCAATGGAGGTAGAATCAATCTAATGAGAAATAAATATCAGTTTAATACACAACCAAAAGAGCTACTAATAGTTTCACGCTTTTTATGATACTTGAACAGACATATTTATAAAATGCAACATGTACCTCCAAGCAGTTTTTAGGCTCTGTTTATGTGTTATATAAATTTTAAAAAGCAAGGATGCTGGACAATACCTAATATTGCCAGTTCACAGTTAGATTCAACAACAGAAAATTATACAGTCCATCTTCTAATAATCTAAATAATAGCATAAATCAACAGGGATCTAATCTTCTGAACAATAATATACATCTTAACCCAACAATAACCCTAACCTGTCTAATCAAGTAAATAAACTCTGTAATTGTATAAATAAATCCTTGTGTTCACTTGTTGTTTAATCTTTACTATATCAATTAAGCTGTAAATCAGTTTATAAGATGTCCTTATATGTATCATTGATCTTCCTTATATCTTTACTTGTAACTAAGCTACCAGCATGTATCTAGTGCTATATTAATGCTACTAGTTTACAATAAAAGTAGCTCCTCTGAATTGATTCTAGATCTGTTTCCCATACTTTATTTTACCTTATTTTATTTTATTTGGATCTTTTCAGTTTGGCGCCCAATTATAGAAAATTCAAAGTTTATTGAAAATTTTAAAATTTGGTACATTAATGTAGTTTTCCAAGCTGAATCTCAGGAGACATTTCACTTTGACCAGGAAAAATTAAAAACATTATAGAGGTTTAAAATTTGATCATTTTCACCCAGTCAGTAAACAGGATTTGGAAGCTGTCATTTTGTGCGTGATGTGTCTTAATATGAAACTTTAAATAAATCGTTTATGAATTTGTGTTGCAAGATTCCTGATATGAAACCATGTGTTGAAACAGATATTGTTGTATTTCAGGATGATCATTTTTTTTTACTAAATAAACACATACACACTATATATTCATTCTTCACTCATTTATTACTGTTCTTATTCTAACTCATGTCCATTGTCCAGAAATCTTTCGTCACACATCTGTGACCTCTTCAGTGACACTTTCCATCTTTGTGTATCCTCTTAAATAAATCAACTTCTGCTTTATGCACAACATATAGCCCCACATAACTTTTTTCTTTTTGGAATTTTCAGAAGATTTTAGCAAATTTGTATTCTACACTCAGGAATTCATACATTTATGCAAAAACCAAAAAAAAAAAAAAATTAGGAGATACATGATTTAAAGCCTACATGGATGTTATTTTTAGCACATCTCTCAACCAGCAGATAGGCACAAGCAGCAGAATGCAGCATCAGTGTACATGCTTTTGCGTAGAATATATTTGTCAACACATGCTATCTCACAGACAAAGGAGTTTTTATATTAGGCTTGTTACCAAGGAAACAAGCACGAATGTGTCTGTGGCTTACGATTGGCTAAAATTACCCCAAATTTTCAAACTTTAAAAGCTAACAACTTTTTAGTTATTGATTTATTGCAAAAATGAATTTCAAAGTATATAAAACCAAATTAATTTGATCAGGAATTGAAGAGATTGAAAATTGGCAGCTAAACAAAAAAGATCCCTTTATTTATTATCTATTTCATTTAGTATCTTTCCCCACTTTACCTTATTGTTTCCATTTCCATTTTACATAATTGTAATCATAAATATAACAAAAATATTTTAACTCTTATAACTGCCAACACAATAGCATGATAGAGTTAGAAAGTATTTGCATGAATATTGTCTGTGTGTGTGCATGCACGTATGAATATCTAAAAATTGATACATATAAATGATACTATAATCTGTTTAGGTCAATTAAACTAATTACTACTCTGATATTAGTGTTTTGTGTTAGAACTGGGGAGGTGAGGTATTTCTGCTTGTCAATATTCATATATGAATGTATGTATCTGTGTGAATGTGCTTGTGAATAGTCATATAATGTATATGGTCAATTCCATCCTTCAAAATCAGCAGTGCATGAAATTCCAAAAGCTTAAGCCCTACCTATTTTCTTCTTTTCTTTTTTCTCCATACTTCCCATTCTATTTGTTTCCTCTTTACCATTTGCTTTATTCATTTGAATAATAGGGATGGTCTACATAATTTACTTTAGAGAACAAATCTATTTTAGTAAGCATATCTTTTTTTTTTTAGAGAGAAATTGATTTTTGATTTTCTTATTTTACAACTTATACTTTTTCTGAATTCTGACTGGTTTATTAATCTTTTTTTTTTTTTAATTATATTGCATTTATCTACAGCTTCTTTCCCTAATTTACATTGATCTACAGTAATGATTGTAGTTGAAACCATACATGGTAACCTGCCCAAATCTATAATCTGTGATATATATTGAGACTAGCTTAAGGTGACCTGCTCTTCGCGCAGGGTGAGCGAGTGGTTGTTACTTTCTGTTTCTTATCGCCAGATTCTCCCTTTTTGTTTCTCTCTCCTTTCTCTCTCACTTTCCCACTCTCTTACTCTTCCTTTCTCTCGGACTCTCCCTCGCTTTCTCTTACTCTCTATCTTTCTCTATCTATCTCTCTCCCATTTATAAAAAAACAAAAGATCTTGAGTAAGTTGAGAAAGATAAATATTTTGAAAGATCAATCATAAATATCAGGCAGTGACAACGGAAAGCACACTTGCCTTTTGCATGTGCCACTATTTGAGAGATTGAGGAATTTTTAGTCGACTGTATCAACCCCAGAATTTTTTTTATTTTCTTACTTGTTTGAAACATTAGACTGCAGCTATGCTGGGGCACCGCTTTGAAGAATTTTTAGTTGCAGAAAAATCAGCATTTCAAAATTTAAATAACCCTTTTGTTACCATATTTCTGTTGAGATACTCTCTGTTTCTTTCAATTAATTTTAAACATAACAAAGAATTTAGTAAAATAACTTAGTTATTGTTAAGCTAGTGTTAGGAACATAAAATCTTTCACCAAAACCTTAGTCACAATTTCATTCAAAACTTTTGATAACAAGACCTTTGTACTAGAGAGCTAGAGGCAGTTTCAGGTGAGTTGGTATCAAAAGGGTTAAAGTCTTTTATTTTCTTCTCTTCATATTTAGAGATTAATGAGAATGAGCCAACCTTTTGAACTTTCTGCAGCCGTTCAAAGTATAACAGAATTATGGCGCTGAAGGCTAAGTCATTCAAATGTGCTTCTTATCGTTTCTATCTTTCTACACATTTCTTGAAGTAAATGCCTTTCTCTTTGTTACAATTTAGACACTATATACATTGAGTAGTAAAAGGTCTTGTGTTCTGTTATTCTTTTTACTTATTTATTATTCTTTTTACTTATTTATTTTCAATTGAATATATTTTTGTTTAATTAAAAATTAGAATTTTGGAAAAAAAAAAGTTTCCGATTTTGCTTATGTGAAATTAGAAAAGACCTTCTAGGCTTAACTTCATGTGTTGGTTGAAAATCACCTAAAAAAATTCTGGAGTCGATACATTTGACTAAAAATTCTTCAAGTGGTGCCCCAGCATGGCCAATCTAATGATTTAACAAGTACAAAAACAACCAAAAAATGAAATATATCACCAAGGTCATTTTGACCAGGTTTAAAAAAAAATTCTAGATCCATACAGTCATTTAAAAATTCTTCAAGGTAGTGTCCTAGAATGGCCACAGTCAAATAACTGCAACAAGTAAAAAGGGGGAAAAAATTCTGGTGTTGGTACATTCAGCTAAAAATTCTTCAAGGCAGGGTCCCAGCATGGCCACAGTCTAATGACTGAAACAAATAAAAGAGGAAAAAAAAAAGAAAAAATAACTGAAAAATATAACCAACTTTTGCCCACTTTCACACTAACTATGGGTGTTTTGTCTGTGGGGCTTTTGTCCTACACTCATATAAATCATCATCATCATCATCGTTTAACGTCTGCTTTCCATGCTGACATGGGTTGGACAGTTTGACTGAGGACTGGCATGCCAGAAGGCTGCACCAGGCTCCAATCTCATCTGGCAATGTTTATACAGCTTGATGCCCTTCCTAATGCTCTCCCAGAGTTTTACATTGAAGTTCCCTTTTCGGTTGTGGTTAAGCTTTTTCCCTTTTACCAAGCCACTGTTTACAACGTTTAACATTTTGATAGAAGATCCATTTTTCATCACCAGTCACAAGTCTATCCAAAAAGGGTGAGATGAGTTCACGGGAATGAAGAGAAGAGCAGATGTCAACTCGGGATTTGCAGTTGTTTTCCGACAATTCATGAGGCACCCATTTTCCAAGTTTAGGAACTTTTCCAAGTTGTTGAAGATGACAATGAACAGTTGTATGGTTTGAACTAAGCTTTATTGCCAGTTTTTCAACTGATAAAGCAGGATTTTCTTCAAGTAATGCCTCAAGGAGCTTATCATCATACATACATACATGCATACATACATACATATGTGGAAAATCGGTGTGTGTTTGTTTGTGGTGTTGTTATCTAACTCCTACTACATCGTTTTATTGATTTTGATGAAACTTGACACGTGAGTAGAATTCATGTCTGGAAACCTTGACATACTTAGATTGTAGATGAAAATTGAAAATATGGCTCGTGGAAGGGAGATTAGGAAGTTAAAAATTGTTTATTATTAACAACAAATTGGTCACCTTCGTTTCTTACAGCTGTTTCAATTGATACTCAGTAATTTAATTACAAATTTGTACATTAAATTTACTTACACTTATGTAACATGTGTAGTTTCATCAGAGGAGAAAAGATGTATCTTTGGATGTCATATGTGGGCTTATCAATTCATTTCAGCAGCCTGCTGAAATGAATTGATAAGCCCACATATAACATCGAAATATAAATTTAATGGACAAATTTGTAATTAAATTACTGAGTATTAACTGAAACGGCTGTAAGAAGCGAAGATGACTAATTTGTTGATACTAATAAACAATTATTAACTTCCTAATCTCCATTTTCTTTTCTTCTTTTAAATATTACCCTACAACTCCACTTTGTTATATATATAGATATATAGATGTATATATATATATATATATATAGAACAAGTAGAAAGATAAATTTTAATCAACGCGTAGATACTGAACAGTATATATATAAAGGATAAAATCTTTTTTTTTTTGTAAAAGTAGAAAAATTTGCTTGCAGCCAACCATGAGGATCGAACTCACACCTCTCCAATATCCGGTCATATATATATATCGTTGCTATTATGCAAAAGTGTCGTAAGTCCAAACGTTACCTTTCAGAAAACGAACAAATAGTTTCACCATTCCATAGCAAAACCGTTGTATTACTCTTTGACAATTTTTGACATTTTGGCATCTGAAGCAGCTGGAAATACAATAGCTTGACCAATAGAATCAGCTATTGCAAGCAAAAATAAATATTGAAAAAAAACACACTTGGCCAAATTTGAATATACAACAGTTTAACATAATAGCAACGGTGTGTGTGTTTGTGTGTGTGTGTGCGTGCGTATAGAGAGAGAATGTATGCTTTTCAAAAGAGGAGAAATAATAAGAACATAAACGATTGCATAATAAAAAAAAAAAGGTAGTCTCTGTACTTTACTCTTTTACTCTTTTACTTGTTTCAGTCATTTGACTGCGGCCATGCTGGAGAAAATTGACCCCGGGACTTATTCTTTCTAAGCCCAGTACTTATTCTATCGGTCTCTTTTTGCCGAACCGTTAAGTGATGGTTATATTATTAATGAAAAAGAAACAGCTGTAATTTATGAGATATGTCATTAGTTTGTATAAAATATTTAAATTGAATTGAATTTATATTTGTTCAATTTATTGTTTTGTTTTCCATTTCTTATTTATATATATGTATTTAAGTTAAGTTAATTTTTTGGCTCAAAAAGCAAAAAGCAAGGCCATGTAGGGGGATATGGAGTTATGTACAGGGTGGTGTTCATGCAAAGAGTTCAGGCCATTTGTGGTCAAGGGAGACTTTGAACCAAGCGGTCATTGGCATCTTCACTATCTCGTCCGGCAGCTTATTCCATGGATCCGCAACCCGGATGGAAAAAGCCTCTCTCCTTCGATTGAGATGAAATCATCGCAGATAGAGCTTTTCGGAGTGACTCCGCAGCCGACGTGACTCCGCAGGAGTGAAGAACAGCTCTTTCGAGAGGTTACACTTTCCGCTTATGATGTTGTGAGCAAGAATGAGATCTCCACGGCGTCACACACACACACACACTCATTTGACTAAAAATTCTCCAAGGCGGTCCCCCCAGCATGGCTGCAGTCTATTGACTGAAACAAGTAAAAGATAAAAGATACACAAATGATGAACTCTCCCATCAAAAATGACATATCAGCATTCAGCTTTTTGCTGAACAACCGGCACAAATTATTTGCTTATAGTGATCAAGTGTATGTGCTGTACTTTAGCTCACTCTCACTATAAAATCAATGTTGTCTAAACAGGTGCATGTGAGATGAAGGGCTTTGCTCAACAATGCTTCACCCAGTCTAAGAAGTGAAACTGCAATTTCACAATCATGAATGCAACACCCTGACTACTAGGCCATACGTCCTCACTGTATGTGTATATACATATACACAGACATATATATAATTAATGGCATGACAAGGGAACAGGAATTATGCAATTATCTTCATTAGCTTACAGCTGTTTCTGCTATAAGAAGCAGTGCACTCAGAGCTGAGTGCTTGTGCATCACTTTATAGCCTCCTTGGAGCCTTTAAGATGAAATTTATGTTTATTTGGGAAAACATTGTCCAGTTTACTGAGTAAAAAAAAATATATATATATGTCTAACATCACACACACATGCATAGATTTATGTATTTGTTTTACAAAATTCTTCATGTTAAATTGTGTGCTAAAACATATATTGTTACATTTGTGGGTGGTCATATTTGCCAACAAGCACATGCACTATTTATTTGGTGTTCACTTTAGCTTTATTCTTATCACTAGTTTATTTGTTATACTTCTCTCGTCACACATTCTGTGACCTTTTCACATCTTGTCTTTCTGAAAAAAGAAATTGATGGAATAGGTAGGACAAGACCAGAGAGAAGAGGAGACGTGAAAAACAGGCAGTCTTTGAACAGGTCACAGAATGTGTGATGAAAGAACTCTGACAAATAAACTAGTAGTAATCATAATAGTGAAGAACATAGGAAAATCCTTCAAAAGGTGATATAAATATGCAGTTTGGTACACCTATAGTTTAAAACAGGCTCTTTAAGATAGGCATGATTGCTAATGTGAAAATCAAAACTGGCGGCCAAAATCCAAGATGGTGTCAAACATTAAAATTTCATAATTGTGATGAACAGGAAAAAAGTTTTATTATAATAAACATTATTTATTATGCAATATTTTACACAAATGGTCTTATATTTATCTTTTGAAAGATAAAGATATCTTCTTCCCTAATTCAGGTTATACAGGTTTCATCATCAATCAGATGCATGGACAGGCACAAAGGAAAGTAC